>NW_017257683.1:351709-353970 GCF_001594055.1 Mycetomoellerius zeteki | reverse complement strand
CCGCTCTTTTTTTCAAGACAGTCTCAATTTTCAATCTTTCGAAGTAAGACTTCGTTCCAAAAGATTTAGAGAGTACAAATATAAAATACCGCGCGTATTTTTACCCAACTCTGTGGTTTTTTAAAAGATCCTACAAGATCTTTAAATGAAATCCATGCGTCGCGCCTCTATATAATGATAGGCAAATCAAAGTCCGTCCGTAGGGCGACATTTTCGGAGGGGTCTACACCGCTTTCGGCAGGGCGATACGCGTGACGCGTGTTGCGATATGCCTTTAAGAGCGAGCGGAGCGAGTGGCCGGTAAAGTTGGCAGTACTGCCGCTTCCCGCGTCGCGCGCACGCATGGCCGCTATGTCCGAGTGATCGGTCCGTTAAAAAACGTTTCGGAACCGCTGTGGGATGGAAGAAGTGAGACACGACACTTCGTTCGAGCGCGAGTGCGTCGACACGATGAGATGGACCGCGACGTCCGTTAAGGAGGACCGGCTCCAACCGGGACACGCGGACGATCGACGACACGGTGAGCACCCTTCGATCATGATCCACGAGCTTGCGCTCCTTTTCGTCGATGCCGTGTAACGGCGCCGTTTGCGATTGTCACAAATGGCGCCGGTACATCTTTTTCGGATAGATACATTACTACGATAATATCGCGGTGGGTGCCGTTCATAAAAGTATCCAAGTCCCATCGAAAGAGATCGATCGAGATGGAGAGATACATTGCGGCAAGACGCTTGCCGTGTATGATGAATGAACGCCAACATTCGAGCTGCTTCGCCAAATTTTCAAGCAAATAGGAAAATTTTGGTTTCCACGCGGCGCGTGGGAAAAGCGATTAAGGCTGTTACTACGGAAAGAAACATGGAGGCGTTCGCATGGCTCGTTCGGCCCTAACCTGTTGATGCAACCGGCTTTTATCTCATTAGCATTGTTATGTTTACTTTTATCTGCTTGTACGTCGTTTTTGCACTGTTCTTTTCTTTCTCATAGATATCGCGGAATATATGTTTACTTCACTCCGAATGCGTCGGCGAAATAAAGTTAAAAACGGATTATGAAGATTTGTTCAAGATAGTGAAGCTGTTAATTCGATTAACGAAACGACCGTTGAAAATAATTAAAATAGTCGAATAAATTTAAATATATCCTTCTGTCGAGAAAAAAAATCAATTTTTTAAAGTTCCAAATCGGTTCGCAAGGTGTCGTGTGAAACGCCCTGTATACGCGATAATCCCACCATTTATGCTCCGTTCTATCAATGTAATTTTAATCTTGGTTCAACTAACTTTTCATGTTTTTCTAGTTCTAAGGATTAGAAAAAGACGAAGAGTAAAACCGGTTTTCATAGTTAATTTTTGTATTCAAAACTTAAGTGTAGCCTTAAAACGTCATAAGCCAATCAGAGGGCTTTATTAGCATTTAAAGATATTATTTATAGTCAATATTGTTCTCCTCACATTCGATTGTGATTGGTCAATTTCTTATAGGCTTAGGACTTAAAATTCAAGATTTACGCCTTAAAATCTCATTAAAGACGCCGCTTAAGACGGTCTTATAATAAGAATGGATTGTGAATATTACCCTAAGTTTAACCGAGGTTAAAATTAATCTAGATTGGTAGAAACGGGTATTAGGCGTTTTTATGAATGGCAGTAAAATGATCTCGCATCGATATATCGAAAGTTTCCCCATCCGCGTCTATTGAAGACGTTTGTAAGAGACGGACGTCTTCCCCGAATGAGAGGAACAAAGACTACAGTACACAAAAAAACGTAAGGCATAAGCGAATCAGCCAATCACAGTAGAGACATGAGACAATAACGTATGCGGCATTGAATCTAATGGGCTTTGTATATTTGACCAATCATAGTCGATTATTCTTCTCATATTCGATTGTGATTGATTAATTTCTTACGATTTAAGATTTAAAGCTTAGGTTGTGGCTTATTATAGAAAGCCCATAGAAATGTCGATTCGCTTATTGCTTAATTGCTCTTTGATCGATTCATTTTCTTATGCGTTATGTAAAGCCGCGTATTATCCAGAACGAACACCGAATGCGAATGTTCGGACATTTGTCTTTGTGTTTGCGAGCAGTTTATTTTTTTTCTTGATTGTACCAAATACTACACTGAAAAAAAGATTGGCTGCTGCAGCAAATTAAATGGTAAAATATGGCATTTTTAATTGGTTGTATCAGTCAATTTTTGGTTGCGTTAGCCTATCCGCAATGTTAGTATAGGATTTCGATAGGCTAACAC
>NW_017257683.1:334176-351633 GCF_001594055.1 Mycetomoellerius zeteki | reverse complement strand
TTTGCTGCAGCAGCCAATCTTTTTTTTCAGTGTAGTATTCGATTAGATTCGATGTTTGTTGAACATAGCGATTAAACTTGTGCGACATTTATGTAACAAATAATATAAACTTTTGCGTTCGTTGTTCGTTAGGTGTTCGTTCGCTAGGTGCATGACGTAAGCCTCTATATTCCCGCCTTTAATACACATGCTGCAGTAATTTTAATGGCTGCTCGGAAAATACGTGTAGCAACGCGTATCACGTCTTTTTTGGCATAAATTCCGAAACGTGAGAATTCTTAGATCGCCTTTGTTTATTTAGAACTCAGTGCATTCGATGAGATTCCGTTTCACGATTCTTGAGATATATTCGGAGGAACAGTGTACCCGAAACTTCGAACAAAGGGTAGAGCACGAATAAATAAACTTGAACGAGACCGAAGTTTACGTCGCGAGCACACACATTGCACCGTTAAAAGAAAAAGAAAACACTCCTTACGTTTCAGGGATTTCGATAATTTACTCCGGGCACCCCTCACACACTTATCTCGCGATTATTTCTTCAACCCGTATTTCCCATGCTGCGATACATCGTATGTATCTCTTCCAGTACTCCTGCGAGGTTTTCAGTTTCACAGTCAAAATTGTACTAATTTTTAGATTACTACCTAAAAGGTATTAGACTCTCTGGAAGGAGGAAAACTAACCTAAGCAAAACGATACAGAAAGCGCTGCGGTGGGTCTTATAGGTTCTATAGCATCACAATTGAAACGTTGAATACAAATACGCCAATAGCTTAAGCAGACCAATTACAATTGAGAATATTTGAGAAAAATAGTTGCGGTGGTTCGAGTGGTTCGCTTATCGTTCAAGTTACGTTACTTTCAAATTTTCTCGAATTTCATTGGCTTTCTTGATTGCTTTAGGACAATCAGCAACACATTTCGTTCGAAAAACTTATCGATTCGTAGCATATATGTTCGTAAACGTGTCTCGGTTATTCTCTGTTTTTAGAATATTTGATAAACTAATAAAGAGCTGTCACAACTGTCCGGTACTGATTCGAGTTTCCTCGAAATATATTGTCGAACATAAACATCTAAGGCCCGATTTCGTAATAAATTACCTAAAGATTAAAGGTAACCAAGAAATTCATGAATGAATTTCATTGATGAATCAGTTAGTAATCTTTAATCTTTAGGTAATCATATATTATGAAAAAACAGGCCTAAGAGACATGTATATTCTTTATATCGGCCCAATTTCAGAGTCAAGAATTTAAGAAGTAAAACAACTTCCCAAAGCTTAAGAGGAGGTTGGGGGTATTTTTTAAATATCAGATTCTTGAAAAATCTAAATGCATCAAGTATATACAGAAACATAAATTTTTTATCTAAAAATTTTTTTCTGTACATCTCACCGTTTCGCTGATAATTGATAGGAATCAAATATAAAAATTAACTTTGAGAATTTCACCCTTAAATCTGAGATCAGACTAATATAAAAAAAAGTCTCTCTTAAATTTTTGTGTTTAACAACATATTTCAAAGAGAATTGGTTTCTGACAATCGTTATACGATCGTTGTGAGATATTAATTGAGGGGATGGGCGGAATAAAGGCCTAATTACAAAATCTTGATTTATATAATATTTCTCTATTATGTTCAATATTTAAAAAGCTATTTGCAATTTAAAAAATTCACTTAGTCCCTTTTTCTTTATTATTAAATTATTAAATTAAAAATGGTTGCATTTTTCACGTCTTGCAATAATTGTGGCTGCGAAAAAAAAAGATGAAATATTGATCATAATATTGTAAGAATCGACAGAAAAAAAAGCCTATGAACAGCAGAAATGTTTTTTATATTCACATTTTTCTAGAAGAAATACAAAATGAATACGAAATACATTTTACTTTTACTTGTACAAAATAGATTGAAATAATGTTCAATCATCATCTGATGAGTTTTCGTAAGATATTTTAACATAAATATGTTGTAATAAAAACACATTATCGTACCATTTTCGTTCAGTCTCTAGTAACTAATGCAAGCAACATCAATTCTTTGTTTATTTCTGGAAAAAGGGCCTAAGATAGAATTGTGTCTCTATTCCGTCAATCTCCTCAATTGGTGTTACGAAAATTTAAAACATCTGTCCTTGAGCTATTATTTCAATAGACATAAAATATTACAGTTCTAACAATTGAATCATTGTTTCCTTGTTCTTTAGAAGAATTTTCGAAAGTTTTTTCGAAAGTTTCAATTAAATAGTATTGTCCAAGATTCGTAAATTGTACACATTGTATTCACGTATGTCAGTGTCCATTTTTCTTTTTTTTCAATAGAAATAGAAAAAGGAAAGTAAATAGGCGTGAACGTCAACATTAGTACAGGGATAGGGCATTCGTCAAAGGCATATGTTGGCCATGTCGTTTAGAGCCGACTTTAATGGAAATAGAAAAAGGAAAGCAATAGGTGTGAACACCGATGCATGTCAAGCCAGTGTTCTGAATTACAAATTTTGAATAAACCGTTTTAAAAGGAAAATCGAGATGACTAAAGAATTAATAAAAAAAAACAATAGAAACCCTGTATATAATTAATCATTGCAAAAATAACTTCACAAATTTTAAGAATGTTTTAATTTCAGCATGTCTCAAATACTTATTATGTCGAAACTGTAGAGCTTAAATTCATAAATATTAATCGGACCGATATATTATCCTATCTTTCGATTTTTTACATAATAAAATATAAATATTATGATAAAATATTGTATAACGTACGTTAATATAATACAAAGTTCAAATTAATTTTCCCGTAAATTATGTCGGGACGATATCGGCTTATGCAATAATTATTTTCGACCGAGATTTCGTAATTATCTCATCGCTCGTTTCGAACGTACTAAAAGCGTTCGGCATACTGACCTTCTTTAATTTCCTTTCTTGTAAGATCTGCGCTGCCTTTCGTCGCACGTGCTACCATATTTGTAAAGCCGATACCGAGTCGCAAAAGCTTGTAATCGTCGTCCGCAGTCAATGGTTCGGGCGTGAGACCACTTAGATGTAGGCATTTCCCTGAAAAGAGAGGCACACTTATTTAACTGCATAAATTAATACTAAGAACTTAATGATCACGTCCTCACGATTATAATGAACTTCATTACTCCGTGTAGTAAAGTATTAATTTGTGAATTGATCCTGATCTATTAATTTAAGATCCACAAGCAAAATTAGACTTTCAAATTAAATGCTTGATAAATTATTAAATTT
Organism: Mycetomoellerius zeteki; assembly: GCF_001594055.1. Classification (NCBI taxonomy): domain Eukaryota; kingdom Metazoa; phylum Arthropoda; class Insecta; order Hymenoptera; family Formicidae; genus Mycetomoellerius; species Mycetomoellerius zeteki. Next base: position 348,376 of record NW_017257683.1, on the reverse strand, counting down.
GAAATGGTTTCCCTTGCATTTTTCACGTCTTGCAATAATTGTGGCTGCGAAAAAAAAGGATGAAATTATTATCGTGTACAATGGAGCATGTTACATCGTTGAAACGCACCGCCGAAACGCATGGGCGGCTTTTAAAAATTTTAATGAAATCGACGTCCGTGATATTATGCGATCCATTTTTAATTTTAATTGCATAACGTTAAGCATTAAATTGCTTACTTGTGGCGCCATTATAACGAAACGTATAATTGCAGTCGTCGTGTGAACGGCCAAATGACTTCGCGAAGCTATTGTTCCACGCGAAATACTCCGTATTTTGTTAATAGGCCGCGCTCGACTATTTATATCCCATTAAATAAACGATCTAAATTTTCTGATAGGCATAATAAAGCCTCGCCCTGGCGGAGGCTTTCGCGCGGAGATAATGGAATTGTTAGAACAGAAGCGCGCAGCGTGTCTATTGTAATAGAAATGACAACCATTGTTGTTTCCATTGTCGATGGTACCGCGCTGGTATCGTTTTGCCCGGATTATACTAAAATCATCGTCGTGAATTTCATCATTAAAGTTTATTACACACACTTGAGACATATTTTAATCTGATTTACCTTTTTTTCCTAACTTCAACTTACTGGAAGTATTTTAATCGAAGCAACAATTCAAAAGCTTACTTTTCTTCGTCGTCCAGTTTTCTTAAATAATTCATTCAATTGTCGAATTAATTCTACAAGATAGTAGCTTTAATCATTCGTAAAGTATTGATGAAATTATTGGTATTCCATTATTAATTTACTATTATTACACGGCAAAACTGGGTGACTCCATTTTAGGATATTGTAAGATCACTTATTTTAGTGTCGATCTATTACGGATATAAATGCGGAAAGAAAAAGAGAAAAAGGAAGCAGAGAGAGAGAGAAAGAGAGAGAGAGAGAGAGAGAGAATGTTTCATGAAGATATATAAATTAATCTCGTGCAAGATGTACAAACGATTAGCGGTTGACCGCTTGAATGTTGCAACAGCGACGAGCGTCAATTAGCGCCGCGAATCGCAAATTTCCATTGTATAAATAATAAATAGCGCGTATAAATAGCGTACAAACAGCGGTAAATCGTACGGACGACAATTCGTTCTAAATATTGACGTATGAATGCTTGGTAAACGCACGCGATCGTTTATTTCGTATCGCGAAAAGCAAATACGGCGCTTAACGTAATGTATAAAAGATATTCGCGCCGGTTTTCCCGCGGTTATGCAGATCGGCAGTGCGTGCGAAAAGTTCAAACGGTCGTTTTTACGGCCGTACGAATGAGCAGCTAAGTGCTCGTTGTCAAGTAATCCCCCCGGGGAGTTTTGTTTTTGACATTTCCGCGAAACTCTATGTTACGTTATCGCAACAATTTAACGGCCAAATAATACTTTGTCGGCGGATCAAGCTATAGAACCGATAGAAAAGAAGGATTAAACACGGAGTTTAGGTCAGGCATGGGTCGATCGATTTTTTTCTACTTTGCCACATAAAATTGGATTATGAGTTCGCCTTGTGCCACGTCCGTGCAACTAGAAATAATCGTTCGTCGTTTGTGGAGGTTGATTTGCCGACTATGAGTGAATTATTTACGCGTTGAAGTCTCACTTCGTTAATCCCTTTCTGCGTCACACTTTGTCGCAGAATTGACTATCTTGCTAATCGTGTATTATAATCACTTCGAGGTTACAGCTTAATCCTATAGTAACACTAAAATACATGCAAAGATGAAAATTCATGTAAGAGAATATTTCCTACAGATGAATACTTTGTGTAGATGTGAATATCTTTTCTACATTAATGTTTAAATAAGAATGTACGATTAAAAATTTTATTAAATAAATATCCTATGTAGGGTTTTAATCAGTCCAGTATTGGGTCAGTCATTTTAGCCAGTCATTTGCCAGTGATGGCCCAGTACTGAACAGAACCTTGAGAGTCAATTGACAGTAGCGTTGGTTTCATTGTACACTGTTAAATCTATAGTGTTAAATTTAACTTAACGTGAGTCGCCACTGCTCCTATTCAATCATATCGTTATTTTATACTAAAACAATAGTTATATTTGACATTATACAATGTCAATTTGATACTGTATAGTGTCAAATTAGTACGATATAGTGTCAAATTTAAGTATCATTATGGTAAAAAATAATAATATATTTAGTAGGAACAGTGGCGACTCACGTTAGATTAAAGTTGACACTATAGATTTAACAGTGTAGTTACTGGTGATCCTATATGGGATATTAAAGAAACGTCAAGAAATTTTCGTTTTTTACAGCGGTCAAAAATAAAATTTTCTAGTTACTATATGTGGCTGTTTAAAAGGACTTTTAAAGAAGTTAATAAAAAGGTTCATAAATTAAAATATTCTTCCGCGTTTACGTCACATTGATAATAAATTTATTTACCAAAAGCCACAATCGCTGAAGCAATAAGCGTCGCTCCTCTCCTCGTTCACGCGAAAGAAAAGAAAGTGGGGCTAGATAAATCTTTTGCGCTCTCGGCGGTACAGGTACACGGATATTCACACGTGTTCGCATACACGTGGGGATGAGACAACATCCCGGTGGCGCGAAATTACAATCGTCGCCAAAGTCTATTCCGCGAACATTTACCCCCAGGCAGCAGATAGAGATTTATGACGCGGCCTCGGGAAATTCTCTCTCGCTGCTTTACTCCAGTGGCACCGACCTACAACGGGCGCGCCGCGCCGGCACGACCTTGGAGAACTTCGGAACAAAGTTAAACGCTCGTCCGCGGCCGTTGCACGCTTTCCGGCACAACGTGCCCGACCTCCAAGTCCACGGGAAAAGACACGAACCGCACGTGTGTGTAATGCCAGTTCCACATTGTGGAGTCGTGACCCGAGTGAAGTCTTTTCGAGAATAATACGTTTATGCATAATTAGCATAAATTTAGGATGTGGGTAAAGAAGAATTTAAAGGGCTAACGGACGCGTAAAATCTAATTGGAGGTGTATTTTTGTAAGAAAGTTTTGCCATCAGTTTTCACGTCTTATTATCCACGTATCTCTTCTTTCTCTTTAAGAATTCGCGCATTTTTTTTTTTTTTTTTGGAAGATGCTCAAGTTATTGGCGAGCGACGTTCGCGAACTTTCGTATGAACGTAATTTAAAGCTTGTTGCAGCAAAGGGGCCATAAGAAGGAGACTAACGGCCGATCGAACAAACTTTATCGGGGCGAAACGCGACCCTCCTCCGTCATTCACGATGCTAACCTAACCCAACTTGACTTCGCTCGACCTTCCCGCCTAGCCACGCTTTATGGTGTTTCGAGCGAGGGTGTGAAAAGTGTATTTCCTCCCCTCCCCTCCCCCCCTGTACGTCGATGGAAAGTAAATGCGCTCGTTCCCGCGTCGCGGGTCCGTAAATTATGACTCGTCTCTGATATGGACGTAATCGGGATGGAATTCTACGCGAACCCAGACGCGAGTCTTTTATTTTTTTAGGGTTGGGAAATTATGGTAATTTATGAGAAATTTGAGGATTCTCCGTGCGAGAAAAAATAGCTAAGAACTTCTGCCGCGGGTATTCTTTGTGAATTACGTCTCTATGAATTGAAATAATTTCTGTCATTCAAACGTTATCGCGAAACTGTTGCTATTTTTGAAAATTTTTACTACTATATAATCTTTGCTAATACGGCTGGTGATATCAGAATTGGTAATACCGGGTATTGGTTTCAAGGATTTAATTTTTTTCAACATGAAAAAAATATGTAAAGAATATAAATTTTTAAAACATCTGATAATACCGTTAAAAGTAGAAATAAAATACCGAAATGTATACATCATAAATATTAACATCAATGCAAATATTTTTCTGTAATATGGAACCATTGTTTCCACAAATAATTTACGTATATATTTTTACTGTAGTATATTTTTATTAATGGATATCTCTGAACTGCGTGCAACTTGATACATAATCGATGTGCAATATGTGAAATTGAAGATAATATTTCCAATCTACAAATCGAAAATATCCGAATAATTAATTTCAGTATGATCTCATTTAGTATCACAAATTAATCACGTTACTGATATTCGCTGACAGTCATAGGAAATATTAGCCGCGATTTTCCATAAATCTCAGCTCTCTAATTTGCGTATCTTTATTAATCATGTACGATGTAACTATCTTAAATACATCTTTTATGTGACAGCCGGAAAAATAGTTTTCTTTGAGAAGGAAGAGAAATTTACAGTTTTCAATTGGTTCTTCCAAACAGAAGACATTAAATCGTCACGCCGTAGGCTAAATAGACTTCTAAGGATGTTCGCAACAAGTATTTCTCAGCGTGATTTCTCAAGTTTCATCATGTTGCGACCAAAGTCAAAACTCCGGACCCCTGGATTGTATTAACTTTGCGAACTTTCGGACTTGAAGGCCATCGCAGTATGTTCTCCTTAACTTTGCGTTATAGAATTCCGAACATTAAAGAGAGAGAGCGCAACAGGACCTTACTTGTCGCATTTTTCTTTTCGCCCGTTCCCCTACTTCTTTCTCCAGAGGTCTCGTTCTCGGTTACGAAAGGCGCGATGAACAACACTCTTGGGGAAGAAATATTGCCCTTGATATTTTTCTAATGCGCGGAGACTCGACCCTCCTCCTTCATTTTCAGACAACGGTAACGATGCGCGAGGGAACCGCGGGGATCTCGGCTATCATTTAGCGCGAAATGTACAGTTTATTATCTAAATGGCTGTTAACTCGTTGCGCGGATCGCTCGCAGTCGTGTAAGATTTTTGTAACAGCGGTAAAATAAATTATCGCGACTTTTCCCTTGACACTTCCGTCATCCCTTCCATCGTTTCTTCCGAGTCTCTTTGTTAGATAAGGTAATGGTTTTTTTTGCTTGATGTTCATTACGCGAGTAATTAGAAATAGTGCGTCTGTGAAGTCGAGTTGTTATACTTTAGGTTACATCGTAAATACGCAAACGTTCGGTAGCGATTCGTTTGTAGAGATAAATCTATTTCACTTTGGACATCTTAATCGTCGTCGGTGAACTCCACCGAGCATTGTTAGTTTCGCGCTTTATCAAATGCGCGAATTTCTCGATCGACGAGTATATTCGCGTTTGAAACAGCGTGAAATCGACACGGACGATATTCCTCGCTTGTCTCTCGGACGAACGGTGAGCCGCAACGAAACGGCGGTGGCGACTATCGCAAATTTCTCAAACCTCCATTGACCTAGATTTCGCTCCTTTTTTTCCTCTCGGATTCTGAATGAACGCTTGGTTTGAGTCGGTGGCGATGGCGAGCAACGAGGTAGCAGTAGGAAAGAAAGAGAAGGGATATACGATGGATAGAGAGAGAGAGAGAAGAGGGTAGCGGACAGGGGGAAGCCAGGTGAAAATCGATGCAACCGAGAGAGACCTGTGCGTGGGTAACGCGGGAGACCGCGCCTGGAAAATCAATTTTCAGGGTTTTCCAGGACGAAGACCCGTCGGCGGCGACCTAGGAAACGGTCGAGAGCAAGTTCTGACGTTGCTCTCTTTTTCCCACGTCGCCTGCGTGTCGGGGATGAGAGGGAGTTAAAAGGGGGTGTGGAAGGGAACGGGCGGGGAGGAAGAGGCGGGTATATCTCAGTGCCACAATTTGCGAACGAGCACGTATTACATCCAGGTGTGCTTAATGATATCCCCGCGCGAAAGTCTCAAGACGTCGGATGCTTTTTCTTTCTTTCTCTTTCTTTCTCTTGCTCGAGTGTCGTCGCCCGCTTCTCGAGTAATTTCAGCTTTTGTGCTCGCGCAAGGCCGAGGATATTTTTTTAATTAAAACGCGCCGAGGGGTTGGCGCGTTTAAAACGAATTCGGTCGCTCGCATGCGACTTTAAAGCGACTTTTTCCTCATCCGATACGGCGCCACTGTCCGGCTGTTAAAACGAGATAATAAGGAGAAATATCCTTCCGGGGCGATTCAAGCGGGAGATCTTCAGGCTTTCGCGCCTAGGGCTGCCTGTGTCTCACGGCAGTAATTCCACCGACGTCTCTGTTATCCGAGACACAGCAGGATACAGTTTCACAAAGGCACCAAAGGTAAGAAACAGGCGTTGCCTGTATAATCGTCATCCGATAGCCAACATAGTACTTTCTCTTTAGACGCTCTTTTCTTCTGACCCTTCGACCCTAACCTACTAGTCTACCTAATATATTTTCCTCATTGCCATTTGTTTTTCCATTTGGGTCTGAAACTGATAATCATGAGAAATGGAATTAAATTAAGTAATTTTAGTTTGTATGGTACACAATTTTAATAAATTCTTTTTTAAATTGTATATTGTGGGATACAAAATAACACTGTGGGAAATAAAATTTGCTTAATTAAGTTAGCAAAGAAAGCGATGACAAAGAAAGTCCTACGTCTCATATTTTTAACAGACACCCTCTGAGTGGATGGTGTTCAATCACGCCCGACAGAAAGACGCTCCAAGACGTAAGCCAAGAAATAATTTCGTACGACGACCGGACGAAATCTCAACATTGTATGCATTCACCTAGTCACCGACGTGTCTTTTTCGCGAAATTTTGAAAGAAGTAAGGAAAAAGAGACAGAGGGCACTAAATTCTAGGGAGGTAGTGAACGTGTACGGACTGTAAGCTGCTATCGAGCGGATAGGCGTGCGACAACCCCTCTCTCTTCGTCGTACTCCCCTCGGCAGTCCCAGAGTTCCCTTTTTCCTCCTGCTCACCACCCCCTAACCAACCCCTGTCCTCCCTGTTCGCCCTCTACCGCCTCCTCCTCCTCTTTTGCCCCTCTTGGACCGAGCAGCAGCGACAGGGTGGTCGGTGGGTGGAAAAGGGTGGAGGCTGAGGCTACACGTTTTCCCACACTCGCCCTTCTCGCTCCCTCGACCCTTCTCTCTCTTCGCCATCCAACGCGGCACCCTTCGCCCATCTCGCCCTTGCTCGACCCAACTCCTCACTCTTGCGCTCCCTTGCCTTCATTTCTCTCACCCTCTCTCTCTCTCTCTCCCTCCGTCTCACTCACACAACCACCACTCATTATAGTTACCACTACACTACCGTGTTGCCTCAATCTACACCACCTCCTTCTTCGCCACCTCCTTCGTTGCCACCTACGGCAACCGACCGCCAAAGGACGGTCTTGCGTCTAGTGATGGCCCTCGAAGCAATAACCAGCCGCAATTCTCGAGCGAAGTACGAGTGTCCCAAGTAGAATATCGCGACGTCGTCCTTTGGGTATCATATTAACTCCTTGATGCATCTAGTCCTTATATATAAGGACGATTTCTTTGATTCAAATATTATTTTTTAATATTATTTATTTCTTTCTCTCATCTGTGTGAGAGACATAACAATTTTGTAAAATGTCATTACTATTTGTATCCTTCTTCACATTTAGAGATTTAGATTACTATGTCGATATATAGTTGATACATATATTATCATGCTACTGAGGTTAGTAGCGCAATTTTGCATTGCCGAAAGAACAGAGTAAAAAGCGTCAGAAAGAATTCATATCAGACTCTTCACTTTCGCCTACATAAAAGCAAATTTAAAGTATTTAATTTTACTTCAACTTATTAAGGTTAATATTAATATAAGTGGTACAAATTATTTCCGTATTTGGTACTGATAATATACAAGTTTCTATTTGGAATATTGATTTCTCAATGGCATATGGTTTTGAATAACATAGATTCAGAATTGGAAAAGCTACTTTCCAAGTTACTTATAAGTTATTTTTTATTATAGAAATTGAGTACAATAAGTTCAGGTATTTTATTTTTTTATATTATATTTTATCTACTCCAATTTTGTATTATTTTTTCTACTTAATTTTGATAACAAAGACATATAAGATAATCTAAAAAGTAACTTATAAGTAACTTATAAAGTAACTTACAAAGTGACTTTCCCAATCCTGCTTAGATCTATATATCAAGATTAAAGTATGTATGTACAACATAAAAAATGATACGATAACACGTAAGTTGTGACGATTGTATCGACTATTTTATGATCAATATTAAACTTCATCGCGTGTCGCAATTAATTTCAATGTGTTGTACCTTCTAATTATTATCTCTCGCATACTCGTGCCAATAGTCGCGTTCAACCGGTCTGGGTGGTCACGATAATGACTAATAAATCCACCTATAAATTCTCAATGGACCGCTCCACGTCGGTTTGCTTACGTTTCCTTTCGTTTAGCGGGATTATGTACGGTATATACCTGATGCGCGCGGGCACGGTCGGCGGTTTGCTCTTCTCTCTTTGCAGTTACGACGATAAATTACCCGAATCGCAGAGAAAGAAAACACGGGAAACGAAGTGTACCCGTGAGTACTCATTCTCCGTACTCGCCTGACCGCATTCCGACAATAATCACTTCATCCACTGTCTGTGGCTGTGCCGCGCGCGACGAATGGAGGACCTTAACTACTTTCCACTTACGATTTAATTTACCGACGGCGTATCGTTTTATGCCGCCCGTGGCAATTACGCGTCGGCGAGATTTATCATCGCGCCTGGGAAAATTGAAATTACCGAAGCGTCTCGATACGCTCGCGTAAGTGGAACGTGACTTATCGATTAGAAACTTCGGCTCTTATCGATGTATTGAACGTCCCGAAACGAATGCTCTTTCTTTTCCTTCGACTTGGAATTCTCTTAATTAACTCACGATCTGTTAATTACATATCGTAGGGCGAAAATAAATAACGAAAAACTCGCTTATCGCGGATCTTCCGAACGGTTTTCGCTTGAGCGAAGTAACGTAACGCTTCATCACTAAACTCGTTCACCGAAACTAATAAAAATTGATCCGCGTAGGCTATAATTATCTCCTGTAAAATCGAACATTACGCCTTAATTCGATTCGACCACATAAACGTATGATACGGAATTGGATTATTCGTGAGATTTCGTTACGATTGCGACAGGATACGAACCGGATATTCGCAGAACGTGCTAAAATCTTTCTCATAATACATCTCGTAGATAAACCGCGAGAAGAAATATGTGTGAAATATTCGTGGATCTTGAATTGAACATGTAATTGATATGAGTAAGAAATTTCTCTGAACTTAATATTTTTTTTGCGTCTTACGTCGCATTACACACGAAAAAGTATAATTGTGCAATCGATTTTCCCTGAACTTTTTTCTTTCTCTCTTTTCTCTATCCTCCATAATGAAATAAAACAGAATCATTCGGGAGAAGAAAACTCAAATAAGATATTAGAAAAGTTGCGTCAGTTATGTGGGTCGTTATTATCTAACATCGCTCCAAAACAACAACAACAACAACGGGGCGAAAGCAGTTTGTGTTTCCCGTTGTACTTTACGTATAACATCAGCCTTGAGGTTCTCACGTGCGACCATCGGCTCGCATAATCGATTATCGATAGGCGGCGGGGAGGATAATCTCGGTGCGAAAGCTCCGAGCGATGTCATGACCCCTTAAGAACGCTCTTCTCTCTCTGGGAAAAAAGTTTCTCCGATAGAAAACTTCGACCGAGTGCCGTGAACTATCGAACCGGCGCGACGGCCGCGCGAGTAAAGGATTGCCGCACGTGTATATACACGGCGGTTATAAAATAACCACACGACAATCTGGGGATCGGTCGAAAGCGATAAAAAAGTAAAATGTTTTATATTTGTGTGAAAACGCTCCCGAATTGATATGGCCGCGAATTCGATGCGGAACTTTTATTTGGAAACGTCCTTGTGAAAAAGGAATAAAAATATGATTTGAAAGAGTATGTACACACATGCATTGTTCTATGATGCGTACGATCCGTGAAACATTGATAACGTTGTCGAGAGGAATATAACTCTGCGTATCTTGCGTTTAAACGCTCACAATTTTCCTTAGATTTATTGTGCACGCGCGTGCACGTGTTACACAAGTAATTCGCCTCTAGAGATAATATTCGTAATGTATTACGCTCATGTAGATTATAGATTTGATATAAATTTTAAAATTTGCAAATTGCAATTAGCCATTATTTATCACATTCGTTTCAACGCTTTATTGAATACATATTTGATTCAATCGCGATGTATTACAACGTATTTTCTGTGAAAATATAAAACTTTTGCATTATTTCCGCGTTTCAAAAATATTGTGGGATGTAAAATTATAATCTATGACAAGGATATTTTAAAAATTATCCTTTGAAAGAGACATTTTCGCGGATATTTATTAGCACCATATATTCCACGGGAAAGGATATATTTTCATTTTATTACTGATTTATCTGTGTCAGTTCAATTATAGAACAAGAGTACAAAATAATTTCGTAATCTCAAGTTTCTGAGACAAAGACCATTTTGTTCACGAAGAGTACCTGCGATTTCGCGCAGCTGTCGTAGATAATTCGCGCACAACCGATATTTCTCTCGGTAACACCGAATAGTTATCCTCGTTAGGTCGCGGCGACGCGGCGTACGGCCAACTCTCGGAGGGTCTCTTACAACAAGTTGGACCTGTCGGGGGTCGAGGTCGTCGTCGAGGGCGAGGGTGGTCGGTTCGGAACCGATGGTGCGCACTTGTGTACGCCACGCCGCGCTGCATCGTGTCGCGTCGCCTCGCCTCGCGTCGCGTCGTGTCGCCCGGCGTCGCGGAGACTCGGCTTGGCACGACCACGAAAAGTTTCGCCGGTCACGTTCAACTTTCGCGCGCCGTTCGAAAAACCTCCTCTCTCTTTCTCTCTCTCTCTCTCTTTCTCTCATTCCCTCTTTCACGACATCGCCGACGGCGAACTGGGTCGCCGACCGAGTGCCCCCGAGTGCTGTGCCGTGTCGCGAGCAGCCCCCATCGCCGTCTCTTCCAATCGACAACGGGCGCCTTTGGCCGAGAAAAAGTTTTCCCTCCGCGGACTTTCGAGAGGTGACGACCGGCGAAATTGAACTGCGACTCGTTGCGAAATCGCTCGTATTACACCTTTCCTCTTTGAACCTGTTCGGCTTGTCAGCGACTTGTCGAAAAGTTTAACCATGCGCTAAGAACTCGCTAAATTATCGACAATTATCAAATAAAAGTTTTATTATAGTGGCATGTTTTATAATAACAGAAGATAATGTTGCTTTCATGAGATGTTAAACAAATGAAAGTATGATATTAAATGATACGAATGTGTCAACAAATAATTTTTAGAGAAATTATAATATTTTGAGAGGAAAAATGATTACTTTCTGTAAATACATTATTTATATAACATTTTTCTAGAAGTGCATCGTTTTATATTCTGCTTTATCAAATTGTAACTGACGTTTGTAATATAGTGTCAATATTAAAATCTATTTATGTGCTAAATTATTTTTGAAATTTTTTAACAATATATTATTTTTAAGTTAGTGGCCCGTGGCTAACAAACGAGTTCTGAGTAATTAATTTTCTTGAATCTGCTCGAGCTTTCTTTGTCCATTGTAAATTAAGATAGTTATATAATAACGGACGGATGACGGAGCGCCGCCTCCGATTTTAGCGTGATTTAAATTCCAGCTACAGAATGCGGTTGACAGGGCTAAATAATAAAGTCGATCAATCAAGTCCAATTTTGGTACCGTCCGAGTAACTTCGCGCGCGAAGTGGGTCATCGACCGAATACACTGCACGTCGCGTGTGCGTTCGACGTCCGTCACTGGCGAAGAAATATTTGCGCGCGATAAAAGCGAAATCTTCCGGAACGCGTCTCGCTCGGTTTTCCATCTGTCGAGTTTTTTTCCCTTTCTTTTTTTTTTCGTAAATCGTACAGAGATAAACGAACATGGGCTCGCGTAGAAAAATCAACAATACATCGGAAATATTTGCAAAGATGAGATATCCACAAAACTACGCTCGTTGCGCATATTTTGCATCGTGCGAAAAAATCACCGCGTAGATTGGGTCGTACTACAATCGATTGCGAGAAAAAAAGTCTCCTCATCCCGCCGACTCGCCTTCGGGCGCAATCTTGGATACGACCTCGCAAGTGTCATGATTCAGCATTGCAGACTGAACGAGAAACAACGTCTAGAAAATGTAGGTACTTTAAAATATGCTTGTACAATATTTTGATATTACAGTCAAAATTATGCGCATAATATACAGCTGCCGAGCGTTATGAGAGAGACAGATTAAATCATCTCTGTTTCTTGCACTTTTTATGCATTATATTTATTATTATATATATCATAACTTATGTATTATATTAATATTTAAAACGAAAGTAATATTATTCATTCATCCATAATAATTTTTTAATTTCTTGTTGAATGTTTTTTTTTTTTAAATAGAATTAACTTTTATTCATTTCCGCTAAAGCAATTTTAGCAAATTGTTTATCTGCTTTCTTTCATGACCGTGAGAAAATCGTGCGTGATACTTTCTAATTCAACGCTACAGTTTGAACAGCTTAGACAAGACCCTAAATTATACGATGTCGCAATCAGCGAAGAAAGCTCTCCGGGATGATAATCAGGCGAGGCATCGGCGTTGCGATGCGTTTGGCAATTTCGTGGAATCGAGTCATCGCCGGCGGGGAAATCTTCGAACCAGTTGCGTCCTTGCTGGGAGAAACTTTTTCCCTCAACATTCCGGGGGATATAAACTGCGCGCGCGGCAAGCGGCGGCGCGAAACTTCCGACCCTTAACCCGTTTTCAGATGTTCTCCGAGTTCGCGGGAGGGAAGTTCGAAACTTTGTCGGGACCGTCTTTCGCGGGTTACATTCAATCAAATATGTACGATTCCGGGTGCGAGGACAAAATCTTAATCGGAATCCTTTAAATTTATATGCCCGCGAGGTAGTTACGTCAGCATCTCTAATTCACTTTACAATTCCTAGGCGAATGAAGACGTTTTAAATCGTGGAAAAGGAAGTTTCAAGTAAATGCATAAAGTTTTGGCGTTGTGTACTTTGTTTGCGTATAGAGGTACCCACGAAATGTCTCTGTTTTTAGCCGCAGTATGTGCAGTTTAGAATTAGAAGCAAATTGTCTTTCGAAGAAGATCTAAGTAAGGAAGTTATTTTATATTGCAAAGGAGGAAGTGTTGACTTTCAATGACGATAACAAAATCTTATTTTTTACTTAGCTTTAAGCGAATTTGAAATTAAATTCGTAAACATTAATTAACGGCATATTTAATGCAACGAGCTTCTCATATTTTCACCACCAAAAAACATTCTGTGTTCGTAACAGCTATAATTGAGAGAAAATATGATGGTTCTGAGATATCCTGCATATACAAATAGATAATATTGTATATATCCACGGATAGGGGCGTTTCACGATGCGTACGTTATCTGCAGTAACATTGCGGTAACATGATTATAACACATTGTAAAATATAGCACGTTGGTGTTGAACCGGACAAATGCGTGTAACAGATCCGCCTGTATGGAGCTGAGTGCATTTGAATTTGAATACCACAGAACTAGTTTACGCTTAATGTATCACAGCGATACTAAGAACACGAAGTGATAAAAGAAGGAGAAGCAAAAAAGAAGGAAAACGCGAGAGTGAAAATATGAATGAAATCGCGTCGAAGATTTATGAATTAACGAGCAATTTACAATTACGTATTGTATCCGCTTAACTTTATCGAACCTCACGTTCTAATTATATCTAATTTATCTAAGGCGCCAGTTTAACCAGTTCAAAGTTGGAATACGGAACTCGATTCCTATGTTGTTAAACGAGCGTGCGTCACATAAATTTTTAAGGAAACTGCACACATAAATAACAAATATATAAATGTACTTTTCTCACATGATTACAACTCCACCAAGAATCTTGCAAGCATTATACATCCTTAGCGAGTCCTTGCATTATGAATTCGGTTGAGTGTGTGTAAAATTGTGTCGAGCAGTTTCACAAAAATGAATCAAATCGTCGTAAAGTTTTCACTTTAGAGAAGGAGTTTCCAGCTTGCGATGAGAAATCACCACGAAGATCAACAAAGTGAAACACTTATCTCATGTACTCCACTGTGGTCGCGAGGATTAAGAAAACAGATCGAAATATCGCGAGATCTCGGACGCGCGTGCGAACGAGCGAACTTCCTCCTTACCGATCTAACGGGTGAATCACGGCCCCGTTAATCGACCCTGCCGGCTCACCCCGAAATTACGGAAAAGAGCCCCGCGTCTCTCTCTTTTTCCCGCGCCACCTCGCTCGCCCTTTCTC
>NW_017257683.1:332617-334158 GCF_001594055.1 Mycetomoellerius zeteki | reverse complement strand
TCTTTCCCTCTTTCTATCTCTCTCAATACGCGTGTGTGTTTCACCCCTATCCCCAGTGCGGTCTCTCGACGTTACACCGCGCACACCACCGGTGCACGACGCGCGATACTCGACTCGCGCGTTGTAATGGTCGATCGCGGCTTCGACCCTCTTCCGAGCCATCGAACGGCCCGAACGCGGTCGGATTTTTCGACGTTTACTGCCTTTAGGCCCCTGGACCATGCGTCCGCACGCCCTCCCGCCTTCCACCAACCCCTCTCATCCCCATACACCCCCGGATACTCAAATTGACCCGTCGTGCTCGATCCACCCCCGTCTACCCCTCTTCCACCATCCGCAGCGAGCAGAGTTCCCCCCTTCCACCCTCTGCCACCACCGCCGCCGCCGCCGTGCCGCCGCCGCCGCCGTCACCGCCGCCACGGCAGTTGCCACAGCTTCCAACCTTTTTACCCCTGTACCAACCCTGCTTTTTCCCCCATTCCGCCCAGCCGCCCGCCTTGCCTACACTACCACCCCCTATCCCCCTTTTTATCTCGTTCTCCCTTGCGCGCACCACTCATTATAGTTTCTCCCTCCCTCACCGCACTCCCTCCCTCCCCCTTCATCCATCTATCTCTCTTTACCCCTCTTCACCATGCGGCCACCACCTCCTCATCCTTCTCCTCCTCCTCTTCCTCTTCACCCGCCTCAGCCACCACCATCCGCTCGCTCGCTGCTGCTCTCCCTTCCACCCTTACACGTCACCCACCCTCCACCCGGTTCAACGCTCTACCGCAACCCTGGGAAAACCCTGGAAAATCCAGCGGCGTGCACCTAACTTCACCGTGGCGTATATGTGTATATGTGTATGTATGCATGCATATATGCTGCACGTGCGTGTACCGGTGACACACGCAAGCAGAGGTTGCGTGTAGCTACCGGGTGTCTCGGAATCATGACGGCTTTCTTTCCTCAAAGGATTTATCAACTACTCGTAATGGAGCGGAGAGATTTTTTTTTCTACGAATACATAAATATACCACCTGCATTTCTTTTGTAATTTAAATTAAGAAAATCTAGTTAATTATACCTGAGAAGAAATTTCGTATCCAAAGTAGGACGTACAAAACTCGAAGAAAAGTACCTTTTCAAACGTTTGAAGGGAAACTTCATTCCGACTTGACAGCAGAGTTTTTAGGTAAAAGAAACGGATTTTTGGAACACCCCATAGGCGGGTGTTGCGTACGAGCGCGTATACAGGCGCCGCGGGAGGCATGCGTACGTAATGGGCATCGGCCAGGCCGTTAGCGCGAAAATTGTTTATTTAAAGCCCGAGCGGATGCACGCGCGCACGGGGATGGTCGCGCGTGCGCCGCGCGTGCACGCATTGGCAATTGCATATGTAAGAACGGTGAACGTGAACGCACGTGAATGCACCGTGCGTCGATTCGTTTCTAGGAAATTCTCATTATCGAGATCTCAAAAGAGGAAATGGAGAAAATTTGCAAGAAACATGAAACGCTAGGGAAATCGAAACAATGGAGGAAATTTGTATAGGGAAA
>NW_017257683.1:317193-332601 GCF_001594055.1 Mycetomoellerius zeteki | reverse complement strand
CAAGAAAATCGCGAGTAATTTGTAGAATTTTTCGCTACAGTGGATGAAGATGGGAAAAGAACCGACAGACGATATCTAATTACAGTTTAAAGAAGTATTGTTCTGTTATTAACGTGAAAAGATAATGAAATTAATGCGTATGTTCAGCAGAGTTCAGTTCCCTCTGATCATTCGAATTATAAAGATTACAGTCACAACTACAATGTGTGTCGTAACTACTGCCTAAGGTTATACTTTCTCGAACGGTGTTTTTTTCGATTGATTCGCACAAATAAAGTAACAACGATCGCAGTTACTGTGCTCGTGATTAACAATGTGCGTTAATAGTACCGCACCTGCGTTTACTTATGTACGCGTTTCCCGATATATCTTATATTGTCATTACGTTGGTACGGGCAAATATTTGATCGCGATACACTCGGACGAAAGCAAACGCCTCCAGCTATTATGGCAGTGTAATAATCGGGCGCGTAAACCTGCAGGTAGCCGTGCGTTTATATTATATATTACGCTACATTACATTAAGCATGTTGTATGCGTACAACGCGCCCACCGCTGATAAGCGCGCGGACTCGTGCAGGTTCACGTAAATCGCGGGGACCCCGCCAGCGATACGTCGTGCATGGGGGCGCATTAATACGCACGTGCTTGCCGTGCGTGCGCTTTGGCAGTTGCATCGAAGATAGCCGGGGCTATTCGTTGTCGGTGATCAAGCTGCGCACGAATCCAAGAAAAGCAGGGAATTCATCTGTATCTTCGATCAAACACTGTTAGTCCCTTGACTAACGAATCAAAATTACTACACTGTTGAATATCAAAGGAGTAATGGCAACCCAATCCCTTGAGTTAAATAACATTTGTTATTTTTATCTTTCAAAATGTAAATAATTTCTGTAATTAGTTTCAAAGTAAACAACGTCGATATTAACGCATGCACTTGGTAAATAATAGATTAAATTTGAGTCAAATTTAATACATTTTCTTAAGTTTAATTGTTTAACTCTGTTTTAGTTAAATTAACGACATATTGAGTGACGACTTATAAAAATGATTAAAAATATCTCAAATTGTGTGGGTAGAATTTGACTTATGAGAATTTATCACTGTAAAGTCTTCCCCGTTGGATCCTAATATATATCCAGGTATTAGACAGCTTTTCTTATCGATATTTTGAACTTTTTTAACGTTCTGTAAATATGTTTCTTTCGCCAATTAGTATTCTTCTGGTTTTAATAGAAAAATTTTGGCACGTCACGCGGGGATCATGGCACAAAGGACCCAATTATTTCGGCATACTTTTCCCGGGAGTGAGTTTTTTTTTTGTACGAAATTGATGAAGATTTTTATGTCCGCGTTGTGCCGCATATAAATCATATTAAAATGTATTAATCGACGTTGCGAGCAAGGCAAAAATAAACACGTAGCGTATGTACATGGGTTATGTGCCGTATTAAAACTGTAGGTTTTACATCCGCGCTGTGGGTGATTTATGCGCGTTGCAACGGCTCTCTCGTTGTGTGCTCATCGATGCAGGCTTCGCGATTTCAGATCCCGGGTTCTCCGGTGCAGAAAAAAGCGCGAGATGAGGGCTCGGGTCATGGGTCGCCGCTAGGCTCTCCACGGGCTTTTCCCGGATCCGCGAATTTTACCATTCGTAATGTTCGTTTCAGTTCATTTACGAATCCCGGTTTACATTTATCGCAAAATCCTGATTACGCATTAATCAACGCAAAAAAGTTAGCTCTATTAACTTAGCGTTTATGTTTCGCGTTTTTACTTCCTTTACGCGGATGAATCGTCCGATTTTTTTTCTTTTCGGAACGATGGCCCTGAACGATAATCGCTCCCGGCATTCACCTCCCGTCTCCCATTTTTCTCGCCGACTCTGATTTTCTCGTTGACTTGATAATTACTCTCCTCGAAGCGCGTCTAAGACGAGGCGCGCGCAAAGCGCACTCGATTTTCCCGGGGCGGGTATAACATTATGCAATTTTATGCGGAAACTTCGAGAGACGCAAAGGCGAGGCTCGCTTGCAAGACTATGGTAATGGTGTGGGTTCGTTAGCGC
Organism: Mycetomoellerius zeteki; assembly: GCF_001594055.1. Taxonomy (NCBI): domain Eukaryota; kingdom Metazoa; phylum Arthropoda; class Insecta; order Hymenoptera; family Formicidae; genus Mycetomoellerius; species Mycetomoellerius zeteki. The sequence goes on along the minus strand of NW_017257683.1, from coordinate 330,533 downwards.
CACGATTGTCGGACACATTGGCGCTCGTTTATACGGATGTTCGAAATTCGAATTGCGAATTCATGTCCTGGTAGAAGTACCTGTCAGTGGGGCTACAAGACTCTTCCTTTGCTCGCGCTTTCCATTTGTTATTATTATGACTTCACAGCTTAACGCTCTCGTCACGAAACACCTTTTATTATTATTTTTATAGTTATGATCGCATCACTTGAATGCTTTCCTTTAAGGTGCGAAGTAAATTAGATTAATTTATCATAATAAAATTAGTTTTTTTTTTGTTAAAATATACGATGAAATAAATATACGATGTAAATATACGATATAAAAATGTATGATAGAATCACTCACAGAAGTGATTTCCAGGTCCAGCATAGTGATGTCCCTTATAAGCTGCGAACAGTCCGGGATTGATACCAATCTGTAAAGTAAGACAAATATACTTGGTTAGAATTTTTGAAACATTTCTAGACATCATTTTACAGTACTAATAATAAAGTCTGAACACAAATCGCGAATATATGATTGCATACGCGTTCGCGCCAGCTGCAGACATGATTGTTCTATATTGTTATTTTAATTAGCCACATTGATAATACAAAAACAAACGGGTGTTCTTAAGTCTCTTGCGTCGACGTCGCTATATTTGTTCCGCTTTGACTCCTCAGGTCCTCCCTTCCCTCCCCTCTCGTCTAGAAATTATTACTCATACTTATTTCCAACTTATTTCCGTGTTTCGAAACGGTGAAATTATTGTCTCTCCATATCTTTGACTTTTCGCCGAGTTTTTCCAGACGAGGAAAAACGCCGAGGAGAGACGAGTCGCTTGCGTCACGCGTTGTTGCCGACGTAATTAATTTCGCTTTCTACCGATTGTCAAAGCTAAGTCCGAGACTTTGGAGAAAAACGTTCATTTACAAACTACCGATATTTCTCTCGTTTAACACGTAGGGTGTTACAACAAAATGCACGCGTAAACGGGAATGAGAATCGATTGTAAATCTATATACTGTTAATTAAAGCAGACCGTGGCGTGATTGATTATGTATATAAATGCAATATGATGAAAACTAATGGCAAATTATGTTGATGGTTCGAATTTAATGAAAGCATATGATGAATAAAACTTTATCGAATTTGTACGCATGTCTTTGAAAAATAATATTTTTAACGGTAGAAAATGTGCCGTCCGATCGTGATTATAAATAAAAAAGAAAAAATATATAATAAAATCAGGCATATATTATGGAAATATGGTTTGAATGTTCTACATGCATAATGTTTAATTTAGCTCCCAAAGCTTCCAAAAAAGCACGCTCGACGAGAAATTGCGTGCGTCCATATTATATGCGACAAAATTAATTTCACCATTACGAGGGTAATACCTACTTCAATGGAGTGTTTTTCATCTGCAAAATATAATACAAAATTCCAAGCTGCTTATCTTTCGTCTAGCTTGCTTCAGCAATTCTTTTATTCAGTTGTGAAAGATATTTATTAAACACAATTAAAAACTAGTGTATTATTAATATGTTTTCTTCGTCGATGAATAGGAACGGGACAAATACTTTGCATCTCAGCGCAATTCTACTGTAAGATCTCATCTATCGTCACCTACTTTCAATACTCTTTCCAATTTTACTCGATTTCCTATGAATATAACCGCGTTAGTAGATTACATTGGAACAATGAATTCTTTTTCAAAATGAAAAATGGGATAATTGAAACCTTTGAACATATGGAACAAAGCGATGATTCTCTGATGTTAAAATTAACAAATCTTTTTCAATGATTTTCCGAGCATAGAACGAATACTTTCCAATGATTTTGTGATAATATTTAATATCATTAAAAAATGGATGCATAATGTAATAATTCCGTTTTGCTTGACTTTATTAAATAATATTAGCGGTTATTTTAATTCATCCACGCTTAGTTAATTCCCTAGGTTTTCTTTAGTAAAAGGGCTTTTTCGTTTCGTGCCGTTTTTCGCGTAAACTGAATTATTATAATTAATTAAACTTAATCTCTCACGCGCGCACGGCGATACGATGCACTTCCGTACGTATTCCAGTGTCTCTAAATTGAGGAGGAGAAAGAGGGAAGAGAGGGGATCGATTTCTTTCCCCGTTTCGCGTACGACTTCACGTGCGCGCTTCTTACTCGCGATTATGCAACGGCGCGGCGGGAGGGAGGAGGCGGAGGAGGAGGCGCAGGTGCGGCGTTGGTACCTGTTGCACAACCGCATTATCTTCGCTCCTCGCTCCGCCGGTTAGGTAATTAATAACGACAAAGTCCAAGGATACGTGATGTGCGCGGCCGCGCGAGCACCATTAGGCGCGCATCTCGCGCGCTATTAAACCTTCCTCCTTCCTCTTCTCCTCGTCGATGTACTCCCGCGCGATCTCTCTCTCTCTCTCCCCCTCCCTCCCTGTCTCTCTCTTTCTTGACTTGCAACTGACCTTTTCGCAAGTGCAAGGTGCGCGCGAGAGGGCTGTACCGCCGCCGGGGAATCTCGTGTCGTAACTTATCGACGTTTATCTCGCGCCTAGCCACGGCGACCCGACGTCCGCCGTCGTCGTCGGTAAATAGAGATTAACATTCACCACGCAACGGGACGGCCGTATACTCCTCGGGATAATTGCATGACAAAGTGCACGTCCGCAGAGCTCACGTGTGTGCACGTGCGCGTACATGTATGTGTGCGCGTGCGTTCCATTAAGAATCGCGACGCGTCCGTGAGGCACGGGAAAGGATCGGCGGTTGATTAGTTTGAATTCTTCTGTTCTCGCCTCTGTTTAGCGCTGCATTGAAGCCCTCGAGGATGTTTATTATGAATTGTACCTTGTGTAACATCGCGCTTGTTAAGGTAATTAAATGAGGATCGAAACGGACGCGATGCATATTGAAAGAATTTCTGTATTCTAATTTTAGCGATTTGGAAATCGATATAATCTGACTTTCCTTCTACGTGCGTCGTTAAATATCAAAAGAGCAATGGTAACCCAATCTCTTGAGTTAAATAACATTTTGTTATTTTTAACTTCCATGCATGCGTGAAAATGTAAATCAATCCATTTCTGTGGTCAGTTTCAAAGTAAACAACGTCCATATTAATATATGTACTTAGTAAATAATAAACTAAATATTCGAGTCAAATTTAATACATTTTCTTGAGTTTAATTGTTTAACTCCATTATTCTAGTTAAATTAACGACATATTAAATAGCAGCAGTGACCTATAGAAATAATTATAAATAACTCAAATTGATTATAATTTAACATTACGAACAGTATGTATTTAACGGTACATACTCCTGAAAAATGATTAGTAAAAAAATGAGCATTTTAATGCGACGTACACTTATCTATCAAATTTATATATATATAACCTAATGTGGATCACTACTGCTCCTACTAAATATATCATTATTTTTTACTAAAACGATAATTAAATTTGATACTATATCGTGTCAATTTGACATTACAGTGTCAAACTGACACCGTATAGTGTCAATTATAACCATTGTTTTAGTATAACGATATGATTGAGTAGGCGACTCACATTAAGTTAAATTTGACACTATAGATTTAACAGTGTAAAACATAAACATGATTTACAAATTTGATACTCGCTTATTTTTTAGTTGTTCTCTATATGAAGTACCTACACCTCTTTAAAGCGTGCGTGGAGTTGCGCAACACATGCTTCACGCACCTCCTGAGGAATCCCCGTGTATCTCTGCGATTCGGGTAATGCATTTCTCGATCGCACCTTCGATTCCGATGAGAGGAAGGAAGAGTGAGAGAAAGAGATAGAGCGAGATAGAGCGAGAAATGGAGAGAGAGAGAAAGCCACGGTACGACGACGTATATCGCACCGTCAAAATCGCGTTATATTAGTCGCGTACGAGCGAGTCCTGCTGTACAACCCAAACCCTCCGTGCGTATAACGTGCGTGTATGTTTGCGTGTGTCTCCGTCCCCATTCCCCGCAGCTCGCCGTCGACATAAAGTACGTATCGCATTAGCGCGTTAACGCCAATGCGTTAGCCGCTCGGCCGGCGCCGAATGGCGGCCGGGATAAACGAGGATAAAATGACGGGCGGGGGTGGCCACGAGGTGGTGGTTGGACGTGAGGAAGGGTGTGGAATTGTCACCGATTGAAAACAACGCGCGTCGCTCACGTAGGAACGGAACGCGGAGCGGAAGAGAGACGGATAGAATTGAGAGAAGAGAAGAGGGGGCGAGTAGGGAGACGGACCAGCGGAGGGAGGGAGGGGGGTGGTCGCGCTGGGGGTGCACCAGGGGGTGCATTCTATGGGGAGCAGCGAACAGTGTCCCGCTGCGTTCGATTACAACGTCGGGCGTAATAACCGAATTGCCCACGGCCCGTTAAAGCGTTTACACCGCTTGACGGATGATCGACCACGGTGACAACTCGTTTCGGGTAATATATGAATATGGACCGTGGAGCGCGTTAACAGACTCCCCGAATGAAAATGGCCGACAGCGTTCGTGCCTTATTTTACGATAAATAACGTACATGCCCTTTCTTATAGGAAGAAAGTATGAGAATGATCTGGAGTTTTTTTTCTTTCGTTCACGAGCGATGTTTTGAATGCTTGAAAAAAATCTCGCGAGTGACCTAAATTACGCGTGTTGCAAAATTGAGTTAACTCGAAAAACTCATGCATGATCGGGTTCAACGAGTTTTAGAATCTATTCAGCTTTTTGAAATTATTCTGTACCGTGAGATATACAGGAAGAACATGTATATCGTTGTAATTAAATTTTTAATATTTGTACACTAAATTAATCGACAAATTGCTTCAATAATACGCTCTCACTCATCATAATACTACATAATTGCGCGCGCTGTCAAAAATATGACAATTTCATTATTCTAAAGAGAATCGGGGTTGAATATAAATCAAGCTACGTTGCGGGGATGTTGTGATACGATGAAAATACTGAAATCGTTACGAGCCTCTCGGTTCCGTCATTTAAGTCACCCCAATTTTGATAACGACGGCCGCATATCGGATTATAACAATCACTCGTAATGACCATGATGCTCACCCGTTAAACTGTTTATACCCGTTTACACCGGTATCGGGTGATCGATCAACGCGCGGCGGGTCGTCGCGTTTGTAACGAGAACGTAATTCCCATTCTCTCGCTTGCATTCAATAAAGATCACGCTAACGCGCGGTGACGAAAATGACACGTACGTAGAATCGTCCGAAATTGTTTTCGGATTTCAACGGATCGCAATGTCGATTCTTTATCCGCCGACGAATTCAGAATAACTGACGGACAATTTGACTTATCAAGCCTGACGATACTCTTCATTTTACGAGAGCAACTCCGATTCAGTTTCATCTCTGATAATATTTTTCGTGCTGTTCAACAATTAATAACTTATTTTGTTGTTGGTTTCGTCGTGTCAAGCTTAACCTCTAATTAGGTTTAGTCTTTGCTTTAATTCTCTTCAATTTCGCGAAAAGACGAGAAGTCAACCAAGATTTAAGTTTCCCAACATTGGCGAAACTGGCCGTGTGGTCAAGCAATTTCAGAGTTGCCACAAAACTGGAAATCAGGAAAATCACGGAATTGTCAGAGAAATTGAAAACGATCAGCAAAAATCAGAGAATTTCACAAAACTTTTGGGAAAATTAAAATTTTTAGCTTTAAAAACATTTAATTACGTTCATCATACCTTTGGAATACTACTAACTTAACAATTAAAAATGCAAACAATTAGTAACATTAATAGTAATTTGTATTGCTATGTTAAATCGATTTCTCAACAAAATATTTAACGATGTCCAAATACAAGAACGAAAATACAAAAAAATTTTTTAATATTGAAAGTCGGGGAATATCATGAAATTCTACCTGGAAATCAAGGGAAAAAGTCATGGAATTTTCGGATGAGGAATTTGTGACAACCGCGAGTTTTTCTCTCCTGTTCTCTCCGCTTCTCTTTCTCTCTGTGCTGACGGAACGCAATGACCGGCGTGCCGCGTGATAACCGAATCGCACATGGATCATTAAAGCGATTAGGCCGGCTGTTGTGGAGGCGGCGATTGCCATTTGTCGTTGCCGCGTGCAGAGAATCCTCGCGTTTTCGCGCGGCGGTGACTCCAAGATGGATTCTCGCGCTGGTTAAAGCCGAGCCGAGTCGGGTTGTGCCATGCCGCACGCGCGCATATCGGATTAATTACCGTCATTCGATCAAGAACGACATCGCGGCGCATTGGTAATGCGGCATTACAAATGACACGCACGGCCGCGATATATGCCGGGCTATAAATTACGTGCCGCGGCGCGTACACGCGGTGTGTGCCGGCAGAAATGCGTGAGCCGGTGAAATTGATGTTTTTATTGTCGTTAATATTACGACGCGATTTAATGAATTATTATTGCCGTTCGGCAGTGGAACATCGCGAAATTGAAACGTCGCTTACTTAGTGCGAGACGCTCCGCGACAAACCTCGCGAATAATTCAATTTATCGATACTGGATGATCCGTTTGAAACGCGCGCGTGCTCTGTCTGGTATTCCGCGTGTATTACTATTGTTAGCTGTCTAAAGCACCTTTAATGTAAAGTTATAGCCGCGCTTATATACGTGGTATATAGAATGTTCTCCGGAAATTTACACGACTTGACAAGATGACGCAATATTGATATGTGATAGCCGTAACATAAGTCATAGGTCAGTTTAGGCCGTATTTTTACTCGATATTAATATGAATATGAAATAATTATAGAGATCCTCTCGGATCCTCTCTAATGAGAGTCTGAACTTAAGAAATCACTTTTAGTCATGTTTTAATAATTTCTGAAAGAAAGAGAAAAAGAAAGAGAAATAGATAAGAAAAAGATACAAGGATACAGAATGAGGAAGAGAAAGAAAAAGTATATGTTTGTCCTTCTCTCTCGCAGACTTTTGTTGTTAAACTATTACTCGGCACACAAAACTTCGGCTCGTGTCCAAAGTCTTATTGGAGAGTCTCTAGAAATAATCATACTTGGACTTACTATAATAATGTCAAGGTTGTTGGCGAGATGGTCCGGTAGAACGCGTTTGCTCACTTCCTCTTCCGGCATGCCGTCGAACCTGTCGTGCTTCTTCCTCTCTTTGTACGTCTTTGCACGTTTCTTGGCCTCTGCGAGTTCCGCTCTGAAAGAAAAAAGAATTGGATACAGAGGGCCTTAATAATACGCTGGATTCCTTTATGCTGCGTCATACGATTCAGCGAAAGGCGCGCAACTATTTCTCTCGATCGGCAGGGGACGCGGGCTTTCTGCGTTTACTTTTTGTCAAGCCGACGAACTCGCGCGCGTCTTGGACACTTCGCGTTTCGATTTGTGACACTGTAACACAATGTAACGTTCTGTATCGACCTGGGACTTGTAAGCCGTCGTGAATACGTCGCGATGAATAAGCTCGGATCTCGCAAGATAAAATGACGATGGCAAAATGCAATTTACGAACTTTACATTTTTTTTTTAAACGAGACATACTTGGATAATAAAACGTTATGAAAATACAACAAACAGTAAAAAAATTTATACAGAAAGCCATAGGAGTCAACCTCTGTGGTTGTTAAAGATATACATTTAATTAGTAATACCATATTTCGTACGTTTTGACTCCTGTTTGAGTTATCTTCAGCGTTACAACCTTAATAATTACAGCAATAAATAAATCTCAGTCATTGTCTACACAATTTTCTCTCTTTTTGTATGCGACCGTTGTGAAGCATTCGCGAAGTAAGAGCAAGTTGTCCAATAAGTAAGCAGAGTGGCGATAAAGACAACCTGAAATTTTTTTTTTAAAATCGTTAGAGAAGGTAAAAATTATAGAGGACAACAGAAATAAAAATTGTGCTTACCTCACGGAGTCAACAAGATCACAATAACGATAAGTAAGTCATGAGAGAATTGCAGAACGTCATCGTAAATTAAAATAAGAGATCCGTTCTAAATTAACATTTAGAACGGATCAAAAGCACGTCTCGACAATGTAACGTTCACTCCGATAATAAAACGCTGACATATAACATAGGGGTTAATCTTGAAAACAATAACATCTTATACTTTATTAAGTATCTCTATGTGACTTAAGGCTTCCGTGTCAGTTTGTAAATTTAAACCATTAGTTTGTCGACACATTAATGTTATATTAATATGTAACATTTCTGACATTAGATTTATTGTAAAGAATGTTATGAAAATAATTTTTTAATATTCTGGATATAAGTATTAATAAACGCGAATAAATTTTAATTAATGTGAGTTAAAGCATTATTGTGTAAATAAAAAATGTTAATTAACGTAGTTCTGCAGTGAGATGTACAATAGATGACTGACCACGCTAATCAATATATTTGCGTACGCCGTTCTTCCTTTCAAATTTTATGCTACAGTAGCGTGCAGTTTCGTAAAAAATAGGGGACGGAGCAGAATATTTATACGTTAGCATAATGGGCCTTTGTGTTTAGCCACGGGGTATTCAATTAAATAGACATACCGATGTACAACGTGTCAAGAGGGCATGAATAATTCTCTCTTAAGATCTTCAATTAACGTCTTAATGAACGCGTTATCTTCTGACGTATCTCCGTAATAGCGGCACGCATCTGATCGTGTTACGTTCCTAATATGCGGAACTATTTTTAAGTTTTCGGCCGGCTTCACAAAAATAAGCGCAACTGAAGATCCTATCGGATCAGCAACATGGTGCCCGGTCAGACGGACATTGTTAGCAGAGCGGATATTTTTAACCTTGGCTGCATGCAAATATATAACTAACTCTGGTTATATCGAGTCGCGGCTTCGTGACCGGTCCGCGTTCCTTCTCAGCTCCGCTCCTCTTTATACTCATTAACATACTTATAATTAATAATAATAATTATTATTATTAATATTTCTTTACTATAGATTGTACATTTTGAAATCAATTTTGCGAAAGTGTAAAGTGTTATTTAATATTAACTTTGACTTAATCCCTTCTGGCTATGTTGGTATAAACCATACGTGAAAATATGATTTCACGATGTTCATCCTTAAAGGATTGAAACCGTAAATGAATTTTGACATCGCGTAGTCAACTTCATACACCCGTGAACGATATTTCGTGGTGGGTTCTTACAATGTTAAATTAAAATTTTTCTTAAATAGCGTGTCTTACGGCGTACCCGACAAGCCTCGTTTTGGGCCTTGTATATAATAAATTGTCACGATTACGCAAGCGTGTAATTGAATTATAACAAAAGATACATAATTTTCGCAAAATAGCAAAACTGTATTTAGAATTTATCACGAAGTTAGTATAATCGCGGTCGTTGACAATTGCAATTGATTATATATGCTAGACTCTTACTCCTCGGGGGTGAGTATCATCTCCGACTTTTTTTTGCGGCCTCGCTTCTTCGGCTGATGCGCCAGCTGCGGATTGATGCTGGCGGTGCCGTTCATCACAAGATTCATCTGATGATGTTGTGGTCCGGACAGCGCCCCGGGCGGCGTCGACGTGGGTGTACCTAGCCCAGGTTGGGCGCCGTTCGGACACGTCATGCTCTCAGGATTGCCGCCGCCGCCGCCGCCTGGACTGCTTGCTGTCCTTATACCACCCATCGACATCTCTTCGTCGACAAACGAATATGGGTCCACCGGCGTCTCGCATTTTATCGCGACCTGGAAAAGAATGTCAGCAGACGTTGGTAGATACGTCGAGCTTATCATATTCGGCGCCGTCGTGTCCGTCGGGATAATGCAAGGATTTTGAAACTTCCGCATCCAAATGGTACGGAAGTGCTAGAGATCAAGGACGGAAGATAGGAAGATTAGAGAAAGTGTTTGACGTTTCTGTTTCTTCGTTGAATAATTCAATTTAGCGGAGCATCTTGATTCAAAATTAAAAATTCGTAAACTACATATATAATCTATAAAAAATTATAAGGCTTCAAATATTTCATGATAAATTCCGATGCGATGTTTCTTCATTGCGATATTAAGGGTAGACCATATTACCGTATTTACTGACCGAATTTCTCGCGTTTTCCTGAATAATATTATACATGCGGGCGAAAGAAAGAAAAATGCTGGCGCACTAGTCGCAGCGAATTATCCTTGTGATATCTCGAATCGCGATGACGGTTGATGTTCCAGCCTAATTTAATTCTACCTCGAAATTACGCCGCGAAATTTTTCGTCGCGTCCGCAAGTTTCGCAGGTGGTCGGTTGCGGAAAAATGAAATTTCTCCTGAGCACGTACAATCCCGACGTAAAACATGTACCGACGATCACGGACACGTACAGTGGCGATCATAAAACGTACGTACCCCAGCTAGCGCTATATGTATGTATATTTCTCTCTCTCTCTCTCTTTCTCTCTCTCTCTCTCTTTCTCTCTCTCTCTCTCTCTTCTGTCTCTCTTGATGCCCTTGGGGAAATAGTAATAGCGCAATTGCCACATGGACCGAAAATACGCGGCCACGTACAACGTATCAGCCATTCGCGGTTGTAAAATGTGCAGCTGTGTCTCTTTTTTTGCAAATTGCGCGTGTTACGGACTGACGCGATCACCGTTCTTCTCCCGTTGCATTTTTTGTACCGTCTGCTTTTTGCATTAGCTAAAATCAACTGAGGTTTCAGTGATTTTCTGCCTCTTTTTGAATATGAAATTAGAAAAAAATAGAGAAAGATTCGTAACATTGGTTACATAAGCTAATTGCTTTGGATGAGTGACAAGCTCTATAAGAATTGAATATCTGACAAGATGTGAAACGCGCACGTCAGTAATATAAAGGAGGTCAAATTATCTGGAAAGTTCCTTACGTCGATAGAGTTTTGTCGTGGCGATATTAACGAGGTTGGTATTAGATGATTAACGCGACAGGTATCCAAGTGACGTTTTGTTCCCTGACTCTTCTCGACGTTCGCGCAAAAATCCGATATCGTGGACTAAAATAAATGCTTCAAGCGCTATCCTGCCCGATGAAATCAGAAATTATTCAACAAGCCGTTATTGTATTCTGAAGGCTGTCAATAATGCGATAATTTAGCGTATCAATATTCGCATATTCACCACTCTTAATTTTAAATGTTCTCGCCATCATTTGTACATTTTAGCAAATACGGATGCAAAATATTTCGTGCAATTGACGAAAACGCAACGTCTACTTTCCGTGTCTATTTTCGTTCAGAAATATATAAGAAGAATAGTGCTTTTGCAACGAGTCGCATTTAATGTTCACCCGGGGAAAGAACCCCGTTGCTTTTTCGACGCCCACGGAAATGAAAGCATAAGAGATTACGCGAATCCGACGGAGGTTTTTTATCGCAATGCACATAAACATACCCTCGTTTGCAATTTTCGACCTGGTCTCCTGACTATATGGTCTTTCCAGTTGGCATACCCGCGCTCTTGACCCGATGATAACCCTGCGAAATCGAGGTCGAAATCCCGCGAAGATAAGAGCCGCACTGACTGGTAGTTACCGATAACGCGTTATCCCTACCCTTTTTCACAGGGCTCGGGTTTCGCTCGAAAGTCACCGACAATATTCCACACGATAAGAACATATGTGCGCGCATGCCCCATTGTTATTATTTGCAAACAAAAGGACCGTGGCGAGTGTCGCGAATGTAACGCACAGATTTGTTTTACCCGGCGATGTTAAAGCACAATATTTGCGTTAAAAAATAGGTAAATATAGGAAATTTTTATTGCGAGACATTGCGCAAAGGATGTTTATTTATCGATTTGAAGAGCCATTAATCTATACGTTTCGGGAAAATATCCGTCGCGCCGTTGTGATAATAAAAGCAAACGTACCTCTCCGCTTGTTCAACTCCTCTTTTCGTCTGTCTTTCCCAAGCAATAATTGAATTACATTTAAAAGAAAAAAATCAATTATATATAGAAAAATATATAGAGAAATCGAATATATATATATATTTCGATTTTATTAATTTTTTTCTATAAAGGTAATACAACTTTCGTGAAAGTGACGTCCCTTTTAAGCTATTCATTTCTTTGCTTGTCTCGGAATCTATACCATGAATGTCTGGCTCGTTTACGCCAGAAACAATTGGATGTCTCAGAATCTAGGGAAGGGTTAAGTAAAACAATGTGAAATAGGATCGAGAAAAGAGGAGCGTGATAATGCGAACTCGATAAATCCGGGACGTGTTCACGGTTAACAATTCGATCAACGGAAATTCGTTTCGCTCGTCGGCCGTTCATTCGTTAAAATGAGGAGCCGGTAAAACCGAGATCGATCGGTCGTCACGTCACGAGATAATTTTCGAGAAAAAGACTATCGATCCCGACAGCGGATAACAACTTTGCGGATATAATGGCAATTTAATATCGGATGAAATTTCTGTAATTCGCGCGCGATAGCGCCGATAGCCAAATTGGGGGAGCTGGGCAACCTGCAATTAATTCATGAGCGGAAAATGTGCGTTCTGATTGAAATCCCTGAAAATTACCACCGTCAAAATATTCAACCGAATCACATTTGTAAAAGCTTTTATTTTGCCAGTTTGTGATGTGAAAAAGCCAAAAGCCGTTGGAAGGATGCAATAACTCCCTTTCTGTATTTCTTTCGCAATATGTGAATTATATCTTGTGCCTCTTGATGCAGATAGATGTATATATATATATACATATATAAATACATAGATGTCACGAAGTTATTTAAATTTGCTACTTTTTGGGAAAAATTCTCTAAGAAATTAATTTATATTTTTTCCTTTCATTAATGAATCCAGTTTTCATTATAAAAATGTAACAGGATTTTTCATTGAACAACGTGAAACGTTGAAATATCATGAAATTATATTTCCACGATATTTATTAACAGAAATTTTTTCATCGCACGTTTTGCGCTAAATTTTATAATCACGTAACAATCAAAGAAATTACACAGATATAAACGTTCCCGGAACAACTCGTTTAAAGATCTTTCGCCCGCGTATTAAGTGGAAAATAAGTAACACCGCGTGCGGGGCTCATCCACGGCTTTCATTGTACCGCAACAGAGGTAATGTTGCGTAAGTAGATCGTAAAACTAACATGAAAATGCAAATCGCTGCGCGCGGCATTGCGAAAATCCCAGAGTGGCGATTGCGTGCGTCTTTATTGCAATTTATTGCTCGTAATTTTGATTGCGAGGTGCTAGATACGCCAATACAGCGGTTTCTAATGAGAATCGTCTGCGTTTTTTATTAGCTAATAAGTTTGATGTTTTACGTGCGTTTTTTTCCTTTGTACGTAATAACATATATTTTCTCGATTATCGAATATCGCTGAAGAAGAGCG
>NW_017257683.1:301194-317175 GCF_001594055.1 Mycetomoellerius zeteki | reverse complement strand
AAGACTTATCGTAGTTCCATATTGACCTCGATCGCGTTATTTCTAATTTCTGATAATTATTACTTGTTTATAAATATGATCGTCTCTGATCTATAGATTTTAAATTGCGAACTTTATCGCGTTATAGAATTTCGAGAGAATCGTATCGGTGGACAGTAAATTTTATATTATTATTAATGCGTTACACGAGCATTATTTTATTACAAAAGAGAGCATATTTAATCGTTTCCAATTATATACATATATGTATATATATATATATAATATATATCAAGGATTAAAAGTTTTTATATATTCACAACGTAATAATCGAAAATATACGAGCGTTAATTTCAGCTTGTTATGTTAGTGTAAATTAGATAAAATGTTACATATAATCCAAAGTTCTGACGTAAGATCGATTGAGAATATGCCGTACGACCATCACATGCAACTTCGCGGTATAATTACAAGCAATCACATGAATATATACATATTCTGCAAGCGTAGCATTATTCCCGACATTTCAACGTTGTAATTCAGCCGCAAAACGTCTCAATTATAGTACTTCAAACGTTACGATTTTGCGATATGAAAGATACACTTTTTCTCAAGATACTTTCCGATATCTCTGATTATTTTTGAGACATCGCGATAATTGTACGATTCGCTCGTTATCGGTCGCTACGTAAAAGAGCTCGAGGGAAAAGAACGAGATGAAGGAAGGCAGGGAGGAGGAACGGGGCTGGTCAGGGGCGGCAGGGTAGGCGAATATGAAAAACTCACCTGTCCGAGGGTGGAGGCGGTCGAGCCCGGCTGCTGGGGTTGATGCGCTGTCGCCGATATCGGCGTGAGGGGCGTGTGCGGCGTGTGCGGTGTGTGCGGTGTGTGTGGTGTCAGCGGCGTGTGATACTGCTGACTGCTGTCACCGCCGGTGCTCCTCATCTCGAGGTCCGGACTCGTCTCGTAACCGTCGTCCCTCGCCTCCTGCTTCACCATCACCCCTGCACACAGAAACAAGGACAGGGCGACGCCCTTTAGATTTTCGGAGCTCGTTCTCATCGTCCCGACACCCCGGGAGCTTTCTCGAGCCTCCTGGGCGTCGTGGAGCGAAAAATTTTCTCACGCGACAACGCGCGCCACGTTATTGCGGTGATTAACTCTTTATAGCCGCGCGCGATAATAACTCCTCATCCCCGAGTTCGCTCTGTGAGAGGTTAAGAAAAAAAAATGCAGAATGATCAACTGAAATTGAAGCGAACCTTGAGAGTGATTATAATTTACTGATGCTCGAAAAAATACTAATTAAATCACTACTTGTATTAATATTACATTTACATCGTGATAAATCGTGGAGCAAGACTTCTTTCACCTAATTTTAGTTCCTCGGCGCAACACAGACATCAGACTCCCCTGACGGCTCGTTAATCATTCCCCAAGTGTTTCTTCTATTTTCCTCCCGCGTTTCCTACACGTTAACTAGCTCGAATTATCGCGCTATTAATTCGCGCAGGAACTCCTGTCACTCATCTCATCGTATTGTGAAATACTTCCTCCGCGTAACTGAGAGAGCAAATGAGTGACTCATCGAGTACCGTCTAACTCTAATCTCGGCAGCTACAGGTAAACAGGCACCAGTTGAATTTTCTGCTTGGGCTAGATACAGCTACCAAACGGTTTGCCCGGAATCAAAGTGCGCTTCGAACTTTCGATATTTGTTCGCAAACTTTTTCAAACGATCGAATTTATCTTTTCTACGGCTTTAAAATCGGGGGAAAAAGCTTGGTAAGTTGTAACTTTCTCCTACGGCTTCCAGTCGAGATGAAATTTACCGCTATGTATCACCGATGAAAAATAATTCTTGACAAGATTGTGCAAAATAACCTTTCGTACTTTTCAAATAAAGTTTTAAGAGTTCAAAATGATATTTATTAGCTGACGAAAGTTTTGTACCTACGTTTCATTTGATTTAATTGCTTGTTAACGAAAGTCTATTTTTTTTTGTATATTTTTTCATCAACTGTGAAAAATATTTATCCGACGTAAAAATGAGTATCTTACCACGTCGAAGCAGCTAGCAGGAAAGAATGAAACGTCATTAAAGACAATGTCCATCAATTTTATAATACACAACGATAATAAAGCTCAAAGTAATGCCGATAATTTGATGGGGAATAAATAAACGAGGCATTTAAGTGATTTAAAAGATTATTGTATAATCCTTGGGCCGAACCGCAACCTTTCGCTCGGTTTAGTATCACCCCGAACAAGTTTTATTGCCGGCGGTATCGTCGATGGTAATTTAATAGCTGAGGAGTACCGAGAGAAACGAGTTAATCGCTCGTCAGAAGATTTACCGGTTAGCCGTTGAAAGCCCCCGGTAACGGCAAATACATTAAAACCCAGCCCACTCGCGCCCATCCGCTCGATGTCCGACGATGCGTAGAATTGTTCAATTGACCCAGAGAAAAATATTCCACGGATTGATGACTGACAGCCCGGTGAGACGGCGTGTTTGTAATTGGCCTCGGATTTTGCCCCGCGCGTATATTTCGGCACGATTGTCGTGCGCCCGCCACACGCATCGGCGATAACGTGCGCCAACCTGTCCGGATCGGTCTCGCTCTCGGGAAATATTTTTTTACAATTTCGCGCCAATTGTCGGCGATATCAACACGGTTTCGCGATCTAAACGCGAACACCGCTTGCTTTATCTGCTGGTAGATTCGGCTTTTCCTTGCGATTCACCGTGAAATTATTCATCGAATAATCTTTGTTGTTCTAAAAAAAAAAATCATGGTAAACATTGAAATTGCACTTAAATGGCCGGCGATAGCTACGTTTTCATGAAAAACTCGAGATTTCTGTGCCACGTGTTTTCCGTATATATACAGTATGGCGAACCCGTGATGCAAAAGTATCGCAAATATAAAGGCGTATGATACTTATGAGAATCCCATTATAATGAAAATTAATTTCGTAATAAGCTCGCGTTGAAATGAAGCTTTTTCATTGATTGCGCGTTCCGCGCAATTTCCGAGCGTCCGTACGCGCTCGCCGACCCTTTTTCGTCGTGAAATTCCATGCGAATCTGTTTAATGGCTCGCTCGCAATCGCGAATAAACGCGGGTACGAAGCTTTTTGCAGTGCGGCGTGTATATACGTGCACGCACGTGCGTGTGTATGAGTCGCCGCGACCGCACGTTCGTCGCACGCGCGCGGCTCGTTCTCTCTCGCTCTCGCCACGCGGGCTTGTGTCACACAGTAGCGAAAAATATAAAATTAATATTGTATCTGATCCGTGCGTGGATATCTCTCTCTCTCTCTCTCTCTCTCTCTCTCTCTCTCTCTCTCTCTCTCTGGATATCCTTTTGCCGCGATAATCGCACGATATTGAATCGTCATGAGACGGATAATTTTTTCCCCCCTTTTGCGCCGAGGGACTGCCCGCCCGGCCGCGCCGCAACCCGGCTAAAATACCAGAGTCAATATTTTCAAATATCCGCCCGACGTTTGATATTTGCAAATTATACACGTATGAGGACTGCGTGCGGGCGAGGGAGCGAGAGAGCCGCGAACCGCGCACGCGATCGGCTCGCGCACCAGTTTATGAAAGAGAATTCAGCCAATAAATTTAATGCAACGCTAATTTAATCGGAAGAAAATTTTGCCGGGCAATTTTTTTCGGGACCCGCTAATTAATGAGCACCGGCATGCGGCTCTTTCTCTCTCTTTCTCTCTCTCTCTCTCTCTCTCTCTCTCTCTCTCTCTCTCCACTTTTATTGCGAGTCGTGGCGGCTTTATTGCCGGTACGCGGTCGGTAGTAATTAAATACAACGAACACGCGAATGTTGCGCGGCATATTGAATTAGCGGATTTATTTTCGAATCTTTTGCGGAGAGAGCGAGAGATTCGCGCCAATGCCACCGCGATGTCCAACGTCAGGTTTTTTTTATTCTTACCTTGAGAACTCGCGCAACTCATTGTCGTCGTGCCGTTTGGTCCTCCATTCTGCACCGGTGACGGATACCTGAAAACAAAAACAAAATCTGAGCACTTTTGCAGACTTATAAGATATTTTTCTGAATAATAAATGTTTGCGATATAAAATTATATTAATTAAATAAGAATAAAAATTGTAAAAATATATCAAGTATTATTATTGTTCACGCTTTATACTTATTGTAAAATGTTTTTGATTTTCAGATGCGTTTATTTCGGATCACCAGTATGCCGCTCCGCAGCAACAGGTAATACTGTTCGATTGTCTATTTAATGATAAGCTATCTTTTAAGATTTAACGATGTCCGTCGGACATATGCATCGTGCCTCATAGTTAAAATCGATGTGGAACGTGATAATGAGATTACCGTAATTTCCTCGTACAGTTATTTAATCAATCTTAAGCATGTGTGTACATATAATTTCGTAAATTTAACTTCTCATTAAAACGACCAATCAATAATCTAGGAGCTAATTACGTATTATTTCAATATCCTTTTGTCAGCGTTTTTCCAACATAATTTAACATTTTATCGAATTTTCCTTTGATATTGAAAATATCGAATATTACATTTGACAAACCCATTACGAAAGCGGTACTTAATTTAATTAATTTTCAAATTAGCTGTAATGTTCTTTTAGTTAGCTCTTCTCTGTCACATTTTTGAAAGAGCCCCGGAAACGGTTTTTCTCTAATTAAAATTTCCGTAATGTGATTGTCCTTTATCAAGATAGTTTCTTGTGTATTGTTTTCATTTATGTCGGTAGCACAAAAAGGGATTGTAAATCTCTTCTGCTTTTATTTATGTTCACGCTCGTGCCACGATTTTGGATTATATATGTCACACTTACTATTTTTTATATCAATTTCTTTACACGGTTATCACGCAAATATTCCGCTGCTGTATTTCCTAAAGTTATTACACAGACAAGACAAGTGGATGAAGACTCCACAAGTTTTATAAGTTTCAGTTCATGTGACGTAACATGGCGCTTCAACTTTATCCCAAGTTTTTCCTTTCATTTCATTAAAACTTCACGAGTGAGAGAAGCGTCGTGCAAGTTAGTTAAAAAGCGTTGCCGCGGCGGCGGTTATCGAAGAGTAATTATTGTTGCGTACGTTAAAAAATCCGTTGGAAGCACGATAAGGTGTGTAAAGTAATATCATTTAATTTACGTTCAACTGTACGACGTATCGATCTCGATTACGTCACGGACAAGGTAATAAAGATACGCAACAAGATATTAACAATTTAAATACAATGCTGATGCAATGATAACGCATGTCGTCGCGCAACTTTATTTAACGGTTACACGATAGCGTCGTTTATTTTATTAAAGTACTTGAACATTTTTTTAAAAAGTCGAGAAGAACATATAAATTCTAGGAAATTAATGTTTGCGCTGATAATCCTGGAATGCAGATGGGCAATTTGCATTTATCATGGACGCAACGTCGATTTTTCAAAATTTATCTTTCCGATATACATGCAGACCACTCAATTAGGGATTATTCGAAGGGGAAAAAAGGAATGTCGATTTATAACAGGGACCACGAGGGGGAAGGGGGGAGGAAAGGGGCCTTGTTCCGTCTCGGATGGTGAACGCGCGCACCATTTAATTGATTGTGCCCGGCCGCGGAAGCGCGAGCGGCAATTATGATCGCGTCCTCTCTCTATTCCGCCGTCCCTCTGTCTGCCGACTAATTATGAGGCACGCTACGCGCTCATGCCATTGCCACGCGCGTCGAAATCGTTTTGCGCGGATTACAGATATTATCGGACGGCCGCGATATTAGAGGCTGCGGGATGAGCGTCGTCGAGCGACACTTAATTATCGCGCGTAGCCGAGCGAAGAACGTGTCGTGTCGTCGTTACGACGTTGCGAAGCATCGATACCTGATCGTCAGCCCACCGCATGTTCGTCGGGAATATGGTTGAACTTTAACTGGAATTAACCTTTTCGCCGCGGCACTGTTGAGCTGCCTCTTTTAAAAATGCGCAAGGCAAGCATGTGCACCGCGATTACGGTGCATTGGCCATGTTTATTATTCCCATGTAGATTACCGACACCTTGATTGATCGTTTCTTAGAGCTTTCTTTATCGCCAAGAGTATGTCACCTTGGTTATAAACGCATATGCGTATTTTTATATACGACCAAAGGGTTAACGAGAAAACGTTACCTACATTGGAAAACGAGTCTGATTGCATTGATTGGAATTCTGGTTGAAAATGAACAAATCAGAATTTTCTGGCCGAATCTATTACTTACTATATAATAAGTGACGTAATAAGCCAATGAGAGCCAACACAAGATGTCCGCGTGTAAAATTTCTTTATATCATATAGATTCTGTATAGACGTTTCGATCCTCGTCTTATTCAGTGTATCACTGAAATAATAATTTCATGATCTCGCATGCCGATAATTTCATAGATTTGTTAAAGGTGTGTATGTCGCAAAAAATAATCAGAGTAAAAAGTCCAAGGTTAAAATTAATAAAACGTCTTAGTGTTTAGTAGAATACTTAAACTGTTAGTTAAATTAAGCTATAAAAAACGATAAAAAAAGTCGCAGTGAAATTACTATAAATGAAATTAATAATACAATGGTCAATAAATTAAAACTTACAATAGAAAGTTGTCAAGATAAGATATTCTGATACAGTCAACCGATGTGTATATTGCGAGGAGGCTTGTGAGAGAACAACGGAGCCGAACGTATGTTTAACATAAATCATAAATAGACAATACGTACAGAATAAATGCAACGATACTAAATAAATAAATGGAAATAAAAGTATGGAAGCGTCAAGTGTCTGCGAAAAGTTCAGCAAATCTATTAAATTATTGACATGCGAGATCATGAAATTATTATCTCAGTGATACACCAAAGAAGACCCAAAACGAGAATCGAAACGTCTGTACAGAATTATATGATATAAAGAAATTTTACACACAGACATCCTGTGTTGGTTCTCATTGGCTTATTACCTCTTATTTGAGATTTATTCTTTCTTATTCTTGGAACCTATTTAATTTTTATATATTATGATTCTAGTTGAGATAACTAGAATTCTGATTGATATCATAAGAATCTTCTGCTTCGTTCATTTTTAACCAGAAATTTTCTCAGTGTACGTTCAAGTGTAATGGGCGCAGCACAGACTTTTGTACAACACATAAATGCACAGTGCATAAGAGAATCAACCAATCAAAAGTCTTCTTTTCCCTCAGATAGGAGGAAAGGAAAGATTTTGATTGGTTGATTCGCTTATGCGTTATGCAAAAGTCTGTGCTGCGATCTTAAATTGTGTGCGAGCGGATTTTTTTACGTTTGGTATGCAAGCTATTGGTTACAACAGTTTTTAGAATAACTCACCATTTTTCTGGGTGGAAAACGAAAAGATAGAATGGCTGCTTTAATGACGACAATTACGTCGACGGCATTTAAAAGAAGACCCAGTGACAAAAAATCATTTGCCGTATACTATAGCGAGGTAGGACGGGGATGCCATTGAGATTATAAATAGCGAAGATTACGGAGACGGCGTTGCGCATACATACGCGGACATATAATTATATCCTGAAAGTAACTAATCACTTGTTGTTTTCCGTATTGCAAAAGAGGATGTGCCTCGTTGAGATCTATGCGGTGTCCCGGATGAGATCAACAAATTTCTCTACGATTCTAATTATCATTGCAACATTATATGACATAAGACGTATCTGCGAATAATTTTTAACGAAGTTTCTACCGTTCGAACGCAGCTAAATTCAATTGTTTTCTTGTTTAATTTAAAAATCGACGAAGCTCGAAAGAGCGATAAAATCATAGAAAATTTGGGTCGAAGTTATGGAGGGAAAGATCATGTCTTTACCGCTTCCGATATCTCGCGTTTCGAGCTTGTACGGATGTGAGCTCCATTCCGAACGGCTGCGGAATCGGGTAATTACGGTCTTTGACGTTATTGAGCCTCGCGCGATTAGAACCGATGTGCAGCAATGTCAGGATTATCTAATGAGGTGAGATTATCCTCATGGGAAGTCGCAATTAGCGGTTTAATTTGTCTCCGAATACAATCAAGCGCGATCAGATCTCTCATCTCTGCGAAGAGACATGTGTTTCATTTGAGACATGTCACATTTATTTTCGTGAAAAAAGATCGAAAAAATATTTCCGAGTTCTCTTCCAGGTTTTTTGCTCTGTCTATTTACGTTCGCAAATTGTATATCACATATTTACGCTACAGATGTATAAAAAATTACTAGAGAAATAATCCCAATTTTTTTTGTTTTTTAATTAAAAGAATATTCATTTCATGCCGTAACGTGATGTAAAATATGCATATATTTCCATGTGATGTCCAATTACACAAATATATTGTCAAGGAATAGTGGATTTAATGAAGCATATATATATATATATATAATACATATAATATATAATCTATATATATACATCATGATAAAATGGTAAATGATTTCTATTACACCCTCACGCGATTCGAGATCATAGAGGGCGGAATGAGGGAGGGAGAAGGGGATGGCACCTCGGATATAGTAGTAATACATTTGCAGTCATCGGGTTGGTTTACTCATGGATGGATTCTAAAAGCTCTGTCACCCGACACTAGGGAAAGTCATTCGATGAACCATTGACGTCGGTCGGCGATGTAGGCTGCAGCACAACGGTCGTGCCTTCTCCCGACAGCGCAGATTGTTGTTGTTGCCGTTTTCAGGTTCATATGATACGTGTAATACACCCGCGTGGATGCAACGACAACGCAAATATTTTGCGCGAGACTAAACGTAAATATCGCGGCACGCGCGACGATATTTAATATCTCGGCTCTTTTCCATTATTTCCGTCTATATATTAAAATCCGGATGCGCATTTTCGAAATCGTGGGCGAAAACAGGGACGCGCCGGCGGCCGTGTATATTGTACGCGAGCCATTTTAATTTCATACCTGCACATTCAATATCATTTTAGCGCCGCGAGCCGCCAAACCGGAGCTAATAGGCGAAAAAATGTTTTTGTTGTCGACGCATTAATATGGGAGAGCGTGGCGTTTTATCGGCGATATCAGTTTTAAACGTTATCACTCGAGAATATTTATCCTTTCGAATATTTTTACCTCGCATCTCTTCAATGACGTGGGGCAAAGTGGGACAAAAAGGATTCCATTACGCAATTTATGTCTTTTAAATGTGATTGTAGGTACGTATGAGATTTACAAAAATTTCTGTTAAAACAGTGATTATGTCAAACGGAATCTCGAATTAGGCATTCGATATTATATAATTAAAGTTTTAATATTTAATTTATTTCATTCTGTTTATCATCCATCATTAAATTATTTGAGATATACACTTTTACATACACACACACTCACATATATATTATATATGTGCGCGCGCGCGCGCGCGCGCGCGCGCGCGCGCGCGTGTGTGTGTGTGTGTGTGTGTGTAAAAGATGCCGATATTTATTTATTGGTGCATGATGAGTGTTTCGCAGTATTAATTTTCAACAAGCATAAGCAGAATCTTTTCATAAATGTGAATATTTATTTATTATTATACATTCATTATTTTATATCTGTGGCAAAAATTTACTCGATGATATTAAATCTTTTTCATTACCAACACTGCTTGTAAACAAATATTCTGTTATAGATTTTATTGAATAATTATATTATTTTCATAAAAGGATAATAAATATTTTTATATTAATAACAAATGTATGTGTTATAGAAAAAAAAAAATACTGACAGCTTTTAAACTGCAAATCTGAAACAGAACGAATTTATATTCATTAATTAATCGTCGTTGATATGCGCGTTATTTATCGATGTGCTATTTATGATCTCGTTATTTCTTACTCTGGCGGATGAATTAATATCGCATTCGCGGGTAATAAGCCGGCCGGGCCGCGTCGTAATTGGCAAAGCATCGGGTATCACAAATGATTTCAACCTGTTTAACTATACGCTGTCTTGCCTCGAATGTGTCTTGCCTCAGATCACATACGTGACGCACGGCGATGACGACGACTACGAGGGCATTATATTCACCGCGAATTTACGCGGTCGGCATATTGTAGGAAGGAAAGAAGAAGGCAGAAATCGACTCACGGCCAACTCGGGTAATAACGTCAAGTCGGGGCCTAAATATCATAATTATCATAGCCCGAGAGAGGAATCCATCGTTCGTCGTCGTCGTTTCTCCATGCACGTTATCTGCGGTGGTGGAGGGAGAGCGAACAGGGCTTTAAACCGTTTCTACCGTGCAATTACAGTCCGCGCAATAGTCCGCCATTATCTAGAGACGAGTCTATCAATATTGCACGGCCGCGTCTGGATGAAAGAAAAAAAAATTTCCCGCGCCAGCACGTGCCTTCTTGCCTCGTACTTTGTCGTCTTTGGCGAATTGTGCTCCTGTTCGTAATATGAGCCTCAAAACGAAATGACGCGTAAAAATTTCCGACAGAGAAAAAATTCGTACTCTTCCTGTCTTTCTCTCTCTCTCTCTCTCTCTCTCTCTCGTTCTCTTCTTATGTATTTTCAAAAAACTTACGTCAAGGCTGTGTGACTCAAGGTTAAACTTCTTTTTTTTTTTTCATGAGCAGCACGTTATAGCATAGTAGTATCGCATAGAGTGCATTAAGACAATTTACGATACGCGGAACAAAAATAATGACGGATTTCAAAATTAATGCCGATGATGCGGACCATTCAGTCATTTATCTTGTCTCCAAAGCGAAACGTGACATTCTATAAGATCTGTTTCAACACAGTGATTCATACGTGCAGTTACGCTCGTCTTTGAAAGGCGTATCTGCAAATTAACTCGTTTATCAGCTGTTATCTATTCGTGTCAAAGGAACCTTCGAATGCATCGCGCATGGCGCATACGCGCCGATAAGTTGCCGTACAAGGTGAACTGAAGTAAAGAATTAACAAATGCAAAATTAAATTTGTGTAAAATATCCTGGTGATCGAGTCGAAGATAAATATCAATTTTTAAATTATTAAGTCAGCAAT
Source organism: Mycetomoellerius zeteki (assembly GCF_001594055.1). Taxonomy (NCBI): domain Eukaryota; kingdom Metazoa; phylum Arthropoda; class Insecta; order Hymenoptera; family Formicidae; genus Mycetomoellerius; species Mycetomoellerius zeteki. The sequence goes on along the minus strand of NW_017257683.1, from coordinate 306,148 downwards.
AATTTTTATGCGAGATAAGCGCATACCTCCGCTGACAGTTGATCCATCTATTTATCTTTCTGTTAAACAAAATATCGACGTTACGATTATATTATATATTAATATCAAATTCACACAATGACAGTCGCGGGAAATAATTTTACATTTACTTTTATGCATCGCGGTAATTAGAATAATTATTTGCATTTTTTCCCTTTTTTTATCAGCGTGTCTTACATGAATAAGCGTTTAAAAGTTACAACATTGCGATACAACGTGCACGCGTGTTTAACATATTACATAAATTATGTGTTCACGCAACTGGATTTATTGCGTTTCGCATCAAAGGATACTCTAATGGAATTGATACTTTAATTATACAAGTTGACGTGTAATATAATTTCTGCGTGCTGCTTGCGATCAACGGGCAGACAAACGTGTCTTACAGCGACTGCGAAAGACAACTGCAATGTGACAGAAAAAAGTGAGTGACGGCGAAATAGTTACGTAAAATGTTGCAGCTCTGGGAGTCTTTACGATTCGATAAAACGACCGAAGCGGACTAAGTTAGATTTATTTCCTTCCGTGAGTTGTCAGAATCATTCGTTGCACTTCCATAACAAACATTTATCCGTTGACGGCCTCGTTAAAAAAGAAGAAAAGACAAAATAAAAAGAGGAACCTCTCTTTTTCTTTATTTTTTTATCGTTGTGAGGACAAGTTTTTGATTTTTAAATTACACTCAATTATGTTGCTATATTTGTCATAATTGTCACGAGGAAGGAATCCTTCAACAACACACAAACCCTCTTACGCTGCTTTTCAAACGAGACATATTGGAAACATGACATGATATATAATTTGCAACCAATATTATATATTATTTTTCAACATGACCTTTTTCATATCCGATAAAAGTTCTGAGTTTATTTCGATCGATATTACATTCGAGAGAGTCTACGATTCGCTACATTTTTCGCTTTATTTGTTTCTTTTAACCGTATCTGCGAACACTTAAAAAAGTGTAAACGCAATCATATCGTCATAAAAATTATTTTCTACGTGAAATATGTAAGAAGAAATGCGAGACGTTATATCGCATCTAATTAAACCCAATTTACGTTACATAAAAAATTTAATAAGACTGCAACGAATTAGAATTAACAAAAATTAATGAAAATTGATAAAAAAAGGTATCAATGAAAGTCGTTCTAACGATCGATTATTCTCCAAAAGGCTGAGTACATTAATAGCTTCCTTTGCAGAGGGGTTTATTTCCCTGAAATCTTCTATCGTATAAGAAATTACGTTGTTAAAATGCTCTGCTAATTCTCATAATTGTAACACGCGCATTTCCGTCTCTCTTACGAAAAAGTTGCGACTAGCTGAAAAAAGCGAGAAAAAAGTTATATCCGCGGAAACGTTGTAAGGGCATACCGCGTGTAAGTGCATAGTTTTTATAAATGGTAGATTTTCGTGTTGTAACCCGCTGAATGATTCATCTCGGGATACATTATTACTTAAGGAAACTTAGACTATTACATTTTCGTACCATCTCGTAATGCCATACTTCAGCGCACTTAAATATAAATTGTTTAGAAAAATGCAAGCTGTACAATGAAGTTTACAGATATTATTAGGTCGTTCATGATTTTTCATAAGTTTTATAAAATATTTGCAAATTTGATGTTACACAGATTATTTTTTGCAATCACAGTACTTAAAATTAATCGCGAAGATTTATTTAAGTAAAAGATTCTAAGACATATCGGAATTTTCTATATAGAATTACTATTTTTTACATATTAATTACTTATTAATTACTTAACTGTGTTTCTCGATTGATTTTTTATGCACATATAATACTTTCGTTACAACAATATTGATCAGTTATTAATTGCGAATTGTAACTCTATTGTGTGTAAACTATTTATTCTCCTACTTATAATATTTTACAAATATTTTATAAACAATTGAGTAATTCTGACTTGAAAGAATGTTTAAATTAATTCATCTAAAGAACGATTGTTATTTTCGTTTCAATCGGAAAGATATTTAAAAAATTCTTCAAAAAATTCTTAAATTAATATTCAATCAAAGAACGAAGTTTCTATTTTCGTTTCAATTGGAAAGATATTTATATCTAGAATCTGATTTATTATTAATACTTCTTATCCAATTTCTTACATTTCGAGAAGAGTCGAATTGTGCGAGTTTAATAAATTAAGACGACAAGATTAAGTTGTCGCATTATACGTCAATCTTTATTTTCTGCAAAATGATGATTTTGGATTTATCGTGTGATATCGTTCCTCTCGAAACGAGTAACAATAAATACTAATTAATAAATACTTTCTCAATAAAGGCGAATATACATTTTATTAATCGGATAAACGTTAGTTTACAAGTTTGTGCATCCATTTTATCATTTCGAAACGCGAGGAACAGAGAATATTCGGTTTACTTTTTAATGCGCCAAATATTTCGTTTGCTATAACACTCGGTGCTTCCACTCTCGCGACTTTAGCAAGACTATTACCGGAGCATGGCGCGGCGTTGTGTTTACGTCATTACCTTTGTGTCGTTGGCGCGGCGTGGCTCAAGTGCGTAGGCAACGGAGGCACGTGCCTCGTTGTGTCGCGTCGCGGTGTTATTATCTCTCGAAACGCGGTCGCGACAGGAGCTTCCGAATGCATTCTTGTCGCGCTCGAATAACCGCTCGCTATCAATTTGGCATTCGCGACGTATTTTGCTACAATATCTTTCAACGGTAGGCGGTAGACTGATTTTTGTATCGCGCTTTCGACACTTGTTTTTCGTACGATCGCACGCTATATCGCGTACGCGTAGTAACATGTGTGTACATGATAGTACACACATAAACACACATCGCGTACGTACGTACGTACCTCGCTTCAATTCTCGCATTCTCGCGACGAGGCTCAAACCGACGTGTGAGATTATTTCACAACATCGAATTTCGAATGGTAACGACGCGATTGGTGTGTGTACAAAGTGTTCGGGCGACCCACGGCCAGCCGTTGTTTTTGTCTTGTTTACATTCGTATGGCGAGACTTGCTCCGGTCGGCCGGTCGGCGCGGCATGTACTCCGTGTAATTCTCCTTCGACGTGCGATAGCGACAAGTCGCTATTCGTACAATATTACAATAGATCTGTTCTTTTTAGATGAACTTTTCGCACAATTCGTATTTTCTCTTTTTCTCTCCAACGTGAAAAGAAACAAGGTCGGTTTTTTGTTCCAGTACCTACTAGAACTTTCTCTTTTCTGCTTTCACCAAATATCAAATGTATATTTATCTCACTTTTAAGTTGCAAAAGTGTACACTAATTCAGTCACAGACCTAAAGAAACCTAAAGAATGAACCGTACAAGAAGTTGAGTTAAAAAGAACAGGCCTATTATTTATATAACAATACGACATTTTACAGATGTTCCGGAAAGTATATTTCACGCGAGATTTATTGTTTATTTGTTCAAAGGGTAAGTGCACAGAAGCCTCGAAGCAATATAAGAGCATCGGAAAAAAGTAACGGAAAGGCGTGATTTAACGACTATTTATTGGTTGTACATGCATTTCGCGAGGCTTCTCGTCTAAAATATGTCGCGCGTACACGACATTAAAGCATTCATAGCCCGTTCTTATTTTAAAACCGTCTTAAGTAATGTCTTAAGATGTTAATGCAGCCCTCTGATGAGTTACATCTTAAGATTGTATAATTCGCGTAATTAATGTCTTCCAACCCTATGACATCACGTCCATTGATGAGGCATCGCGTTTACCTTCTCACTCTTCTCGATTTTCATGTTTATGGCCGTAGTCGGCATACACTTATAGCCACCAATCAATTCACCCCTAGGAAAGAAGAGAACTACTCTATGACTAGGGTTACCAACTCTTGGTCGTACGAAAAGAGTACATTGATATACAAAAAGAGTATACTTTCTAAAAAAAAAAAAGGAAAAAAGATGATGAACTTTTTTATGTTAAATGCTGGTATGACATTTTTAGAATGTAATTTTTATTGACAACGTCTATTCAGTCTTCATAAAGTTACAAATAAATATGTTTCTTTACATTTTACTTCCAGATTTTTTAATGTTAACGTTAATAAAATTGAGAAAATAAAATTGCTTCATGTATTCAACGTATTTTGCTATTTATAAGTTTCTTCAACAAATATATATAATCAAATCTCTATCAAAACCTCTATATAATATGTAAATAAATATTTATATTTTACATAACGCCCAAAGCCTTAATACGAACGAAGCAAAACTTTTTTGTAAAGTAATAAATGTAAATATTAAATAATAATTTTTTAAATTTCGTCTCATTTCTCAAAATGGAGTACAATAAGTAAAAAGTAAGAGTACGCTGTTTTCCGACCTCGAAAAGAATACATGTACTCTTAAAAGAGTACGGTTGGTAACTCTTTCTACGACTGTTTTTCTCTCTTTCTATCAAGTCTTTTCTCGTATGAACTCTGTCTACCCTGTAAGTCTATGGGCAGAGCGGACAGTCTATAGAAAAACTCACATATTTCCGGCAATTTTGATTACGGCTATGAACGTGAAAATAACCGAAAAGGGATAACACGCAATACCAAAAATACAGTTGGAAGACGCAATATCAAAAACAGAGTTCACTAATTGCGCGAACTGTGCTCGAGACGATTTTATATCAATATAAGAATCGACTATGAATACTAGCAATACATAAATTATACATTTTCATTAATTTGACTTACACGGTACCTTTTCAAGATGGGTTGCTGTTTCAACGGAGCGTCGCGTAGAACACATTGACTCCGAATCGCGGCGCGATTTAGTCAGTAAATTCGGGCACAAATTAATCTTATGTCGCGATATCTATCAATCAGGACGCGGAAATTCGACATTGCTGGATATCAAGTTGATCGCAGTTCCTGTTCGCGCGTATTTTCTTCGTGCCGC
>NW_017257683.1:242125-301100 GCF_001594055.1 Mycetomoellerius zeteki | reverse complement strand
GCTCTTCCGTCGTGACGTAACAAGCATTTCGCACGATCTGCTTGTTTGAAATAGAGATGGGCCTTTATGAATAAAAAAATAACGAATAAAGAATAAAGCCTTATTCATAAATAAAAAATATTTTTTTATTCGAACATAAATTTATTTTTCTATCGAATACAGTTATATTCGAATAATATTTATATTCGTGTATCACAAATGATATTTTATTTAAATTAAAACTTATTCCCACAATGCGAATAATTTATTCAAATATATAATATATTCGAACAAATAATGTATTCGAATAAAATTTCTCTCGTTGGTGCTAAAAGAAATGATAAATGTTAGTTAACTCTCTCCTTTGCAAAATTGATGAAGTAGGTTCATTCAACACGTTTTTATACGATAGAAAAAAGTAGAAGAAAAGGAAATAAAGATTTTAAGGGCACACAAAAAAAATTTATGTAGTAAAAAAATGTATATTTTCGTAGTGTCTCGAGAAAAGTCGTATTCTAGGAACAATACAATATGAAATAAAACAATATAATACGAAATAGAATAATGCGAATGAAAATAGAAAATAACGAATGATGCGAGTAACTAAGTATCGAATAATGCGAATAAAGAATAACGAATAATAAATAATATAAAGAATAAATAACGCAAATAAATAAAATTTTATTTAAATAATATTCTAAATAAAAAATTATTCGAATGGTGCCCAACTCTGATTCGAAACATAGCAGAACAGCATCGAATTGAGATACGAAACGTAGGGCGTCGGGAAAGCAACGGAAAAATCTATCAATTTATTCATCGAACGCGTGTTCGTGTCTCAAAGTTCTCGCGTTCGAAATGCATCTTCGGACATTGAGTCCCGATTGTACATTTCCGGTACGTTTCGTCAGCATCAGATACATTTGGACGCCGTTAACTTGACTTACGTTGGCGAGACTGTTTAACGGACTGTTACCGTCACAGTGATGCCATAGAAGGCATCGGTTACGATGCCATAGAAGGTATCGATAGCGTGATTTAATTAATAAACTCGGCCATAAATTAACCTTACGTTATATCCATCAATCGGTTGATGTCGAATTTGACGTCGCAGATGATCGTGTTGTGCCTCCATCATAAATATCACGGTACAAAGTGAAGTCGGAACTGTCGTATACAAAGTGCCATGTGCCCGTAATTAGCCGTACTTTCGCGAGTGATATTACGAGTGCGACAAGGATACCGAAGAAGAGAAAGCTTGAAAAGGAATTGAAGGAAATCTGAGAGAAAGAGGAGATCTGGAAGACGTCGGACTATGTGAGAGCAAGGTGAGTAATTTTTTTGTCATTTCATCAAGTATTGTCACCAGAATCGATCATTTATGAATTTGATTTTGCGCGCGTGACAATTGTCTTGCAATTACTGCCGATTGTTTTGTTTGTGCGCGCTGCTATAATTCGGTTACGTTTGCGTTTTACAGATGAATGTGGTTCGACGCAATCCAACTTCGACGCTGCGCGTCGGTCGAGTAAGTGATGAAATATTGTTTACTTTATATCGAGGTAATGATCTATGAAATCTAACAGATCTAAAATATCGTCTAACAAATCTATGAAAAAAAGATGTGATAGACGTATTGAATCCAGAGAGTAAGAATATTAAAGGTAAATATTAGATTTTTCATAGATCCGTTGCATCATAGATGGGTTAAGACGGATCAGTATAAATATTTGAATATACCATGTTATTATTTATTTAAATGCCAGAATAAAATAATATTTCACTGGTAGAGTAAGTTTGGTGAAAAGTAATAGATAATGGAGTGATTTGCCTGATGAAGATTTTACCTTTTTCATTTTTTTATTAAACTTCTAGATAAGTGAGATTTTCATGTGACACATTTAAAAACATCAAAGATATTAATTAGATAATGTTACCTTGGAATTTTTTTAATATTAAGAATATTATAATTGACTAATTTTTTTAGATAATTAGATAAATAATGAAAAAGTAGGAAATATAGAGAGGGAAGAAAAAAATTACAAATAAAATACTGTTTAGTATAAAGCTTTTATTTAAATTTTTTTACGAAGTTGTATTTCTTGAGGATTGCAACAAAAATTTGTACAAAATAAATAAAATAAAAAAAATATTTTACAGTTATATAGTAATTAATTCATTTAATCATAATCTTGTTAATAATTATTAATCTTAATTGGTATTCACGGGTCCAATGGATCCAAACGTTTCCTTCAACTACATTGTGAAAAATTGTTCATATCAAATATTTTTAACAAACTTACATAATTTCTGAATTACATAATTTTATTCCTTTTGATCTTCAAAAAACGTTGAATTACGTTAACTTTAAGCAAAGATACATTAATTTAAAGTATACTGGATCCACGAATATCAGTTAAGGAAATTTCGGACCGAATACCAATTAGGATTATTGTTTTTATTTATAAGGACTCTGATTTATTATAGCCCATTCATATTTATTAATAATTTGATTTTATATCGTTTGAAACATAAAACAAGATCTATAGTTTATATTAAAAAAACTCGGATGTTATCTAAGAAATACATAAATATAGATTTTCACATGCAGTTAAATATATCAAATTTTATTATACATACGTAATTATGTTCGGCGATAATTTAGTCACGGTTGAATTGTAAGCTTATCAGCGCGTATGAGAAAAGAGCACTTTAAGAAAACGATTGAATGTAGGTTACCATCTTCAATAATCAATACCTGATAATCAATAATAGATAACAGATCGGTACGCGTGTACGCGTAATTGCGTGAACACGCGAACTCTATGGGATATCATTGGAGCCGCTTTGATAGCTTGTAAATCGAAAATTATTGCCATCCCGACATTTAGTATTTTTATCTCTATCGTTAGGAATTTTAGCTTTAATATTCAGAATTCACTACTAAAATTTGGTTGCAAGACAGACACTCCGCGTATTCTATCAGAGTTTTTCAGTTATATAAAATAGACTTGAATCCAACGGGAACGCTTCTCGAATTTTTTTCACCTAGAGCTACTAGATACGAGAATATTTCCTACTCGTGATATTCACCGAATCTTGCGCGCATCTAGGATACTTTCGCGTCGTACGATTTCATCATGCCGCCTCATAGCAAAGGTTTCTCGAGCGTTTTACAGTAGAGCGACGGGGATGGTTAGGACGAAAGATTTCCGCGGAACTTCACGCAACTTATATCCCAGTGAGCATCATCACCGGAGCGACGTACATACGCACGTCACTCAGAAATTCTGAGGGAAAGCAGCTTGTTCGAACATGTTTGAGAACATAGCTGTAACGCGAAAGAACGATGCGCTCCATAAAGCAGTTTTTTCTTTACGAGATATACATATAAGGTCTGTGTTTCCTAAATGTGTAGCTAAATTAGTGTATACTTTTGGAACTTAGTGATAAATATATATATAATATATTCGATATTTGGCGAAAGCGAGATAGAAAGTAATGTACAGTTTTGTGCAGGAAAGAAAAACAAATCTATAGGTCTTATTCTTTGTTCCTGCACTGTCTGAATTGGTGCACACAATACAATAAGTTGAAGCGTAACAAACGTATATTTGTTTCGCTTCAACTTATTGTACCGTCTGCACCAGTTCAGGTAGCGCAGGAATAAAGAACAAGGCCTTTGACTTCAATAAACGGAATAGGTAAATTGAAATTAGAAAATTGTACCTGAAGAAAACTTGCGAAGGCTATTTAAAACGGACAATGACCATTCGAAAGTGACGTTCATTTCGGTAATTGTAATTTGTCACGTTTGCTTCTCGGACTGTTCCTGCAACTCGACCGTGGCGGTTCCTAAGGTCGCACGAGTTGAAAGGAGATAAAAGATACCGCCAGTCTCGACGTACAGTCGAGCCGGCAACTACCATGGCGTAGTCACGAAATTTTACGACTGCAGGTCGGTCTACCTTATATAAGGTATGACGTGCAAAGTATATAGCTGTATTTCAAGTCGTTATTTAAATAATATAAATTTGCAATGAATATAAATGGACTGATAAAATGATATTATTTCGGTATTATTTTTATTGAATATTATTTTATATACTCTTTTTTTTTCAAGCTATTAAAAAGATTTATTTAGAGATGTTTGATAAATCAAACTACAATATTAAATCCATCGAGCGTCAGTGTCATTGGCATTATTCATTAGTCGATTACGATCGATAATCGGCGATTCAATTCGCGGTCAAATCAAATAACGCATCGACGCAGGAAATTGATGGCGGCGATGAATATCGAGATTAATGCAAAAGTCATTACAGACACTATATTCACTCGTTTGTACTTATGATACGAATGTTAGCGAATCTTGTGACTCGAATTTAATTAGAAAATCGGATCGCGGATTTCTTCAGACTCGCGACGTTAATATAAGGAAAGAAAATCATCATTTTAATCGAGATGCAAATGGCAATCTTAATTTGCGTCGGCAAAATGCAAAATGCTATTCTGAATCGCACGTTTGGTGCCACGACTCTCTTATTTTTCCGCGTAACAGAATCTGAAATGTGTGGACGGCGCGCTTTTGCAATTTAAAAATCGAGCCACCTTAGTTACTCGTTCGTTCGTGAACTCGCTCGAACACGCTTGCTGCGAATAATTCCGCCTCGCGGCCCACCTACCCTGGCAACAATGGCGACTCCGAAAATTCTCCGGAGCTGCTCGAAAACGTTATATATGTGTATGTGCGATACTACGGGAGAGCGAGCGAGCGAGCGAGCGAGCAAGCGAGAGAGAGAGAGAAAGAGAGAGGAAGCCGGTACAGTCGCCAACAACGCGTCGCTGTGGAATTTCAGTGCTCGGAGATGAGAAGAGAGGAGCCGTTTCGAGCGCGTTGAAGGAACGACGTTGCATCGCGGCGGCGCTTCGTTGCGAAAAGTGCATTTCGCGTGCAAACCTTGCTCGCCGCGCGTCCGACCGAACGGCGCGTTTCCTCCGCTTCCGACGCGCTAATTCGAAAATACTCGGAATAATTTTCAGCCGGAGCTATACCTGCCCCATGTGCTTTTTATGTGGCGCTCGGACCTATGTACCGCGCGGGCCCCGGTGTACATACATACGTACATACGTATGTACATAGGCAGACGTGCGCTCGCGCGCGTACATGCCGCGGAGGTAAATATACAACGTATATAAGGGTAGCGTGTAGGAGATGGTTGGTACATAGAAGTACTTGCTGGAAACGACTAGGGCTATTGGCGGGGGTGGAGTGAAGGGAGATGAGGGCAGGAGGAATGGAGAGAGAGCACGCTTCTCTCTCTCTCTCTCTCTCTCTCTCTCTCTCTCTCTCTCTCTCTCTCTCGTGGATCCCTCTCTTTCTCGTTCTATCTTGCTCTTTCCAACGCTCTCTCGTAGCGAAAGCTTCGAGCTACGTTTCGAGACCTTTCCATGCATCCGTACTGTGAATCGCTCATCTTGAAAGTCCTTTTGCACGCTCGAATCACGAGGAGAATCTGTCGATTGATCAATATAGTAATAACTTGTATTAAATTTCAAGTTAGTATTTGTGCTTCCGAGACCAGATGCTCAGCACTAAATTCAGGGAAACAGCGGTCATTTTGTAACTTTGCTCTAATCTGGATTTAAGACCCGGTGCACTAAACTCTACTAAACACTAACTAAACTCTTCTAAGAAAATTGCATTTTAATTAAGACACGTGAGAGCATACATATTTTCAAACCTTCCACGACGAATATCTCCTATAATTGTGTAAGATCAACATGAAACACGTTGGTAAGGTTTATGGAAAAAAGTTTGGACGAGAAATTTCGGCGTTAAAGAGGAGCCATTCGCGTTCCACGCGCGAGTTACCGTGCGCGTCCGAACTGAGCGCGGGTTGGATCGATGGTGCCATGGGCTGGGGGCTGCGAATTTTGCGCCGTTTCGAAATTCCGCGCGAATGAAGATGATCTGGGATCAGAGAAATAGCACACCAGTAATACAACACTTTTCGCCGAAACTCCTCGGATTGAGTTACCAGCGGCAACGCGCGTGATGCGCCGCGTTTCTAGCTGTGTGCGTACGCGTGAGCAGCCCTCGGCGCCCGCGCCGCCGGATTCAGCACGGGGTTTCCTCGTGAAATCGGAGCTCCTGTGGTGCTTTTTACCCCATCGCAGGAACGGAATATGTTTGAAAACAAAGTCCCGCCTATGCCGGGAAACTTGATTTCTGACGGGCTTTCGGCCGGCGAGAGATTCTACTTTCGCGACTACCTCTCTCTCTCTTTTTTTTTTTACTCTCTGTAGAAACGCGCGAGTACGGATTTTCGCATAGAGGAAACGTCGGCGCGCCGCCTCGTTTTTAGTTGGCTTAGGCTCGGACGGATATCTCGTACATTCGAGTTTCCACATGTGAGAGTCATTTAATTCGCGCGGAGAAAGAGGCGTTTAGGATAATAACTTGGTCGTCGAAAGTAAAGCTTCGCGACTTTTTCTGAGCTGAAATTTTATTGGATCTTTCGCAGGAGTCTCGTTACAATCAAGCAAAGTACCACTACTAAAAGTAATGAGGACGATATAAGGATGATAATAAGGACGATATTAAACGAGGTAATAGACACTCTTGGATAACGTTTTTTTGTTGTCGCCATATAATATACGGAAGGATCACTGTAATAATAATCAAGGATGGTCGACATTTTCTGGCGGGTCGTTTTGTAACTTTTCAGACTCGACAGCCGCATTCTCGAGCGGCCAGTATCGGAATTCACCAGTGCGCGTTTATTTATCGCAACATTAGTCGTCGAAAGAGACAGTCGCGTTTTTCAATGCAACGGCGAGAGAGACTCTCCCCTCCTGTCATCGTCAATCGTTATCCGGGATTCTTCGCGGACAATATCGTCGCGTTGACGTGAACGATTAAAATCGCGACGCAAATATAAATCCGCGCGCGTCAATGCGCGATTCTCTCTCTTGAATCACGTCAACGTACCGAGATAGTCCGACTCGTTAACGACTGCACGATTTCAATAAAGTACTTGCCAGGCCCGTCAATCGTAACAACGATATTACTACAAAATGCCGTTACACGCTTTCGCGCCCTGCCCTGCTGCCCTGCCATAAGTGCATTACTGCGAGAGCAGCGTTATCCGCGGAAACGACGAAGGACAGTGCACAATCTAATTCACGTCGATCTTAATCCTTGCTAGAGGAGTCTACTAGCGTACACGTAAAAAGATTAAACCCGCGACTTGACGAAAGCGGATAAGAAGAAAACTCAAATTTCATTTTGCGCTTCTTTCTCGCGCTTATCTCACGAAATCTGAACCGTTTTTTAAATTCTAACTGTGTCATAGAAGCTTTCTACACCATCGCGCGCATAGGTTCTTTTAAATCAAACGTTTGAAGAGAAACTGTGTTGTATGAAATAATCGAAAGAACTTGTATATGTTGCATTAAAAATCGTATCTTTTCTTATTACGTTTGTTTTTTAAATTTACGTTCAACGTTTCTTTCTATTGAAAATTCCTTAAACGTCATTTTTATATTTCTAGAAATATCCTATTAGTTGTTCAATGCAGTTGAAGAATGAAATGAATTATTTGTTATGTTAGCTTGCAATTTTTTTTCGTATTTTTACATTAATACACGACATTTCGGTTTTATTTTAGTAGTCGTGTGCTTTTTTGGTACTCTACTTAAATTATTCCTAATTAAATTACTAGTTCATACATCGATCTGTTCTTGGTACGTGTCAATCGAGTTGGCACACGTCAGCGGGGTCAATATGCAATGCCGACCTTCGAGTCAATCGTATCTTCGGTCGCGTGAATATTTCAATGTGCTCGGCTAACATCCGGAAACTTTTCCTCAACATAGGGGAAGATACCGAGGGACCAGAAACAAACGTTTTTCTTCGATTCTCGATCACGGTACCGAGAATACCGAGGGAACCAGCCGATCGTGGTGGCAACGGCAAGCGTACGCGTTTCGCGTGGGGTTCGTAGCTACCCCTAAGCCGGGCTGTGGCTGGTGCTGGTGCTGCTGCTCGTTGCTAGGGGAAACCTCCAGAAAACTCTACACACATACATATACACGCGCGCGCACGCACGTACACGTACACGTAGCTTACACACATACACAGCGCGTGCAAGCGAGCTAACCCATCGACGTGTACGCGCACACGCACACACAAATTCCCACCCACACCCGTGTCTCGGCCACCTACGCGAGCGCGCGCGCACACACATACATTCTACATCTCGCACACATACACACAGGCGTGTGCACACGAACGAAAGGGGCAACGAGAGAAGCTCACGCACGTACTCTCACGCACACCCTGACGCGCCGTGGAAAATGTCGATAACGAAAAACCACCACTGGCCTCTCTCTCTCTCTCTCTCTCTCTCTCTCTCTCTCTCTCTCTCTCTCTCTCTCTCTCTCTCCTCTTCTCTTTCTCTCTCTGTCACTCCCCCTGTACTCCTCTCATCCCTTTGTCTCTCCACCGATTTCTCCTCTTCGTTCGCCCCTATATATGCGCATCTCCTCGTTCCTCCTCTCCATTGCGGCCAGCACCCGGCCAAGGTATTTCATTGTTGCACCAAAAGTCTCGAACGATAAAAAAAAAAGAAAAGAAAAAATATCAACGGAGGGACCTTAGAGATCCCGGCATTAAGTTAGGTGAGGTCAGGCAAACCGCGGCGACCATTCCCCGTTCGCGCGATCCGCGCCCTTCGCTCTCGCTCATCCTTCGCTCAGTCCTGGGATTATCGAAAATCCTTTCTCGCTCCGGTTGTCGCGCCCGCCTGCCCGCTCGCGAGAAGACTCGTTTCACGGACGATTTCGTCCTCCGCCTACGCGAGAGGTTTTTCCCCACGTCGATCTCGGGCAGATCTATGTGCAATGTATGTGTGTATTGCGGACGGGGCGATCGTATGGCGGTAAAGGCGTCTCCTTCGGGGACGATCTGGTCAGAAAACCGCACACCAGCATCTTTCAGTTCCCGAGAGCGAGAAACGAGCGTGATTCGAGAGCCAAGCTGTGCGCTTCGTTAATGGACGCGAGAGTGGGCGTCGAGGTTCATTCAGGACGCGGAGTACAATGGAAGAGTCGCGACAATATTGCGTATCTGTTGAAAGATGGGTGTAACATGTAACGTATAGAAGTTTCTCACAATTAGAGCCGTATAAAAAATTCGGTCGGATTCCCTATTCAAGTTTGGATCGAGTGTGTTTTTAAGGAAAATTGCGCAAGATGTCGATAGTTTTGACTTGTTAAATCTGTGCATTGTAATATCAAATTAATTGCGCATGTATATTAGACAATAATGTAATATGTAATATTGAATAATACATCTCATTATGTAAAGAGAAGAAATAATCACGTAATTAGTATTACTATGAGAGCTTCGCCAAATTAAACGAGTATAATTATGATGTGATTTAGCAAGAGTTTCCGTAAGAAACGTTCAAGTTCTATCGCAATTATTCCCTATGCGCCGTCAGGAAACTCGTAAGTGGACGCTCTACAGACATCATAATCCCGCGGAGGAATAATATCAGGATATATTGCTTTGACTATCGTTTAACTCGATTTTCCACGAAAAACCGTGCACAAAAGGTTGGCCTTTGACAAAGAGAGCAGGGAAAGGGCACCAGAAACTCGAGCCCCACATCTCTCACGAGTGTGCCTCGTAAGTCCTTGTCTCTGTATGTAAATCTGTGCCACAGAAAGAGAAAAAGAGAGCGGATAGAAGTAGGAGGAGCAAGAGGAGGAAAAAAAGAGGTAGGAGAGTGACCGAGAGAGGTAAAAAAAGAAAATGAAATAAGGGTCGCTCTGAGGAGTGGCTGGCACAGCCTTACGTGGCAACGACGTAATGACCCTCGTAAAAAAGCCCTGCGTGCGCAATAAAAATTTACGAGCCAAATAATAACCCCGCGTCCGCACTGCGCTCGGTCGTCCTTTGACGTTTTCGAAGTCGGAAGCGCTTCTCGACGACGACGACGACGATGACGACGACGATGACGACGACGACGACGACGACGACGACGACGACAACGATAGGGAACTTTTGCGTAATGTTAACGCGGCGCCGATGGCTCTCCTGCGGCGACATTTACGTGATTTACATAAAAGAGTCATCGCTACGCGAGCAGTCGGCCGTGAGGGGAAGCCGACTGTGACTTTCCTTTACGCGTTGGAGATCCAATCCACGAATGCTGGTGAGTTTCTTTGGAGCGTACGCAAATATATTTGATATATAGAATAGATATGAAGTAGATATTAGGATGTCAAAATGTGAGATGGTAAGATCGTAGATTTTGTTCATTGAATGAATTTCCGTAAATGAAAATTTAATTAATTGAATAATCTGACAATCATAGATTAAATTTACAGGAATAGACATGACATATAACTTATTCCAAATTATTTTCGTGGAAATCATTTGACTTTTTGCATGATATAAAATTCTTGCACCTAACGAAGTCTCAATTAAGGGACAGTCATTTTTGACCTGAATTCACATCACTATCTCCTCAAACGAGGAATTATTGCAATCATATTACGTCGTGTGGAGTAGAATAAAGATAAGATTTACTTTCGAAATGATAGATCAATCTCTATCCTTTCTTCCTCTCTCTCTCTCTCTCTCTCATTTTCTCTCTATCTCTATCTCTAGTTCTGTCTCGTAAGCTGGGGAAAGGGGTTTCGTGTTTTAAATCGCGACGTCGTCGAGGCCGGCGCTGTACGTGAATTTGAAAAATGGATTCGGGAATGCGGGTACGCTCGGGAAGCTCGCGCGCGATCAGGCTCTGAGGGAATTTAATTTATGTCAATATTAATTCTCGCTCGCTGGCAGAATTTTGTGTTATTCGACGAAACGAGTTTCTTGGGGGGCGCGTGCTTCAAGTATAGAGCACGCCGCCGGTCCGCCAGTATATGTAACACAAACTATTAGACCGGTATGCTTCGGCACGTACCGCGGCATACCGAAGAATTCTTTCACCGTGTTTCAGGGAGGTATGTACCAAAGTATACCGAACTAATAGCGCGCGGTATGTACCGAAGTAATGCCTTTCGCGTTCACAATGTGCATCCTCTACCGACTTCCCTTTGCCGCGTGTTCGCCAACTGTGTTACATTAATTTACGACGTCGCGTCGCCCTGATATATTTTTTCCGAGCTCTTCTAAATAGTTGAATAATTATTTTTCGTGGGCATTTACTTTCACGTTCACGTTGCTAAATATATGTTATATGAAGGTTCGCTTGCACATACCAATTGATGATAAAGTTTGAACGTTAGTCTCTTGATATATCGTAAACAACGAGATTATGATGAGAATGTTAATGATAAATTCATGTAAGATTTAACGCTAAAACAAACAATCATTGTTTGTATTAACAGAGATTAGCGTTAGCGATATTTTTGATCGCTCTTACGATGTATATTCAGTTCTATTGACAAAAAAGGAAGAAAATAGAGATACGTTATTAACCTAATTTCGATATTAATATTTTAATAGATTATATGTCACAAGACAAATTTTTTTTGATAAAAATCATTATTTCAGTCTTCATATATTTAAGATTTCAACTTACGATTTTTATACAACTTGTCTATGAAAATTTAACACTCAGCCGATAGCTGTTAACAGCGTCACGAGAATAAAGCTTTTATCAATAACCGATTGTTTACTGTTTACTGTGCAGCTACGCTTTTTAACAACGTCACTTGAAAGTGGAATGATAAGTGTATCAACGGGATCGCCGATAACGGCAGATGAGTACTTAATTTCTCAGTATTCTACCGAAACATTAATGCACATGCCGCACGAGTTTCGAGTTACGCATTGTAGTGCGAAACCCGGAATGCAGAACTATTTTCAAGTAAGATTAATGCTATCCCGGCGTTCCAAGGAAATTCACGGCAAAATAGGAATATACGCTGCACCGTTAAACTTTCAAAATTATGCGTCGTTACGTAGTTACACCGAGTATCACGGAAGTTATCATTGACGCATATGCAGGAAAGTAAAAGCGCCATGTAACTTAATGTGGCAAATATTCTGTAATCGGAGGAGGATTACTGTGAACAGTTATAGGATTACGCGTTCATCGTCGTCATTATTTGAATCGCGCGAGCTATTTTTTTTATTTATAATTACAAATTCTTCCTTTTTTACGATTCTAAAAAAGAGTATCTTCAGTCGAGGAACACGAAAACTGGATGACATTCGATTACTCTTGGAACATTGTTTTTCGTTTGGTGATGGAAAAATTCAAATTTTCTCGATAAAGCTCATTAAAGAATTTGCAAATTAAAAAAAGTTACAAAAGGGTGAATCGAATCGTATCAGCAACGAAATGTCGAATAACCTTTGACAATCGAAATAGATTCCCATGGGTGAAATCAACATATCACCCTAGTCCATGCCGTAACCGAATTAAAACGATAACTGACGTGTGTACGTCTACCGTTTCGAAATAAAATACACGTTGGGGGGCGCAGAATTGATCGTAGTCCATCAAAAAATTTTTCAAATATTCCGGAAGTGACTGATCCATCTCATGAAAGATATTTCGTTTAATAAATGTGGAGGCTCTTTTTTACTGTCGTTTACAACGGAAAAAAAGGGGTTAAATCACTTCTATAAAAAAAGAAATCATTGTCTTAATGATAACGGTAATGTTAAAAATATCAGCAAAAAGAAAAAGTGTTTGGATTGAAAAGTCGATTTGGGGAATCTGTTGTAAATTTAAGAAACGGTCGGCCGGAAACCGTCGGCAAACGGCACATCGCGCGAACGTAAGGCGGCGCGAAGTGGAAAGAAAAAGAATAGACAGACGGAGAAACGAATCACCAAAGCGAGCATCGATTCCGGTCGAAGGTCGAATGACCTTCGGCAAACTGCGCGCGAGTCGAGGGAGGAAGATTCCCCTGGGTGAAATCGACATATCGCCTTAGGTCGCGCCGTAGTTCCGAGTTTCCAGTTATAAATTACGGGGTAGACGACCGAGTTCTACCGCTTTTTCTTCTTCTTTCTCCACTTCCCGCCCGTTCTTTTTCTTCTTATTCTTCTCCTTCTGCCTCGCCCCCGTTCGTACCTCTCGCCCACCCTTTCCCATCAATGTCGGCTCCTCTCCTTTTTCTCCTCCTGCTCGAGACTCTCGCTTCTTTCTCCCTCTTTTTTCTTTATTCACCTAACTGCCTCGCGGAAGCGGTATGCTGCGTATCGGGGCAGCGTTCGAACCACGTGTGGTCCCCATTCATAAAACTGTCGATCCCCGACACGTGCACCGCTCGCGCGCGACCGAACCCTCGATGGAACGAGCGAGCACGCGTGGCCTCGACTATTTCGCCGGCCGATTTTGAACTCTGACCCTAAACCAGAATCTGATTTAAAGGAGCGCTGCTGACGGTCAACTTAAAAATGGGCCATGATCTTGTGAGACATAAGTGAAACTCATTTTTTAAACGTTTCAGGATGGGGAATGTATATATAGCTAAATCTTTTTTTAATGTTCTGGTAATATCTAGTTTTAAAATTCTAGTTTTAATGTGCTAATGTTCTAATTTTAATTGTCTCTCTTAAAATAAAAAAAATTTTTTTAAACTAAATATTTTAAATCTCCATCCTGAAAGATTAGCAAAATAAGAGCTATTATTTTTTTATAAATGTAGCACTTCTTTGCATGTAAGTGTGCTTTAAGATTTTACTGGAAACTATATTAGAGGATTTTCTTTTTACGTGAAAAAGAAACCATCTAAGAAAAGTCTCGAATTTCTCTTTGTACAAATAAATGTAGCTTATGTTTCTAAACTTTGATTACGCACAAGTAATAACACACAGCGGTAAAGTAAGTCACGGTGGCTTTAATTAAGTTGCTGAATAAATGCCAACCAGTGATTTTAATTATCCTTTTAAATGTATGCTACAAACGTAATTATACGTTTACACTGCCGCTTATGATTTCTTTTTTCTCGTGCGAGTATTAATTAGAATAGAGAAAAAAAAGAGACAGAGAAAAAAGGAAGAAGAAAGAAATATGAAGTTATGCCAAATAAAAAATGAATAAGAGGATGCATAAATATAAGACCACGAAAACACCGAGGCGGATGATTTACAGTGACATTGTTTGCATTATCATACCGAAAGCTTCTTTTTCACAGATTTACGTACATAATCAACTATACTGCAGAATCTATCATTGTTTACAAGTTTTTACTTTATTCGTGCTTTCGATACAACGTACTTTATATAATGTTAACAAAAACGTGACGTTAAATTGGCACGAAAGTAAACAGGCTCACAAAACTTTATAGGGATGAGGGTAAAAGTTATATTAATAGCATGCAAGACGGCAAATATTATCGTACAATATCTGTCGCAGGCATTCTTCTACCTTTGCAAATTTACTTACATTCGCTAACAGTTTGTTAAATGCATTAGTTATATTATTTATTCTTGTATCAACATTTTATTGGCGTACATATGGGAAACTTTATTTTATTTTTCACGGACAATCAAGCACTAACGATCAAATTGTGCATGCAAATGAATTTGGACGCGAAAATCAATTGCGTCATTTCCGATCGCACTACCGTAACAAGCGTCATAAAACTTTTTAACGCCTGCAGCTATCTAACGTTATCTATTATATTGTATTTTTGTATTTATAGTTTAAGCGTTTCTATCAATTTTTTTGATATTACATATAACGATGTAACTTACGAGAATGAGAGAGAAAGAAAAGGAAGGACAATTAAAATATAAGTTACAAGTAAAACTTAATGGATGTTGGAAATATGCACATATATTTTAGGTGTAGGTCGAAATAAGGAATAAGTGTCCGCTTACGTCAGTGTGACATGTTGCGCAATTCCCACTTGTAATTCTATAGGCCCTTCGCACGTGCGCCGAAGTACTTTAAGGAGAAGCGCACACGTGTCAAATTAAATTTATCTATTTCTGGCACTGAATATGTGGAGAACAGAGGCGATACGGGAATGTGAGAAGAACGAACAGAAATGTAGACATTCGTGGTGTCTCGCCTCCGCGAGAGTATATTGAAAGAAAATATAGTTGTAATTACCATAATTTAACTATACTTATAATCATCTTCAGTATCAGCTATATATATTTTTGATAGAACTGTAAATACAATTATCATTACTAATATTGCAGTAATATGGCAGTAATAACTGATAACTATAAAAATGAAGTTCCCTATCAATTATTACTAATTACCCTACTAATTATTTTATTGTGCAATTATAATTGCAAATATCAAACACAAATATCAAACACGTTTCTCTCTGTGTAAAGAATTTAAAAAATTAGGAATGCTGTCCAATTTTTTAAAATTGTCTTTATGTCAAAATATTAAGTAAAAACTGAAGATAAATTTATAAACATATTTTTTCACAATACTGTTTATTGTAAAAAAATATGTAAAATTACATAAATATGTGTAAAAATTGTAATTTTACATATAATTTTTTATAGTGTACTATAAAAACCCTTGTCAAATCATCGAACGATGTGTTAGTTTTTTCGCAGGATTTAGAGAAAATTATTTCTATAGTTATGATAAGACACAATTTGAAATTCCGTTTATTAGTGTAATAACCTCGTGTTACTCAGACGTGCCATTGCTCACGCTCGCACGCATCTCTCAAGGGTGCGTCGAGGCGCTTTGAACAGTGTTAGGCGATTTCGAGACGCAGTGACAGGTAGAAGGCAATCAGAGTCTCCAGCCTAATCATATTGATGGGCGTGCTATGCGTTATTCGCGGCATAGTGCACCAGCAAGCGTAGGTTGTGACGACGACGGCCCCGGCAATTTCTCTCGAAGGTAGAACACATCGATAACCTCATCGATATGTATATTGCTTTGTTAGCATAGTAACAGGCTTGATCCCGTGGCTCGGTTTTGCCGCCTGCATCGCGCAAGACGCACAGCAACGTTGCATATTATCCAATCGCCACTTTGTAATTCGGCCGCGCGCGCTATGCGGTTTCCGACGTAGCCGACGTCGTGGTGCATAACAAGAGCTGCGAATTGGCTAATGGTCGAAAGACCGCGAATGTGTGTATCCCAACATCCGCGTTGCATCCTCGATGCGAATTTTTTTATCGGATGCCAGAGTACTTACGAGACACGATTACGTCAAGCATACCGAGTAAAAAATATTTGTAAAATTCACTGACATATTTTCGACTTTGTCAATAAATCTCTTCATCGCGAAATATAGTATAAATTATTACATTTGACATTTTTATATGACGTATCTATATATTATAATAATATAATGACGAGTTACAATCAATGATATAACGACGATATATATTTTGTCAATCAATGATATAATAACGTTGTACTTCAAAATAAACATATTAACTGGATGTCGGAGAAGTCTTCATTCTTCTCGAAGCATCAAATTTCCAAAAGCGGAGCAATACTTGCCGATTTAGTAATGACGTACATAATAACGTTTTGATGTCATAAATAAATGTCGGGGTACGAGAGCGTGTGCCCTATCTCGACGTTATCAATTATTTTCGCGGAACGGCGGTTTATCCGATCGATAATTTATAACCTGCTGTGTGATAATACTGCGAGATTCGCGGATAATATTACGTATACGGTAATTCCACTTTGTGTAATTGCGCTTTGAAGATCTCCGCTACATTACGGGAGTTTAATTAAACCTTTAATCCATATCTGCCTAACATCCCCCCTAGGGCGCCTAGGATAGCTCATATTCGAATTAATTCGTAATCGCTACAAAGCTGTTATGCACTGACGTTTCTCCATCTGACGTTCCACATAAGGATCTTTAGAAGATTCATAAATTTGAAACACATCTCGCGCTCTTCCCGCATTGCAAGGTTAACAAGACGGCTAATATTATCCAAATGATAAGCTTCAATGTTGGATTGTGTTATATTAATCGAAATACGCAATGTTCATTGGTTATTTATTGACCAAATCTACACGGAGAATTTTCTTTTAAAATTTACCCTGAAAATATGATAGTTGTGTTACAATACAATATTTTAAAGATTTTTACCATGCA
This sequence comes from Mycetomoellerius zeteki, assembly GCF_001594055.1. Classification (NCBI taxonomy): domain Eukaryota; kingdom Metazoa; phylum Arthropoda; class Insecta; order Hymenoptera; family Formicidae; genus Mycetomoellerius; species Mycetomoellerius zeteki. Next base: position 284,033 of record NW_017257683.1, on the reverse strand, counting down.
CTTCAGTAAAATTAATCAAACTTATTTTATACTTTAGTGTAGTTTTATTAATGAATGAGAGAAATTTATTTACGACAATTCTTCGAAATACAATGTTGTCCCACGACTATCATATTTTCAGGGTAAACTCTAAGGAAAAATTCTCTCCTTATGAATATTATCTATGTATATATGTATATAAATTCAAGTTCAAGATTAAAAATTAATAGAGGGTGCAATTAAGGCTTCGATTAGAATTAGATACGGAAGTGGTCCATGATGGTATTCAGTGACGTTACGTTGTTAGCTAAGCACCGAAGACGCTGTTTCGTCTATTACTGATTTTTCCTCTTCGCGAAAGAGAGAGAGAAGGGGGAAGGAGAGGGAGAGAGAGAGAGAGAAAGACTGTTAAGACGGTGGGGTCTTATCGACAAAATCGATTTTCGCTTCACCCTTGTTAAGCCGAGCAGGTAGCTAATCCACTGTCGCATCGCGACTGTCGAGAAGTCGAGAATAATCTCCCGTCGTTTGGCTCTTCAGATTCCTCCCTCCTAGTCCTTCTTCAAGCTGTACCTCCCTCTCGCTTCGTCTTGTCGTTTTAAAAGGGATAAAGTACCCTATCTCACCCTAACCCATCTTCGTTTCTCCTTTATTCTCTTTCTTTCTCTTTCTTCTCCTCTTATACTCTTAATCGCTCAAGTACCGGCGATTCGTGGTCGAGGCGCGATAATCTCACCTTGGATCTGCAGTGTCGATCGATCGAGAGCGGCGAATGACTCTCTCGTGTCGGTCCTCAAGAAGCCCTCGATTTTCATGTAATTCAAATGAAGCGTGCGCCGAACGTCGCGTCCGTCTGGCTGAAACCGAATCCGGATTCCTTTGCACGAACGATTTTCGAAAAGTGGAGCTTAGCCAAAAGCGTAATACGCGTTATCATAAGTAGAGAATGTAATAGTGTGGGCGGCAATGAATATGTATCAATTTTACTCAAGTTTTTTTGCGGCGTAGGATATCGTTAATATCAACATTATCAATTCGAGAACATTGCTTCTTTCAGATTTTTAATACTACATTAACAGCTACAAAATATAAAATACACGAAAAAGTTAAAAATTTCAAACTTTTTCCCATTTAGTTACACTGGATTGTGAATTTATCGGGTAAGGGAACTCCGACAATTTTTTCCACATTATAAGAGAGATTCACGGTGCCTTTTAATAGAGGAGAGAAAACGGATGAATGAATCGGCGTGTTTCACACACCTACATATACACATACATGCCTACCCTCTTCTCGTCGGTCGGCCGGAAATACGCGGAGGATACGCGAGTTGGAGTCGATATATCGGATATACACAGCCGGCGTTACCCTCCTCCCCAACCGGCCTAGGTCGGTCCAATCAAATTTTATGATTTGTATCCATCTCGCATCTCGCGCTCCTGACCTACCGCTAGTCGTTCCAGTGATAGTGCTCTTTTCGCTGTTTTTTTGCTCGGCCACCCCTCCGCTTTTACTGTGTGCTTTATCGAAAAAAGGGAGAGTGACTTCGAAAGTCAATAACCAGTATCCATGCACCAAGTGTTTTTAATTCCCTCATTGTCCCGACGTTTACCTCCCATTGATCGTTACCGACGCGAAAGTCGACATACAAGTACACAACCCTTTGATTTACATGAAGTGCAGATCCCGCTGACACACCGATTCTGTCTCTGCAGCTAATACAGAAATATTTTTTAAATCCTAACATTTTCTATTGTTATCTAAACTTTTTGGATCTATATTAATAATATATCGTTTTAGTTAATAACAATTTAAAACTACACTTAACAAAAATTGTACAAGTTGTTCGGTCTAAATTCTTTTAAAGGTATTCACCATCGGTAGAAATTATTGTTATAGCTAGCAATTCTCATTTTAAAGCCGTGGAAATTTTGGAGAATCGTACGCTGTGCTAGATTCCTTCTCGCGCGAGGGAAACCGAATGAACGCGGGGAGGATAGGAAATCAAGAAAGCTTGCTTTCAGCTCTTTGTAAGCCGTAAGGCGAAAACTTAGCTAGGTGGACGATCGCCAGAGAGATCGGCTGAGAAAGAAAGGAAGAAACGAGATAAGTCCGGAGTTGAAAAAGGGCGACACGGATGCGCGACCCAAAAAGTCCTCCCGTCCAAAAGGGAGCGAGCGTTCTCGAAATCGGACCGGGCGTTTCGCGTCTGATTACGCTGGCTCCAGCGACGTCGTCATGAGAGAACGCGAAATACAATCGGAACACACGAGCATCGCGACAGAGACAGAAGCAACGGTAGAGGGTTGGAAAGAGAAACGACCCTTCCTTCGAATCCCCAAAGCGAGACGACGCGACGCGGCGACGAGACTTTGACCGAGTTTTCAAGCGACTCCCGCGGCGCGGCGAGAGAAATGGAGAGAGAGGAAGAGATCGTATATTACAGGAAGAGAAGAGCAAAGAGGTTCAACGAGAGAGAGGGAATTAGACTGGAGGGAATCGAGCACACCACCCCCGCGGACGACCTCGCCGTTCCTCGTATCGCCTCGTTCTGCTTCGCCTCGACTCGCATCGCCGACTGTAAACCATTTACGATCCCCGTGCCAAAAGTCCGCCAGTCACGCTCGCCGATTTGCGACTCGCATTACACGGCTCGCGAGCGGAAAAAGAATGATAAAAGGGCCCGATGGTCCGACGGAAGGGACCAAAAAGACGTCGATGAACTGAACACAAATTATGGCGACTATATAGATCGGAGCATCTGTTCTCATTTTTAAAAGTGAATAGATACGTTAACTCTTTCTGCGGATTTCTGCGCGTGTAAAAAAATTATCTAATAAAATCAATTAGAAGAGAGAAATATTCATAAAAATGTTATACGCGAGGTAAATTTTGTAATATATAGAGACAAAAGTATCAAAGAGATAGAAGTATCAACGGTGATTGCTTCACTTCGGAAACTGTAGTTTCTCAAAGAGATTCAAGTTAAATGTCGAAGAATATAGTTATCTGGGACATAAAACTCTGAAATAAAAGTCTGATACGGTTACACGCTGTCGTCAAATTATCTTTACATCCACGAAATGCATGTGCGTCTGGTAATTGGTATCACAGAGGATACACATGGTGTATCGACGATATCAGTTTAACGAGCGTCATAAGGTGAGAACTTTGATACCATTTGAAGTACCTCGCTGACATGGCGCGCTCGCGGGCCATATATCCGCCGTCAACGACTAATATTTCTCCGACTTTACAGCGCGTGATAACTTAAGCCGAAACGCCGCGTAATCCATAAATCCCGACTTGGCAGGAAGTACAGTTTAGCCGGAGTATATCTAGTGCCAGAGAGGCGCTGCCGGCCTTATTTACGACAAAGTCGCAAAAAGTCACTTATTTATGGGGAACTGAATTAAGGATGCGCGATCGTGTATAATGTAACGTACGCTGCCCGCATGCCCGAACCGACCGACCGACGTAGAAGAAATTAATGTCGAGTTATTCACACGCTCGACGCGCGGCGCGTATCCGAAGAAGAAAAACGAGCAGCGCGAGCGGACCGACTCGCGCCTTTTGAAGCGCCTTGCGTGTACGCGCCGTACCACGTAATCTGAGGTCCCTTGAAAATCTCTCGCCGGATAAAAAGGCTTGATTAAAAGTTTTAGCACGTGTAAGATGTAATTGAAGGGCTTGGCTTGGCGCTAATGCTAAGCTATTCGAGAGAAAACCGCCGTGCGTGGAATTTTTTTTTTTTCTCGAACACGAAGACGACGGCGAAAAACATCTCACGCTTTATATTTATTTTATCCTGATCTTATCTTATACCTTCAAAATGTTATTACTTTACAATTTTAATACTCGTACGTGTACACACAAAAAATACGTATGTAATAAAATTTTTGTATGTTTATCTTCTTAATTATTATGAGATATATCTTTTCTGATATCGTGTTAAATTTCGTTTATGTCTGTCTTTTTACAACGCTTTTACAAAATAATTTCAAAGCTTACAGCTTTAATGAAACTTTACTTTATACTCTATGAATTGTTCGTTACTGTATATGTTTATGTATAACCGGATATGTATATTTAAAGCAGTCGGCAAAGTTACGAGTCATGTGGGTAGCGTTGAATTGAGAGCTCTCATGTAATTGCAACTTAATTACAGGTAGCGAAATCATTCGTGGTCGTAGTATAAACATATATATCCTTAGTAAAATTAGGTGAAAGAACAGTATCTCTGTGTCGCACTTAAAATCGTTTTCACAGCGTCCAATTTCTCTGGACGAGGTAGTTATTAATGTTAGATTATTTGTGCACGCGACAAGGCGTGACGCAAGAAATACGAGAAATTTTAATATGGATGTATCGCTGCTTCGGAAATTCGCCTTGCATTATTAATTGAGACGCCGCGTAACGAAGCGTGTCTTCAATATCGGCTGATTCGCTTTGCCAATTTTCAGTTTTGAATTCATTAATTAATCGATAGGTGTACGTATCTTCCAGAGTATTTCAATCGTGAAATTAAATGATGATTAAAATTTAAGTTTTTATTTAATTTTTTCATTGTGATATTTCGTATTTTCGTTAAAATAATTAAAATGCACGATTTATATACAAGCAATATATACATAATTATAATATATTGCAGAACTTTTGCTACATGGAAAGAACGATTTTGCTAAAATACGTAAAAATTTAGCTATACTATACATACAGATCTGAAAATAATGTTGTTAGACCATCAAAATAATTATGTAGGAAATTTAAATATAATGAGCAAAGCTACAAAAAAACTTTGATATTACCAGCTTCGGCGTCCTACATAATTTGATAGTTCAACCAAATTCAGGTTTATATCTAGCTAAATTTTTAGATATTTCAATAAAACCGTTTTTCCATATAAGAAAGAGAGATCGGATTCAAATTTGTTACGAAAATGTGTAATAATTCAAGTCATTCATTTTTTTTTAACATTCTATATAAGAAATTAATTGCGAGAAAAGTACATTGCATCTGAATGGAACCTTACGAAATTCGTCTCATTAATGGAAAAGTTGTATGGTAAGTACGTGCGATCGTTTATCGCGACGTCACCGTACACGTTTAATGGTGTTTGAACGAGACGGAGAGATTTATTTCACGTCGGCGGCAATGCACGCCAGGAATGAATTAGCGGGTCGCGCTTGCAAAAGGGTCGCGGCCTTTCGTTGAAAATTGCTCCGGGAGGTCGAAGGACAAGGCTGCGGCGAGGCGGAGACGATTATTTCCCAATTCGCGGTAAGAACGTTGACGATAGCACACTTTCACTCGCGACGAGAGAAATGTCCAGAGAGTCGCTGTATCAATTCACGTATCAGTTTGAGGGATATTCAAATAGTAGATTTCGATTGAAATTTCTTGGTTCTTGGGTACAATCGAGGAAGCGTTACAAAAAAGCAACGTCAAAGATCTTGGAAAAATCCTTCTACAGCTTTTCTTATATATAATATTTCGAAATTACTTATAGTGAAAACAGAAATATACTTTAGTTCGTCATGAGTAATGCTATATCCTGGACATGATAACGGCATAATTCGCGGGACCAATTTTCAGCGACGTGGAGATACGCAGAAATGTCGCTTTACGTAAGACTTACGTCACGTGTGATTACACGTAAGAGACTCATTTGCGCATATTTGCGGTGAGGAAAATTGGGCGCGCCAGGATAATACCGGCATTAGAAGCTAACAATAACGGTAATCTCCGTCTACGATTTTCCCGACGATGTCGCTAAAAGAATTCTACATAGGAAATAAATACGATGAATGTGATAGACAGATAAAATTTCAAGTACGCGAGAGAGAGAATATACAATTATATGAACATTCAGTCGCATTGATTCCACATTACATTAATTGTTACCCATCTTTCATTTATAAATACACGAATTATATTAAATTATTTTTTGAAAGAATCACTCCATTCATTGTTTTTATTGTTTAAAATTAAATTTGTATATTTTACAAGTAAATTTTAGATATATCAAGGCTTTTATAATCTTGAACTTAGCAATGTTATCTGTTTCATGTAACAATCGGTCTATAGAATTAAGAGAAGTGTACGGGTCGTGTAAATGACGGTGTTAGCCACCTATCAAACTTCGACCTGCCTCTTTCCCCGCTCGCTGCCATTCATTCGCGATATCGCTCTGTCTCTGTTACGGTTTTACTGGATATGAATGTAATTGGTATCGCCGATACAGCGTTTCGCATTGTCCGCTGTTTCGCCAAGATTACTCCGAATTGCTCGCGCGAGTTTATCTCTCTATCACATAATTGTTCTGGAATTTTATAGATATTTAGTAGGTACTATCCCCTTCAATCTCGATTAAATTTCTTTAAACGAATAAATAAGACTCCGGTCGCGAAAATACACGTTTTCGCGGGAGAAAGACCCGTGACGCTCCATACAAAGGCGCGCTCGGCGAGCAAATAAATGTCCTCGCTTACGCGAGCGTGTCGCGCAAACGAGGCAAATTAAGTAACCGAGGGCGAAGTGGATCGGTGAGTAATTAGATTCGGCGCGGGAATGCATAGCGAGAGAGCGAGAGAGCAAGAGAACGTGAGAGCAGCGCGCTGATGGTATCAACCCATCAAACTTCTAGCTCCGGCATGCACGAATACTAGATCACGGAGCGAGAGAGCAGCTACAGAGAGAAAGGGAGAAGGAGAGAGAAAGAGAGAGATTGTCTGTTCTCTTGCGCGAATATTCGTGGGCGACTTTCGGAAACTTGTCAAGAACCACGCACCTCCACGTTCCGTCCCATTCGCGAAATTCCTTGGAGTATTTACGCGCGAAGGTGAAACGAAATATGTGCTCCTTTGGAACAACAGAATGTTTTTGTGTCCTCGCTCACTCAACAAATTCGATTAATTATCAATTGTATAAATATTCATGAATCTATTAAAACTTTTTTCCAGACACATGAATACATATTGATTTGCTTATCTAACGCCTCTGTATTTTGAAAGTTTAAAAAAATAAGAGGTATAAATTAGTATATATATATATATATATATGCACATAAACATTTATAAATTTATTGAAATTAATCACTTGGAATAATATATTTAATATCTATAATACTTTAATTTACGAAAAAGGAGGAGTTAACATTGTATACTTTTTTTAAACTGAATAATAATGAACATGCAAAAATTTTTTTAAGCCTTGCCATGGTTCTATAGACAGCTGCACGTGCTTCCCTTTATACTTCTATCGTACGCCTTTGGTTACGTGGTGCCACGTGTTCCGAACTCTTCTCTGTCTCTACCTCTCTCGACGCGACTAGGCGTTTTGCGCTGAATTTCGTAAAGTTTCGCGTCTCACTGCTCGCACGCGGCCCGTAATCGAGCTTGCCCGTCGACTCGAGCAAATCCTCTACCATTTACAAAGTTACAATGAGAGATAGGTGGAAGTTTGAGACCTGTTCGCTCGAGACATATCCCATACTCATCGCTCGGAGAAAAGAAAAGTTATTACGCGCGGTACGAATGTTTCTCTCCGTCTGTATTTCGACTACGATAGGGTTGTGTCGTCGATATTTTTTATTGACATCGAAAGCGAAGCAAAGGATTCGAATTGAAAAAGAAGATCGTAAATGTTGATGTAAAAAATGACGGTGTCAAAGGAGAGACATCAATACTGGAGGAATAACGGTAAAGCTGATCGCGATAACGAGGTAAGATTTGTTACGCCGTTATTTTTCTGAGAATGAAAATGTCATATAATCTTTCCTGCCTCGATAAAAATTGCACACCGGTTAATAAGCGTCTCGATGCGCCACGTGCATAAACGCAATTAAGGACACCTTTGAAGAGCTCCCAAGGCAACTCTTTCTCTTGCAAATACTCCTATGCCGCAAAGTAAACGTCTCGCTAATTGCTTGCATTTTACTGAATGGTGCGATTTTCTTTTTGTATATCGTCGATCAACGTGTTCCTCGTCGAGGACACATTCCACAGAAGGTTTTAACCAGCGTTTTTACTCCGCTATTTTATTTTCCCTGATACTTTTTCCCCCGATCTTAATGAAGCTCGATAGACGTACAAAATAATAAAAAATAATTGCAATTTTTAAATTCTCTTGATGTTCAAGTTGATAATTTTTGAGGGAATCGAACTCTACTCTGTCGAAGTTATATTCACTCGAAGCTGCAAAAGTTTTGTTTCCAACTCTCCAAGTAAGTTTGGCAGTATTTGCATTCGATCGATAGTAGGACGGTAGAACACGCATCTAGCATATTTAAAAGCAACCGAAATTAGAAATTAAAAGCATATAAGACATCGTAACAAAAAAAAAACTAACAGAAATAGCATACATGAGAGACGAAATAGGAATATACATATCTCGCCGTTATATCTCGATGTAGTTATGTCTGTCGAAATACTTTTTTCTATTATTGAATTGAAGAAAAAAAAGTCAAAGGCAAAAGTTTGCCACGAGCGAAACAATAAGTCGCTAAAAGCGCGCTTAACATCACTGCGAAAATTACACGGTGGGTGAAAGTTATGCAACTTAATGGTGGTGAAGAAAAAAAAAAAGGTGAGATGCAATTTGGTTTCGCGCATCGCGAAATGAGTCTCCGCGAGGTGACGTTATCGTCTTTTTATTTCTTTGTGCATTCGCATTCCATATCGTTAACGCCATAAAATATTTGCGCCACGCAAAGATCGCGTGCGACGTTATTCCGGAGTATTAGAGATGCATTCAGCACTAAATGCGGGATACGGATACCGGCCTAAGTGATCCGTTCATCCACTCGAGTTGTCAATGTACACGCGATTCGGCCAATTCTCCGCGGGTTAATTACACAATTAATTCTACGATTACGTCAACCAGTAATATGGTAACGTTGTAATATTCGGTATACCGCATTTAATGGTCCCCAGTGTTGCATGCACGTTAATTCATCTCTAATCTCTACTCTTTCACCATGGTATACCCAAGAAACTATCGATCGGAGTATTCGTGAATGAGAAAGATGGAATATTATGTTCCGTTCGTGTTACTTGAAATCTCCAAAAATGTTTATACTTAAAATGAGATAAATATATATTCGGACGTTGAAGAGAGAGAGAGAGAGAGAGAGAGAGAGAGAGAGAGAGAGAGAGAAATATAGAGAGAGCGAAGATGCTTAGTAGATACAGAATGCAAGCAACGCGACAAACCTATTTTATGTATAATGTATTTGGATATATACGTGTATGCAAGAATGTTACATTGATATGCCATATATTGAAAAATCTTGGTGTGTGTGTCAAGGGGAATGGCATGATCCATGAAGGATGCAAAAAAACGAGGAACCTGTAAAACGCGCGCCACCATACCGGTGAAGTGGAAGCACCTCTTTGTAAGGTACAAAGTAGGGGTCTCGTCCCTTCGAGTTTAAAGTCACGAGCACCGATTCGTTCTAACAAGATGGGCGCAAAATCTGTCAGTCCAGAACCATTCGCGCGCTCGCGCGTTTGCGCACACGGACGTCTCAAAGCGGACGTTTGAGCCTTTCAGGTGCCGCCGCGAACTTACGTGACAAGGAGAGCTTTGCCAGCGGCGACAAAGGGAGATCTTATCTTGAAAATTAAACCCGCAGTTTAAGTGTCTCTCACTGCCGACACAACGGTACTTCCTTTTCTCGAAACGCGAACGGGTGTTTCCGTCTCTTAGATTCTCCCGCGAAGATTACCAGTAGTCCCACGAACGATTTCGCATTTCGAAATCATTGCGATTATCGTCGAATGCGTTCGACCGTCTTACTGGTATTAACATCCATGAATTTGGTCGTTGAATTTCAACTGTCTTGAGCAGCGATGGTTTGGAAACTCGGTGCAAATCCGCGCGCGAACTTGAAATATGCATTATTGAAAGACGTGGGTGCGGTAACTTGAGCTAAACTTGCATCGACCTCGATATAGTTTGACCACTTTCAAGTGCAATTTGTAATCGTACACAAGACGCGGAGGAAACGGTGTGAAACGTACAGATTTGTACAAAATATATGCACAACTTATACAATTGGAGTTTGCAGAGGAAAATGATTTAATATTAACAATTTCTCACTTTCCAATTAATAAAGTGGAAACAATAACATAAAAATGTAAATATGAGTGTTTTAAAAGATTAGATTGTGAATGCTCGAATTATTCATAAAAGTTTCGAACTTTGTACAACTTTTTTTGTTAATGTTTAAACATGACGCGTTGGTTCTAAAAAACAATTTTTAACTTTTTTATATCGATTTGTAAATTATATCGCATCGAGCTTCACGTTCATCAACATTCGGAATTATTCTTTTTTTTTTATTGCCGCGATTTACGATAATTTCGCGCGAACTGTCGGCGAAATGCATCTTCGAAATTCAAAGGGGTACGTAAAGAAAAGAATCATGCCAGTAAAAACGTCATCTTAACGGCGGACGCGCGTGCGGCAACCGCGCGATAGTAATTCCAGACTAACATCAAAATTACATAGGCCAGTGTGAAACTCTGGGATTCCGACCGGAGCTCAAGAACACCCACTAGATTTACAACGTAAGCTCGCACCAACCAGGCCCGTACCTAGACGGCCGTTGAGGGTGCATCACTATTATTAGGCCCGCCGGGGAGGTTCTCTGCCAAATGGCAATAAATTAAACGACGGCGGTTTATTTCACCTTAATTTTGTTACATCGACCGTGCGTTGCGTTGGCGTATTACGTCCGAAATAATCCTCTTGAAATGAATACGTTACGATGGAACTTCATTCGACATTTATTTCGCTAGAAAGTCCATGATATCGTCATCTCTATTATATCATAACTAGAATCATAGATCAGGAATAATATATATTAAATCGTGAATGATTGAGTAAGTAATAGATACTGTGATATATTTGTAGTCAGATTATTCGAAATTAGCGTTTCTCTTGATCGGAATGAATTAAATTTTAATAATTTGAGTTTCGGATCTGTTAAGTACGGGAATAATGTAAGCAAATGTCGATGAGTGAAAGTATACATTTCTGGATAGCTCTGAGAAAGTTACCGTGCAGTATTTTTTCTCAATTCGAACGATATCGATAAAACATTTGTTCGAAAATAATTTGATCCAAAGATTCAATCGCAGGCAAATTTGAAATTTTGGATGCATGAATAATTTGTCACAAATACCTAATGAAACGATTAGCTGAATAGCATGTCCCGATTACTTGTTACGCGCGTTATTGTATGAGAAAGGCAGCGGCTAATAAGAGGAGAAGGAAATAACAGTTTAATGGCATTTCTCTCTTACAAAGAGACACATGCTATGTCGGCTAATTCGGATAATACGGGCAGTCGGACACATAACTCGCCAAAGCATCCATCCGCGTGTGTTGTACTTTGAAATCCTACTTAGCTTGTACGCGTCAATTATCACCCGCGTCCGATGTCGTCTATTGAATGAAACGTTCTGTGCCGCGAATGTATTAAGGGATTAAAGGATTTATGTGATAATAAGCTTTTACACAATATTAATATCTTGTACATAGCTCACAATCGAAATTGAATTTTAACTTTTTTTATTATTACATTCTAAATCGTGTAATTTTTTCTGCAATTTCAATAGTTACTAATTGCGAATACGAATAATTATATATATATATATATATATAATTAATTCATAGGTTTGCTATTGTTACAAAGAACAGTGGCGAGCATTTCGGTAACCACACGTTTTGCAACGCGAACGAAAATTACGACTCAACCTTGAGTTTCCGCTCGTAATTCAGCGACCCTCGCTTTTACGATCACTGTCCGTAAAATCATAAAAGACACTCTTATTACGAGAGTTAACCGGAACGCCAATGGTCCTTGCGTTTGCGACACGCTCTGTATCGATTGTAGATCGATTTCCTCATCTTCGCCTTTGTCTTCGTCTCTGTCTCTATTTTCATCTTCGTCATCATTATCGTCATTCCGGATTCACAGTAAAGTCACTGCACGACGGACGTACAACACTGGGAAACGAGCAGATCGGCCGCAACCGTAAAAACATTACAGGCGCAAACAGTAAATACCCGTCTTATTGACTGTACGCACTTTACCGTCGGCGATGCGGTAAATTGCACCGGTCATACTGACGACAGTTGAGAGATACGTGACCGATGGTTGACGTTGTTTTGCGACGCCGTGAGCCGGTATACAATAGCGTACGATGCACACGACGACAACACTCTTCTCTCTCGTTGAGTTAATTGAATCGCGCGCGCGTCTGCAATCAGTCGCGCACCGCCTCCAGGTATTTTACCGTCCGAATGGAAAAATCAGCATCAAGTACAGGTGGAATGAGAGAGATAGGACGAGAGGGATGAAAATGCGGGGAGGAAACGTCCCGTCGCGATTTTCAAGCTTTTATTCGGTATTCCATCGTCCTATCTCTTTCTCACCCTCTCTCTCTCTTTTTCTCTCTCTTTTTCGGCAATATGATACGATACCCGTCTCGTGATGTATACCCGTATTCGCGTGACAATGGCACCGCTCTGCTAGACGCATTGCGAAAATTTGCCGCGCCAAATTGCGTTTTTTAGAGGTTCGCTCACTCGCTCTCCCGGTCGTTCGTTCGTTGGTTCCACTACCGATAATTCGGAACTACCGATCTGTACTGCGCTTTCGCAGCCTGATACTTCCCAACGATTTTTTCTGCACTACGAGTGGCGAACAGTTTTACCTCGATGCCGATAATTTCGTCTCGATACTTAACTACCGAAGCGGAGCTCTCGAATGTCATAAGTATAAAATTTTATCTACTGTAAAAAAATTGATAAATGGCTTGCCGTGATAGACCGTCCAATTTTGTGGGGTTCTATTCTCTGTACAATATTCATACAATTTCTTAATATCTGACCTAAAATCGCTTTAAAAATGCAACGAAATCAACGAGCGAATAAATTAGTACGCGAATACGACTGTATCTCGCATGCGTCGCAATATTTTTATACAACTGCTTTTTGGTAAAATACGAAATAAGAGAAAAATAATAGAAAAATAATAACGCCGGAAAAAAATAACAATGCGCGCATTCTATTCCGCAAGAATAATAAAAACAGAGGAACTTAGATAGGTTTGTGTTTATTGATCTATTCTGTATTCTTACAAAAATATTAAAAATCCGCCAAACGTTGAACGTTCATTGAAATTGCGCGAGATACGATTACAGGGACCGTCGTCTTGTAAAATCCGTCGTGTTAATTAATTGGACTAAGGCACCCCGGTAACACCCCGGTGCAGAGACGTAACATGTAACGTCGTGTGTCTTTCGACGTGTGTGTTGGACGGACGTGGCTGATGTACGTCGGTATACCGTGTACATGCGTTTGTGCGTGTGTGCGCAATACACACGGGCGTTTCAGCTGCATCTGACGTGCCATTGCGCGATAACCTCGAAGTGTCTGTCTGAAGAAGTGTAGGTGGGTTAGATGTTGCAGCAGCTCTCGTGATGCGCGCCCCCGTGTACTGGCGAATTCCCCGACTTTCTATTATACTCATCGTTCTTTCTCTTTTTTTTTTCGCTCGCCATTAAATGTGTTCCAACATTTATAAAACTTCGTGTCGCCACAGAAAAATGCGGTCTCTCCTCGAAATCGCTGAAAATTTTAGCGCGTTCTTGCGGCGTTTTGCGAACTATTCCGTGTTACATAATATGTATGTCGCGTATATATACGTGTGATACATTAATATCATGTGAAAAACGAACAGCAACACTTCTCTTTAATTTCTCTTGTCTTACTCTTCTTTTTTTTGCATTTCTTTATTTTTTCTCACTCAGATTTTTTTCTGCATTATCAAAACATTTTAGCGCTGTAGAGAGATACGCATTCAAAGACTAATGCTCGTTTTCTTTTCTCCTGCAGATGAAAAGAAAGCTGTCTAACAAATGGACGTTGATCTTTTTCTCCTTTTCTCGAGTAATTCAGTGTACGCGAAAATTTTTATCAATTACATGCTCATCACGTAAATCAGAAGATAAGATCGATGCGTGTTTACGTGTCACGAATAGAAGAAACGCGGTCACGAGAATTTAGTTACTCAGGTGCAGATAACACGAGCGATAGTAAGGGATTAATACCAGTGAAATATGCAGTGCGGCGCGAAGAAAGTTGGAAGAATTAAATTTCACATATCGCCGCTTGTAAGCGCTATTTATCTAAAACTTCAATTTGCATGTAAATAAAGTTTTAATAACACGCACTTTGCTCGCCGTTGTGCGACAGAAATTATCATTTTTCGTTTATCTTTCCAAGTTAACGAGCAGACGTGCATAAGCCCATATTAAATATTTCATTCATAAATATTAAACAATTAGATCCGTAACAACGATATTTACAGTCGAGGGAGGGAGGTGCAGCTTTTTTTTCGCGACGATAATAACAATTAGGACGAGCGTACGTTTTCCAAATTTCATATACACTTCATTAGTCCAGGCATCCTCGATCATCCGTACGGACTTTATCATTCGTTCCCGCCGACGCGGTACGATGAATAATTGCCCGATACGTGTTTTTAATTTCGGCATAATTATTATGTCTGGCGCGCGGAAAAAAATGTGTTCGATGGCCGATATACATATAACGCGTGCCATGTCGGCATTGTACGATACACTATGCCATGAGCCATAGGGGCGGAATAATTTTGCGAGAAGCGCAGCGCAGCGCGATGAATTAATGAACCCGTTGATCGAAAAAAAAAAAATTGAAGGTAGAAAGATCTCCCTCCCCCCTCCCGCCCCTCCCTCCCCCTCTCAACGCTGCCCCCGTCTACTTCGGGGCATTATTAAATGTTTCGCGGGGATAATGCCCGGAAAATGAGTGGTAATATTATATTAATTTATTAAAAGTGCTTTTAATTATTCCGTACCCGTTATAGCTATACTCTGACCGCGCGCGCGGGGGCGAGCGAGAATTCGCGTTCGTTCCAAAAAGCTGCGCCACCGCCACCACCGCCGTCGGTGCGCTGCACGCTGCAATTAAAGTCGAATGTAAACTGATAGGACGCCGCTGTTACACGAAACTCCACGGTAATGATTACGGGAGCCGTCGTAATTTATTACTGCATGCGCGCTCGTTACTGCCATTGTGTAATACAGTGATAC
Source organism: Mycetomoellerius zeteki (assembly GCF_001594055.1). NCBI lineage: Eukaryota > Metazoa > Arthropoda > Insecta > Hymenoptera > Formicidae > Mycetomoellerius > Mycetomoellerius zeteki. The sequence continues at coordinate 268,908 of NW_017257683.1, read as the reverse complement.
GCGGGATATAATTGCAACGCTAATAAGGCCGTATCCGCCGTATAACTGAGTCGGTTTTTTTTTCTGCGCGTGCAGGAGAAAAAAAAAAGAAACGTGAGTAATATCGCGAGTTACCGCGATCGGCGACGATAACGAGACGTACAACTCGCGTTAGATTCTTCCGCCGAGACGAATTCGCTGCGCGCTCGCGACAGCGGCATCAATATCGTATAATTGCCACTCTCATCACGTCATCGATTCCATGTTCTTTTTTAATGCAACATGCAGGCTGCAACGAGCGTAGACGATTGACCGATTGCGATGTTCATTCATTAGTGACAGCGTAATGTCTTTTATTGGACACGACTCGATTAACTAATAACTGTAATCTAACTCCGCCTAATGATTAATTCAGTCGTTTGGGACACGAAACGTTACTCATACCATTTCATTGACCAGCTCGTACACTGATATCATTACGCAAATTGGTTCCCAACTATCCGTTCCCCACCACTATTCATTAAACAGTTCGCATAATAATAAGACAATAAATATCTCCCTCAGAACGCGCCAGTCTATTCTACCTCAATTATTGTGGAATTTTCGACGAGATTCATACTTTAGTTACATTTACCTAGTTATACCGAATCTCCCATATCACTGTCATCTAAGCTCAGTCAGTCGTGCAATGTCAACAAGAGCGGACTCGGTGTTTGATATCAGCGTCGATCTCGATCGAGCGATCGCATCGCTTGCGGCGTGAATTCCGTCGAGATATTATCCGTCTTGATGATTTACCTCGAATTGCCATTCGCGCGGGTACCAATTAACGAAAGTCATCCCGAGGAGCAGGTTTACAAGCGGCAGCCAATTAGGAAACGGCGGAGATCGCGGCGGTATTACAGGCAACGAAATCGCTGCGTTTCTCGTCGGACACGCGCGTGACGCTTTTCCGTGTTGCTGCATATCCATCGTCGTCATCGTCGTCGTCGTCGTCGTTACGGTCCTCTTAAGCAAACCGGCGCTTTAACGCCGTACTCGTTTTAATTACCGAGCGTTGCAGCAACCGAAAAATAAGCAGATTCTCTTCTACCTGTCGACGCGCAAGCTCTTTATAATTCTCGGATATCATTCCTCGCTTCGACCTTTTCCCGCTGCGGAAGAAACGTCTCTCTCGATTTCCCGGATCTCGCAAGAAACCCTCGCAACGTTATTCGCACGAACAGCGTTATACGGGTCAAGTAGTTTAATTATTATTAATCCTGGGTTGTTCCTTCCTCGGACGTGGGTTTTGTCGTTCGCGCAAATGTTCGCGTAAAGCCCCTCAATTAGAATGAATAATTGACCGTGCTTAAAAAAAAAATCGTATTAAACCCCGGTTTCAAGGATGCGATGTTGGGATGAAAAAAGATCGGATTTAGATTTGTAAAAAATTAAAGTAACGTTAAGTGGTTCTCGTTAGATAAGTAATTAGATAAGTAATTCTGTAGCGGAGAGCGCTCGAAAACAGTCTCCAAAGATGTCAACGGTGTTCTCTAAAGCTTTGCGAATTGCGAGGAGTGGGTATTTTATCGCAATTAAATGTCCTTCCGTGTATTAAAGGTGAAAAGAATGCAACGGAAATGTTTCCATGTCTCGTTATACGTGCTTTTGAAAGAAGGATACTCTAGGGAAAAATCCGTGAATGTTGGAGTACTAAAACTAACCGTTCTCAATGGCCCATTTAGATTGCGGCCATAATACTTTTTTTTTGTATACGACGAAATACAGTAGAACTATTATGAAAGTAAAATAAATTTTCTAGCAGAGAATATTCAGGCCAAAGGGAAAGTGCGCGCTGAATTAGCTGAAAAGTTTGCACATAAATAACACAATCCGAAGTTTTTATGAAAGGAGACCTTTATTTCGTATCTTAACTTTTATTTCACGTTAAATGCACTTTTCTAGTTTCAAACATCTATTTTCCGATGTAATTGCAGTGTCAATCGGAACATCGTGAGATAATCACGGCGTTTCTTCTTTATTAAATTAGCGTTAAAAGGTATTTCAAAGAACAATCTGTAATTCAAGGGAATTGTCATTCAAGGAGATGCAAATAATTAGCGTGATTTTTGCTCCAGTTAATGAAGGAGCACTGAGATTCTGTAACTCTTAACGACAATGTCGGTATCGTTATATTATCATTGCGCAGCTTTTTTAACATATATAATATCTGCTCAACAGTAATATAACGATACTGATACTATCGTTAGGAATTACAAAATTCCAGTGCGGATCGCGAGAAAAAAAACATATTAAAGCTCTTTAAAAACGTTTTATATTACGTTCACGTATGAGGCGCGTTGGTATAACGTTCATAAATCTCCGATCGATTTGTATCGAAACAGGAAAACTCGCATAACATTTAAAATTCTGAGAAAAATTACAAGGTTACTCCTTATAATTTTGCGTTTTTCTTCGCTATTTCGTAATCGAAATCAATTACGGAACTAGCTTACGAAAAAAAATCTTTGCGTAATATATTAGTTAATACATATATTTTATTGAATGTATTACAAATTCTCTATATTCTTCAATCTAATATATTAAATTGATCGAAAACGAAAACAATTCTCACAGTACGATCCTGTACTTTGCTTTTCCGATGCACAATGCTATCAATGTTTCTATTCCGACATATGAATACAGTCAATATCTCATTCCTGGTAACGTGAAAAAGTTATCGATACGTTTTCTTTCTGCGTTCCCAAAGTCAATCGAGTAACTCGTGACGAGGGACGATTTCGTCATATTCGACGATTTCGTCGAGTTCCTCCGGCTCGGGGAAGGATCGATAGTTCAGCGTCCTTGTACTACGGCATCCTTGGTAACGGCCGGATCGAGCGCGTCGTTCTCCATGGCGGAGGGAACGATTTTCAACGGCGAAGAACACTTCAGGAACGAACGGTGAGCTCAGTGTTTACGTACGTTCCATCGCCGTCGTAGACGTTGCGGCGCACGTTGCCTTTACATCTCTTGTTCGGACGGGAAGGTCGAAAGAGCGAATACCATCGAGCGAGGCGAGTCGACAGCCACCGAAACTCGCCGAATGCCGGGGCATTACGTCAGTATGCGAGGCTCATCCACACACACACACAAACACACACACATACACACATATACAGCTGACACGTACAGCTGTGCTGCAAGGCTGTGCAAGTGTAAAGCCGAATTTACACACGGTTGAGCCTTGATTGAATAACGTTCCCCCAAAAATGAAGAACCATGATGTTCTCGAACTAAGATAGTAGGAAAAACTGGAAGTCCTACGAATCTCTCTGAAAGGAGATTTTTCAAAGAGAATAAATTTCAGATATCTAGTATCTATTCCGTCTCTGTTTGTCAAGAAGAGATATACAAACGTGTAATTTTATGTTTAATATTGATGAAAAAGAAACGTTTGAGGAAGGTGAAAAAATTATAATGCTTTTCCAGCACGTCCAGTTTTTTCACGAAGAGAATGAGAAATCGTGTAAATCAGGCTTGAGCACACTCGCGCGGGCAATATGCTAACGTGTACGTCTGCAAGTTGTCGAAAGAGAAGGAAAAAAAAAGAAACGCGTACGAAGGAGAGAGAAGCGGCGTACGTATAACCGCGAAGAAAACCCGTAGGTAATTGTGCGGGCAGAAACGCTGACGCAGATAAGGGAAACCCTTACGACCGCCTCCGGTACGGCTATTTATGAGCGGTGTTGCTAGTGAGATGGAAAAACGGAAAGGAAAGGAGGATTCGCAGCGATGGGAGCTCCGTGGCGGCAACGGAGATCCGAAAATTTCTCCCCGAGAGAAGAATTTCCTCCCTTTTTCGCGCCGGGCGATCCCTGTGCTTCCGGTCTACGGTACCGAGAAATCGGGTGGGAGATGTGGTTAGCTGGTAAGCGTAGGATTCTCCGACTCGCAGCAGTCGCAGTTGCAATGTTGCTAATCGCGAACGAAGGATTCAGAAAAGACGATGTAACACCCCGAGCAACACGCGAATATCTCGAAGGTTAATCCTTCCATTTGCCATTTTTTTTTCACTACGTATTTCTAGAGTACCTGCAACGGAAATATGTGCTTTTTGACTTATAATTAAGATAACGAAAAAAATTAAGGACCTTATCTTATATTATTATATGTAATCGTAACTATACTTATTGCGGTAGATAAGAGCAAATGGGATAAGACTTTCGCCTAAATTGCTCGGAAAAAAACCAAACTTTGCTCAAGTATTTGAAGTATTTGAAAATTTAGTTACATAGATTCGAAAATAATTTTGTTTGGACTACCAAAATTATTATGTAAGACCTCAAACTGATTGCTAGAGTGTCAAAATTTTTTATTAACAGCGCTCAAACGTTACTGCATAATTATTTTGATAATTGAACAAAAATTATTTCCATTGTATCTAGTTATATAAATTTTTAGATTCTATGGTAAAACTGTTCTTTCTGTGTGTATTATTAATTATTAATTATTATCAATAAATCGTTTTATTTATTTATTATACTTTAATAAAATGTCGGGTTAAATATCGTGACGGTAGGTATCTCTGGCTGGAACTTTGTGGAAACTAATTAGCTGGAATTTTCCAGTAATCCGTATCTAGTAATCATCACGTTTCAGAGAGTTTGATGAAAGTTAAGTTTATGCTTCGCACTCTTAATTTGTGCACGCGTAAATAGCGATTAAGTTGAAATGGATTGTTTGGTTCATTACGTAAACCTTGGATAATTAATGCTAGTTTCTCAAACGTGAATACGCGTTTTGACGTCTACGTCGACTTTTGAACGATGTTGCAATATGCCGATCCCCGGGATAAACCTTCGCGCGCGCGATCGTGAAGTCTCCAGCGAAGAAATCCGTGCCCCGGAGAAGTAGGCTTGACTTGAGCAACAATTGTTCCGCATCGATCGCGATGCGGGATTCGAGCAATATCTCCTGCGATTTTGGATCGCTGGCGCCGCCGTCGCGCTAATGAACGACGTTAATGGAAATTACGTAAACTCGCGCGAGAAAGAGGAGAGCCCCGACGCTCGTGCTGCATTAAGTAATCAAGAAACTGGAAACCTGTTTCGTTATACCTGGCCTTCTCGTAAAGCGATCGAGGTATAATTACTCCGTCGTTTTTGCCTGTATGATTCTGCGCGTCTTATGTATTTATTCATTACACCCAGTCGCGATTACGACTTTTGCTGCGTCATGCGAGCTATGATCACCGTCGGTCCTTGCAGCTGATCACGATGCGTCTCGATAGGAAAGAAAAAAAATCCCAGATCAAATCGTCACGCGCTTTTCGTCGTACGTATTATTATATTAATTCAATCGTGCGCGGAGTTCCGTTGGGATCTTAATCTGATTTAACTGCCGCCGCCCCGTCGTCGCTGACGGGAGACCGCGCTCGCATTAAACTTAATTATACTCGAGACACGCCAGAAATCACCAACTTCGCGACACACTTAAAGCGTAATAAGGCAGCATTCCAAAATTAGCCGCGCGAGATTAATAGCAACGTCGTCGTCATCGTTGTCACTGTTGTATTTGTAGTAATTCCTCTTTGTAGTTATCTCTTTCTTACAACGAGAGGCCTAACGACTTCGCTTCCCCCGCCAGAGAAAAAGGACGCAACAATGTTGGCCGCGGGTTCCGATTTCGTAACGTGCGACCTACATCGCGCGCCGGCAACGCCCGCAACCGAAATCGCGCGGCAAGTCGCTTCGTGCGCTTCGGTAAAATAATGGCTGCGTTCAGAAAAGAAAATTCATCAGCGAGCGCTCAGTGGTTCTTTAATTCGATTGGTTCTTACATTGAGATCCAGCAAAGAAGGCAAGAATTAATATTGGGCGCATATTAGTGAACTCAACGGTTGAATAAGCGCTCGCTTATTGATGTATTCTTCTAGATCTAAAGATCTGATTGGATGACCTAGAAGTATACACCAATAACATTAAGCGCTCAACTGTTGAGTCCGCTGGCCAATCTCCTAATATGATTAAAAAACTTGATTGGTTCCGCCATTTTTCATCAAGTCAATCAAAAATAGGACAAGATTGACTCGCACAAAAAAATATTTTGCTGCTCCAGCTAGAATTATCGCTGTTTTTTGTATCTGATAGAAAATTATGTATCATACACATTTATAGCATAAATCTAAATTCTATCTCTGTCATCTATATAATTAGATGCAATACACATCCAGTATCGCAGTACTTGTTAGAAATTTATTTATTTTAGTTAATTTTTCGTACTTAGATAATTTTCGCTATAACTGCAAGATCACTTTTTTGAGTGCTTTTACTTCTAGGGACACTAAGTTTTCTCATCTGAACGCAGCCATTTATTTGATACGCAATTTCACCAATCGCGCAGGTCCATAGTGACTTGTTCGGTATCTTGCACGGTTGCATTCTCGTATATATATTCTTGAGGGAAATCTGAATGACAACGCGTGGTACACACGTAGAGCTCTCACTACGGCTGCTACATTTTCCATAGTTTTCCCTGTTGTCCCAATTTTACGATTGGCCCGGCGTGGGTAGCGCAATGAACGCTATTTCGGAGCTCTCTGCTCTTCCTCTTTTTCTTTTGTCTCGTCTTCTTTTTGTCTCACAGTTCCTCCCGTGCACGACGTAAATTCTCCTTACGGATATTACCGCGAAGGTGCCGAGAAGACAGCAGTTTCCGTTGGAGCGACGACGTTCTCGGCACGCCGGGAATTGAAACCGGGGTAATTCCGGCGGGTTCAATTTTCGATATGGGAAAACGTATCTGCGCCGATCATTGCATTTTCACTGTTACGATTTAATGCGGCGATCACTCCCGCGTATCTGTATCTCATAAACGTTAGCAAGAATTAATTAAGAGTTAATTCAAACTACAAAGAGAACAATAACGTGGAACTAATTATTACTATTTGTGGGAACGATACGATATCATTGAAATACGTACATATTCACTATTATCGAACCTCGTAAATTATATATATAATTACCTTGCTGATATACAAAACACAGAAAATTGGCCAGGCTACAGTTTGATATCTCTTAATGATAGATAAATGATCCTGTGACATTGAAGTCTAGACTATATATGAAATTATAGAGTCCGGTTTGTATTACCGGCAATTCTCTATCGTTGTAAACGTATTGATCACTCCAACGACTTATCTTGGCTACAGGAGGCCTTGCTTGCAAATGTTGACGCGAAAAACTTCTAATCCGGCAACGCCGGCGCCCCGAGCGCCGGCAACAAGCTGCTACCAGACTGATAAAAATAAATTTGCGCCCGGAATAATCGCGGAGCTCCCTAGAGATTCGGCATGGACGGCCGACCGTGTCTAGGCGCGCAGTGCGTTCTAAGTCTTGAAGATATTCAATAAGGCATGAATTCTACGTTAGGATAAAGTTGTTCTTTTTTTTTCATTTTACGTCCAAATGATGTGGAATTGCTGTGTCAAAAGTATAGGAACGTTAGTTCTGTAATATAATATTTGACACAATAGAACACAAGTAGACATCAAAAACATATATGTTACAAGGAATTTTTGAATTTTAATTATTTATTAACATAGTTTGTCTATTATCTAATTATTGTCTGTTATCTATTCGGGCTTATAATATTAAATTACGCAGCGTCATTGAAAGGTATAATTACAACAAAAGGAATTTTAATTAAATCAAAATTGCTTCTAGTCTCTCTCTGAAAGTTTCGCATTTATACTAAAATCATTAAAAGGTTAATAATTTAACGTTTGAGGAAATTGTCAAACAATTTAAAACAGGGTGATTATTTATTGAAATTATTTTATTTATAATATTTGTTGGAACACATTATAAACATATACGTACTAAGCTCAAGTCCAGCTTAGAGCACCACGTATATTGCCAAGTTTTTCAGTTTCTTACAAGTCGGCTTTGAACTAGATTCAATCTTTGCTACGTGCTCCGCAATGCGTGCGTGCGTACGTCCGTCGATAATTACCTTCGATGCTAATATTTGTCCAACATCGCTTGCGCTTTGCAAGATCAATTAGCCACCGGGAACTTGGAACCGGTTCCGAGCTATCGATTCGAACCAGCTTGAGAATCGAGAGAGTCGACACTCGTCGTCGTTGTCGTCGTCGTCGTCGTCTCCTCTAATAGCGATCATTACCGGCCGCGCTGTTATCGATCTCTAAACGCGATGATTATCGGTCTTTTGCAACGTCACGCAAGTCATATTTCGAACGAAATTGAATCGATGATCACGATATTATTAGGCGACATAATTACGGTTATTTCGTGAGCGCTCGTTACTCTTTTATTTTTTTTTATCTTTTTCTCGAGCAATTTTATTTATTACGGCGTAATGTAACTTTGCGATACGTATATATGCACATACTTTTGTACTTTTTATTATTATAATTACGGTTTTTTATAACATATTTATTATTCACATGAATGTATTGTAAATCCGTTAAAATGTGTCTGACAAGTTCTAAATTTTAAGTAAGTTTGAAATTTAAACTTTGTTTGAATAGTGAAACTATTTCGAGTATTCGTATCACGAATATGTTGTCACATGTGTATATGTGTTTGTTGTGTCTCATAAATACAAATAAAATTACCGTAAATCTCTCCTATCAATAAGTTACGGGACAAGTTATGCGCTGCAGTTATTTATCGAGGCGAAGAATGTGCACAATTCCCTTGGTTATTAAACTTTGCCTCATCGATCTGTCGCCGTCCAATAATGCGCGATAAAATCTACCTTTAATCGTGTAGCTTTATACACAGCGCGCAATCGGTATTTTTGTTGCAATTCAGGTGTTAAATTGATCAAGTAAAGTAATCACGTACGATCGGATTCGGAAGAAGTAATCCGCATAAATAGATATCCATGAAACGCAATGTACACAATTTATGCGATCATCGAGAATGTATATTGTATGTGATCCGTTTTACGGATAACTAATTACGTTATAATTCTAGACCAAATGATATGTTCATCAATTTAATCATGTTATAATCTATATCGGGTTCCAGACAGAAAGCGAGCATGCGTAACTGCAGCAGTGGTTTCCAAACTTCGCGTCGCGACCCAGAATTGAGTCGCAAGGAACTTTTAATGAGTCCCACTGTAGAAAAATGCAGAACGCATCTCTATTCGTATAAAAATTAACCTCGTGTTGTATACGAAGATATTAATGAGAGGATTTTTTTTCTCTTTCTCCTTTTTTCATCGAAATCCTTGCGTCTCTTTGTATTTATAATCGTATTATTAAACATATTGTATCGAAATTAATCCTATAGGTACTCGATTCAGAAAATTTGAACAGTCTCACGCTGCATCGTTTCATTAATTTTAATCCCGATTATCGGACAATGTTAATATTTGAAAGATGCAAAACGAAGTAAATAAACGGCGAAATTTTTCGTCCAAAGGACCATCGCTCCACTCGACCACGTCTCGGATTTTGTATCTATTCGATAAACAGTGGAAATATTAATTCATGTGTGCACGATCGCATTTGGGGGCTTCTTCTCATTTTTCGAATGTATTTCTCTGATTTCCCGTGATATGAATTTTATGTTTGGGGAAGCCCCAAAACTCCTGTGTTCCTTTTATAGTTTTGTATAAATCATTGGCAATACAATATCGTATAAATATTCTCGATAAAGATATATCATATTGTTTGATTGATAAATGCCCAGGACATCAACTAAGAGACAAAGTGATAATATTAATCACAATCCTGAATTGAAATGTTTTGAAAATATAAAGTCAGATTCAGTTATTCCGTTTAAAATAAGATTTCGTACATTGAATTGAGGTATACTGTAAGTGAAAACAATTATTACAAAGATATAAAATTTTTCTCTCGGAAGAGTTAATCTTTATAAAATTTCACAAAGATATGAAATAGAAAGATATTATTAATATTGCCATATTTTACACTTAATTAAGATATAGATTATTTCATTGTATAATCAAGATTAAATGTTTAGATTCAAATTTACGATGTTTCTATTTAGTAAATCCGTAATATAGGCGCAAGTACGATAATGAATTCGACTGTTGTTGCGACCAATCATTTTCAGCGAAGATTGCGCATACTGTTGTATCTCAAATTAATCAACGATTAATCATTTGCTAATTACTCGCGTATAAACACACCTACCAAGTAGCGTAAGCCAGCTGTAGTGGCTAATACGCTTATTTATTAATCGGTTATATAACATGTATATTCTTAACTTTTAAATCTGTTTTCTCAAGTATGCCCATGAGTCAAGCTCGCGTATTTTAAAAGTTGTTGTGCCTGTTTATCCGGAAAGCTACGCGATCGAGTGTGCAATTACAAGTCGCCGCTTATAGATCACTGTAGGTTCATGCTTAAAGATTACTTTTATTTAAGACACATCGTCGCCGATGCAAGAACGTGGAGATGACGGGAAAACTTACTTATTACCCCCATTAACGTCAGGTTTTATTCTACGTTTCCATCGCGCATCTTTGCCAAGATACGGAATTTCTGACGCGATATATACGTAGTGAGGACGATGTATCGTGTTTTCCGAGCGAGAAGAGACGAGAGAGAGAGAGAGAGAGAGAGAGAGAAAGAAAGAAAGAGAAAGAAAGATGCTCAACAGAGGGAGAGACGCGTGTTACGAAACCACGACTCGTGAGAGTCCGATGAAACGAGATGAGGAGAGGAGAGGAGAGGAGAGGAGAGGAGAGAAAACGAAAGGAGAGGAGAGGAGAGAAGAGAAGAGAAGAGTAGAGCCCGTTGGACGAGCTCTCTGTACGAGCGGGCGTTCATTTTCTATCTCGCCTCCCATCCCCTGTTCTCCATCTCCTCTCTTCCTCTTTCATTCTGTGTCTCTCTATTCCTCTCACTTTTTTCGTCCTCCTCTTCATCTCATTCTCTCTCTCTCTCTCTCTCTCTCTCTCTCTCTCTCTCTCTCGCCCTCGCGTATTTCACCGCCTCTCCTCGTCACTCTATCTCCTCTCTTCCTTGCTCTTTTCGCTTTGCCTCCCCCCTTTGTGCCACCCCCCTCGAACCCCTTCGACTTTCCGTTATCATCTCGGCGCTCGCCTCGGGCTAAAATAAAGAGAGATGCGGCAGGAGAGAGGGAATAACAAAGAACAGGGAAGAAACACTGAGCGATGAATATGCGGAAGAGAAAGAAGGCTATAGTGTGTACGGACGAGAAAAATTGAAAGGAAAGAACGAAGAGGGCGGAGGGAAAAAAGGATTCGACATGGATGAGGAGTTGGCGAGCGTGAAGGAAAGATCGGTAACGCGAGGGGACAAGAAACGAAATGACGAAGAGGAAAAGAGAGAGAGAGAGAGAGAGAAGGATAATTCGCGAACGCGAATTCCGAATTTCGAGTCGCGATTTACGCGGAGTTAAGCCCGACTTTCATAACTCACGCAAACGGGACGAGCGCCACGTTTTTTCCGCGACGCCCGTAAAACGACAGAGACGACAACGACGACGACGATGACGACGTATGCGCGACTCTCGACGTGCTGTCACTTTTTTTTAACATTGAGTTATAAATAAAAGCGCGTAGAGTTCGAACGAGAGCCCCGGCGTGGGTGCGCGAGCTAACGCTGAGATATTTTTGGGATCTGTGTTGCAGTCGTTGCAAGTATGAGAGAGAGAGAGAGAGAGAGAGAGAGAGAGAGAGAGAGAGAGAGAGAAGCTCAGCTTGCCATGATCGCCCTCTCCTTCGCATTTCCACGATTTTCCGCGCTGATCACAATGATACTCTAGAGCGATTGTATATCGAAATGCTACAGATGTCTCATTAACTCATCCTCTATTACACCTACTCACTCGGCTCTGTATAAAATTTTGCCCAGTGCTACGAATCAGGATATACACATAATTAGAAATATACATTTTTATCATTCCTTACTTTATTTCTTCACACTAATTTAATTACTCTCTGCATTCTTGGAATGGAATCTCACTCTCTAAAGAGTGAAAATTGAGCCAATCTTGAAAAAGAGTGGCACAATTTTCAATCCTTAAAACAATTCACCCTAAAAGTTTTAGAGAGTACAATCAATACAGTTCAGTCATCGATTGCAATTTGTGTGTACTCAGATTACTCAAGTCAAGTTAAGATACACAAAGTTACCTGTCCCTTATTAGATTATTCATTAATATTATTTCTCGTCGCACATTTTCCCCGTTACTCTGTCTATTCTGCAGAAATGTTGGCAACGTGAGAGTTACTTCGCGAAATTGAACACGGCAAAGAACTCCTCCACTCATTACTACGCGCGAATCATCGGGTCGCGTTTGGGCCGCAGTTAGAAAAACTTCCGTATCGGCCGTTCGCGCGTACGCGTGTTAAACGACGTGTGAAGGGCCCTTTTGCACGAAGCGGGCCAGTCGATGATATACGAGGGCAATTCCGTAATTGCATATCGGTCGAATTCGCGGTCGACGCGAACGATCGTAAAACACGATCGGACGATACGCGAAGCGCGGAGCTCGGCTGCGTTAAGTTGACGCAACAATTGCGGGTTACGGTCACGTTCGACGGGAATAATAATGCTTCGAGATAAATACTTCGGTGCGAGGGTTCTCCTCCTCCCCCTCTCCCTCATTCGCGTTCGAACAATTAAAATCGCGAGTGCGGCATGGCGCGGAAGAATAATTGCTCTGATTTGTCGAAACCTTAATATAGCGCTTTTAATATTTTCCAGTAATATTGCAACGTTGCTATTCGGCTTCTAATAATTCACGTTTGGTAGCGAATTGCCTGGAATTAGTACAAATCTTCAGCATCGCTTTGATTGTCATGCGAGTCGATACAGAAAGGACCTTTCATTATCACAAGCTGCTTAGTACGAACGTAATATGTCGAGAATCTCGCATAATATGTCACATGCATTTCGAGGAGATAGGTATGAAAATAAGATATATATGAGAATAATTCTTATTATTCGCTTAAAAATGCCTCGACTATATTTAATAATTTGATCTTTTATTTCTTGTATATTTATAGTGTTTTCTTTTGGCTGTACTGTCCGCTGAGTGCATATTAAAGCCATTGTACACTTACTTAATTTAAGTGTAAAAATGAGATACAAATATTTCGAATTGTAAAATATATATTTTTACTTAACAGTACAATAAAATGTATTGAGAATTTTACGATTTAACCTATGTGTGTTTTTATACTTAAATTATAAAACATACATCTTTTTATGTTGTGTATGACGACTTTGACGTGCACTTAGTGTGCACTAGTGCAACCAAGAGAAAACGCTATTAGGTCGATCGCGTTAGTCAGAGGGATATTTTTTTTTATTCGACAATAATGCTATAATCTGCAAAAGCGAAGCTACGTAATATTGCAGGATGATATTATTAGGCAAACGTGCATTGAACAATTCAAATTGTGTTGTATAATTCCGTAATTACCGAATAGGTTGTTACGTTTTTCGTCCGTGGGACGATTAACGATAATATGATCCTAACTGCTGCAACACGTCATTTACGAAGCGGATAAAAAGCGCTTTTATGTCAATGTATGCGAATCGCTAACGAGCGTGGGCAAGAACTCGTCGATTCGTTGATTTTTCGCGTTCACGACGGAGATCGGTCAGGATTGGTCCAGTCCGATGTTGTAATACCGCGAAAAAAGTGAAGAGTGCGAAATTATGCATCGGTGACCCATTTTGGCGAGGCGACGGAATATGGAAGATCACGGGGACATTATTTCGACGAATAATGGTGGAATAACGGATAACGAATTTTCGTTCTATTTTCGCGATCAAACTTATGTCACAGCGAGTTTGGATAATGAAGATGGAACGTCATAATCTTATTTCATTTTCTCGTATTATAAATCTCGGTCTCTCGGTTTTATGAAAATGAATATCACCATCGCATAAATACGATCGCACTTATCAAATTACCGGAGCTGTAACTGTAAAGTTTGCACCTGTCAAATAATGGCACACGTGTGACACATGATATTAGGAAATTAAGAAAAATTTCTCTCGCGCGTCGTATTTTCATCCCGCGGCTAATAATTCATCATCGATTACTCGTAAAGACAGTAATCAACTAGATAATACAATCAAATTAAAACGGAATCATTATATGGAGAGAGGAGAAAAAAATCCTTACACACACAAGCATACAAATATAGGATCGTAGAGGGCAAACGAGAGCTATATTGCACGAACTTTCGAGCATCTTTCAAATTTAATTCCGATATATTCGCGAAGCGAATAATTCAATAGCAATTTCGAATCTTCTCTTGTGATCGAATGGCTGTCAAATATTTAACTTGTTAAGATCTCGAGCGTTAACGTTTGGAATAAAATTCGCTTATATTTTTCGAGAGAAAATGATTTTCTCTACTCGCTGAAATATCTCGGATAATTCAAAAGAAGTGGAAAGAGGCTAGGAGGATATGTAACGGGATGCGTGTCACCTGTCGCTTTCTGCGAGATACGCTAAACGCCGTCGTCGCCGGTATGGTTCTTACCTGGAGCTTCATCGAAAACGATTCGCACGAATACCTGAGAATCGTAGGTTATTCATGTATTCCAAACTTACGGAATATATGAATAACTACAGCGGGGTGTCGAGACGACGGGGGGAGGGGGGGGGGAAAGCGGGACCAGAACGGAGAAGAGAACGAGAGAGAAAGCGCAGAGAGCTCGATCTTATTGATAAGGTCGATTTATCGGCGACACGTGGCCGCGTTTACGTTCACCTCGTCTCGTTTTTCCGTTCGCGTTCTCTAGTCGCGATCCTCGGTGCCCGGGAACCATTCGTTTTCTCCACGACTCGACATTATCCGCGACGTAAACGCCCGTCGTGTGTACCACGTGCTTCCGTTTACGTGTCCCGTCGTTTTTCGTTCTTCGTTTCGTCCTATCTCCTCCTTCAATTTTTCTTTTTCCTGTGGAATGCAGATGGAACGTAGACAGGATTCTATCGCTTTATTCTTATGAAAGGTATACGAAAAGAATGACTAAGGTACCTAAAAATTTTGGTAGATACAGAGTTATTATCTGCACTGAAAAAAAATATAATCAATTTTAATAAATATTTAGTTCAATATTGCCAATTAAACATTTACTTAGAGTAAATAAATATTTGTTCAGTAAAAGGAATGATTGTTAAATCAAATTAATGTTTCTTGTATCAAATAAATATATCTTTATATTTAATAAATATTTAGTTGGCAGTATTGAACTAATATTTATTAAAACTGATTATATTTTTTCAGTGTGAGTTAGATTTATCAAATTATGTAAAATAGTCAAGCAACGTTGCAAAATATTTTGATATTTTATCAACTTGAGAGTATCCTATGTATAAATTATTTTTATTCAACAAAATTATTTTCAGATCTGTATCTAGCTACATTTTTAGGTATTTAAATAAAATGGTTCTTTCCATGTATTTTTAATTATCCGAATTGATCGGTGCAACGTAATTAAAAAATTAAAAAGGAGTTAATGTCTTTCGAGTCAAATTATAATTGACAATTTTTAAAAGAACGTGATTTAATTAAGATGTTACACACTCTTGAAAATTTCAAGTGATGTATATCGTGAGCGTTTGTAATCATATAATATTATATAACTCATTTTAATGTACGAAGAAATAATGTTTTACTTTTTTAAATAGAAGTTATTACGTAAATTATCGCAAAGATGTCCATTCTGATCGTTCATCTTCTGAATTTTGTTTTGAATCACGTGCATGTTTTTCTTACAATGAGTTTAACTTTTCTCGAGTTTTGCCGCGAAGCTTTATGTTCCATACGGGCATTCTTTACGAAGCAATCGCCGTTCGATATTCTGTGTTGTCGCCGCCAGTCTCGTGTGCTATTGTTGCACGTTTGCTTTTGTCTTGCCAAGGAAATACCACGCGATCGCCGCGTACATCGCCAATTACATATCGATCGAATTCTCCAGAACCGACAATTTCGTTCCGCTACCTACATTACGGCAACTCAAATATGTCAGCCTGAACGTAAAACCGTTGACAGTCGAGTTACTCGACGTGTTCTGCTCTGTTTTCGTAGTCGGATTTGCAATAACACGCTATCTTGCATCAACGATATTTATCGTAACGAAATCGAGTGACGTATATCGCGAAGAAATTTGTATTTTGTCATTCCTTCATTAAATATCAAAGATTTAATTGTAAGTATTAAAGTATTGGTTGTGTTACATGACATCTTAATCTATTTTGTCATTCATGTTGTCATTTTCAACGAATATCGTGCCGTTCAGCTTGTATTTATCGAAAAATTATGTGAGAATAATCACGTAAAATTGCACGCGACGCGATAATACGAAGATCGTCTTTGTGTCTCGCCACTTACTCTTTATTTATTAACGAGTTTGAACATTGAGCAATTTTACTATGTCCTCTAGAACAAAGGTTCTCAAACTGCATAGCATCGTTTAATGCTCGGGAAGGGTGTTATCAGGTAAAAAAAAAAGTAACAATTAATCCACCTACGTTGCTGTTTGTCAGCGAGAGCGTTAAGTGTTTTAATATTACGACGATTAACAATGATGATAGGTTGTACGCGTCAAATTACATAAAATGGTAGAGCGATGGAAAAAGTTCGAGAGCCTCTGCCTTGTGAAAATTACAGGCTTCACAAGGCTTCACATTTGATCAGCTCGTACGAGGAGGCGTGAAATCGCGTTAAACGCGTTAGGTAATTATCCATGGTGAATTTTATTTCTCGTCGCCGTGCGAGTTCTAGAATTTTGCGAAACCCTATGGAAACTCACCCGGGTTGGCAACGGAGCCAGCAACGGGAAGAGCATGATCCTGCCAACCCAACACTGTGGCGGTAGTGGGATCGAAAGGAGGCGGAGAGCGAAGCCTGTCATCGCGGTAAAGGATTCGTCCTTGCTGCACTCGCTCTCTCCGCCTACTTTCAACCTCGCAACCGCGTCGTCGGTGATGACGACGACGACGACGAAGACGACGAGGACGACGAGGACGACGAGGACAACGTCAGTTCACTACGCGCACATTCTTTTTTCCTCCTTTCTCTTTTTTTTTACTCCCTCTCCCCCCTCGTACAGTGACTCCAAAAAGTCGAACGGCTTCACTGACGGTCTTTCTTTTTGGTCACGAGAGAACAAACGGCGAGAAAGTTCGAAAAACGCGGTGACGAATGCGCGATAGTCGCGCCGTAGATTCCCGCCGTCAACTATCTTCGTCGTTAATCTTCAAGTATTCCCAAGGAAGTCCGTAATGAATTTGCTGGAAAACGGGGTAGACCATCGATGAATGTATGTGTGTATACACATCGGGAGCGTCAGATAGCCTTGACCTATTGGCGCCCCCAAGTCTGGTCCAAACTTCTTGCGGGTTTGGCTTCAATTCTCCAGAGACTCTTCTATACATCAAACACTCCGCCCTCACCGCTACGTCCCGATTGCGGTACGCTGTATTACGTCAGCATTGATAGAAATTGATACGGTAAAGTAAAGAAGCTTTCCAACGTTGTTTTTTATTAAGCCGTTTGAAAAGAATTTTTTTCGCTATTTCCACGTCACATTTTCTACCGTTCAAAAGTTACAAAAGAAATATCTATATAATTATCGTCTCATATCGACGGGATGACACAAAAAATAAATTGATACGTTACGTCATTTTAAATATAGTTTAAGAACGGTATTCATAGTCCGTTCTTATTTTAATACTATCTTAAGATGTCAATACAGTCCTCTGATTGGCTTCTGACATCTTGAGACTATAATTAAGACAGTCTCAAATATAAGAATCAACTATGAATACTGACCTAAATTTAAGACTTGGACAGCTTTCTTTGATTTAATTGTAATTGTGAAAAAAAAGTTATTTAATTGTTCAGTAAAAAAAATATGGTTTTTCCCTTTCAAAAATGTAGCGTTATTAATCTATATAATCAGATAACACGCAATTTTAAAGCTGTGAAGAAAAATTGTCACTAATTGTTTCACCTTAGCAACGTATAAATCATGTAGTGAATAGTGATTTATGATTCGTTATATTATTAGCCAAGGTTATGTAATCATAAGAAATTTCGATTGAAAAAAAGGTGAATCTTTCTTACTTTCTCCGCAAAGAAACTCGAGTTTTATACCACTCACTCTCAACGGAACATAACTTTTTCTACTCTTTTATAATTGCAACGCATTCCCGATTGCGTTTTTATTCAAGTTTATTCAAGACTGTCTCTTTTAACGTTTACATCATTTTTATACCTCAAAAATATCGTCCTCGCCGCACGACGGAGATTGTAAAGAGGATTCCGTACATCGCGTTGAAACTTCGCCGTCTCGGAAACTAGAGTAACTAGACGGCGACGTCCCCGGTGAAAAATGTGCGGCACATTGTAACGACACGTGGTGGACTCGTTCCCAAGAAAGCACGGCGACTTTCAACGAGGAGGAAAGTACGAAGAGGCACAAGTCGTACTGAAACTCGATTCCAGGATCACGACCTTCAGCAGCGCCGCAGCGGTTTTCGGGCGAGACTTTATAGACCGTTCTTGCGATCGACATTTTAATAGAATAATAAAGAAGGAAAAGCACGTGCCCCGTCTTGTTGCTCTTTTCGCGTTATCGCGCCTTACGAATCGAGACGGGGCCGCCGTGTCATTTACGTCAATTCCGCTGCGCTCGCAAAAATGGAGCGCCCTCGCGACGATAACCTCGGATCCTAAAACGGTTGCATAACGACGCGTGAAATTATTGCCTATGAAATGACATACACCAGCACATTTTCACTAGAGTCGAGAAAGTATTACTGGAAGATGAAGTGGCTAGAGAATTACGTTAACGCGGACCATTTATCGACTCATGACGCCGCCCGACTATTTTCAGCGAGGTCGTTCACATAATTTAATGAAAGAGAGAGAGAGAGAGAGAGAGAGAAAGAGGGGGAAAGAGAGGGATAAGTTATGCAATATTCGAAAATGCATAGCGACAACCTCTCTCTTCTGGTGACGCAAGAATTGGTGTATTTCGATCGGTGCGAATCACAATCGAATTGCTATTAAGCTCATTGAGAAATTAAATTTGAATTCATACAGATTAGCGCTTATGCGGCGCTATTGGTTTTGTTATCTTGATGCTCGTCGAGCGTGTACCGTGGAAGTATTTGCCGGTAAATGTAGTCGGAAACGTTGGTCTTTCTAACAGATTCTATCCATTGATTACATTCCGCAATTTAAGGATTGCAAGGAGCGCGAGGCGGACCCGACGGCGGTGCGACGAATGCAAATGCACTCGCGTTCCTCAGCGAAACGTGATAAAATTTGCAAGCATCGCTCTCGCCAGAACTTTGCAATTAAATACTAATCAGCACGGCTCGAATCTAATTTCGGTGCGGAAGGATCGAAAAAGACGCGAACGCGTACGATCCGACAGCGATTTCGTCATTATTCAGTGATCTAATTAAAACTTCTTACACGCAAAATACACCGCGGGTCTCTCTGTTGATTTTTATTCATATCAGATATCAACGTGTCATTTTTCTTGGGTCAAATAAATTAGGGAAGCAAATGATGTGCAGTTTCTGCTGGAATTGGAAATTGTTATTACATTAAAAATTCATATACAAAAATATTATTAGACACCGAGATCTGCTTTGACCGAATATGCGGGCCTCTTTAATTATTCGTGTTAAATTAGGATAAGTTTATTGCATTTGAACCGAGATTTGAACAGAAATAATTTCGGACGTTAAGTTTAAACTTTCCTTCGTTTTGATTTGTACCTTTAATTTTATTTGATTTTTTTCGCTTCGAGACAGTGCATTTCTTTTTTGTATAGGAGAAGAGATAGGATCCTATGGCTTGCCTATCGTTATTAGATATTCCCTTCATCTCGTCGCACGTGCGCACTGATCGAATTATGCTTTTTATCGAGATGAGCGTTTAGCAAATCTATCGATATTTCCGATCGCGAGGTAATCGAGTTTAGCTGGAGACTAATTTTCAGTAGCCGTCCGAGTCGAGAGAGCGAGAGAGAGAGAGAGAGAGAGAGAGGGGGGGGGCCTCCCCTGATAGCGATAAAGCAACGCACACTTTAATTATCGTACTGTCAGATTCGCTGTGCGTCCTACACGGAAATTGTATTAAGCTATTTCATCGAGACGTCATAATACCGCATAATCGAGTTATATGTCTTTATGCCATGCGCAATACTGTTCGCGATAATTGAAAAACCACAGGGCGCGATATTAATCCGACGAATTGACGTATCAATTCGGCCTACGCAAGGCTCAAAAAGCGTGTCGGAAAAGTCGCGCGCGCTTCCGTCGATTGCACTACGACTTCATCTCGAATCTATCTCTCACATTTGCGAATTAAATGCGTGGGCAGAACAAACCGCGATTTTGCAAAAGATCGACCGCGCGGTTCTCGCAAATTGAAAAACAAGGAGCGATGTTTCCGCGAATATCGAGGTCGTCGATACAACGCCGATCTCGGCGATTTAATCCGACACGCTGTGACAGAAGATAGAGAAAGATGCAAGAGAGGAGAAAGAGTTGCTCGTCACGACGAGATTCCGCAAATTATACTGTTTAAGGAACGAGGGCGCGACCGGACCTTGCGCAACGAATACAAATGGAGAGCCAGCCGGCAGCGCGTCCCTTCGATGCGCGTGACAAAATTCGTAAAAGAGCTCTCGAAGCCAGCAGCCTCCATCACCCTCTTCTTCTCGCCGTAGGGTATACTCGCGGGGGATTTCACCGACACACGGGAGAGAAAAAGAGAACCGCTTTGGCGACAACGTGATAATATTTCTGAACTTGGGGAGGGACTCGTTCTCGCTGGTGAAGAAAAAAAAAATTTGTCGGCCGTATCTCGATAGAGAGACCGAGAGAGCCGCTGGTCTACACCGAAACTGGTTTCGTAAGTGCCGCTTCGGCAATAAAAAGAGACGGCGAGGGAGACAGAGAGAAAGAGGCACGTAACGCGGCCGCATTCACAACGAGCGCATTTACATGTTACGTAAAATTTCGTTGGGACCCGCGATACACGACACGCCGCAACGGCCGGCGATCTCTCGCGCGCTATGCTCGCCTCCCGGTCCATTCGCATCTCAATGAAAGTTCAGATGACTTTTGCCGCGGGAGATCGTAGGGAAATCTCTCTGTGTAGCGTTCATCTCGCGAGCTTTTGAATATGTACGAATTTAGAACAGGATAGATAAACAGATTTAATCAAAACTTCAGCGGGCAACGTAAGACGCGTGACAAAATCAACGATAATATTTATTTCAGTGAAAGTCGTCTAGAAAAAGTAGAAGGATATTCATTTATTTGCGTACAGAAGTTGGAAGAGTAGCAATAATTTCTAACCGGTTAAGTTATTGCCTGAGGAAGGATTAAATCATAAAAGGCTCGAATAGTGTTTTAAAACAAATTTATTTGCAGTCATTTGTCAGATATGCTTGTTGTTATCGATACAATCTTATTATCCATCGATCGTATGACATTTAAAAAGACTTAAATTTTTTCTTTATATGCCTGTTTCTATCAATGTAGGTTAATTTAAATCTCGTTTTCAACTCAAAGACGGAGATCTTTTTTTAATTTTTAGACTTAGAACCGAGATTAAAATTAAACTACATTGATAGAAACGGGGATTAGTGACTTCAATCACTTGTTTAAACTTCAAACTTGTATTACTTTAAAGATATTTTGTGCAACGCATTCGCACACTCTACGTATTATCGAAACGTCTGTTTTTGTATCGTAGAGACACGGTACTAGGACGGCAATGTAAAACGTCCGATTTATCATGCGTTCGATAGCTTGTTTTAATGTATCGCAGCAACGGAAACGTTGCAAATACTGGCGAACTAAAAAAAAGGCGGAGCTTTTACTCCAATTTTCAAGGATGATAGATCGTCGCCCGTATTTCAAAATTGGAGCGGAACGAACGTATAACGCTCTCTCGTGCTCGCCGGTTATCGCGCGTTCCTTCTTTTTTATCCTCACGACATTACAGTGCCGCGACGTTATTTCTGTCTTCGCGACTGACTCATCGACGTCTCGGAAAGAAATGACCCTTGGTCGCGATACCGCGTCGGCTTTGCATGCTTATCAGTCCGCTCGGCGCAAAGGCGACGCTATCGGAAAGAATGTTCCCGTACAGTCGCAGGCCAAGTCTTAAGTTCGTCGGCGGAACCTTCATTCGCGCCTTCGACGCCACTTATTCCGGATATGTCGTAAATCAGATTTTAAGACTTATCAAATTTGCATAATACACGATTCAGGACGCTCTTGAACAAGATTCAGGCGCCTCATCGCTTTCGGAGTTAAATAGCTAGCGTGTCGAATGTCTCAGAAAGTCTGTTAGGCCTCAAGAATATGTTATTCTTGTGAATCAGATTCAATCAGATAATTTGAAGCGATATGCCTGGACCTTTGATTAGAAGTTCTTATCTTAATATTCTTGAGAAGTAGTCTCTCTTCTAGCGTATGAAAAAGAAATTGAAATTTAAAATTCAACATTTTGTGTCATAACAAGAATAATAATGCGATAAAACCGACGAGCAACAGTAACCAGTGCGATGACATTCGATCCTCGTGCAGTTTTCTGTTTTTCTTGCCGTTTATAACCGTTCGCACGACTTCTTCTACTTAAAGCCACTTGAGGCTACCATTTATAAAGTCTGGCAAGTTCTTCCCGCAGCACATCGTGTGAATCTACCGCATGATTTCTCTCTTTTTCCTCTTATCCCATTCATAAAGCAGGAGATATTGAAAAAGAAATGGTAAGAACAATTTCGCTTTTGCTGGCGGGAAAAAAAAAGGGGAAGAGAGAAAGAGAGATTCTCTCTCTTTCGCTGGAGGAAGAATTCACCTGCTGATCTAAGTCACCATTTGTATTGTCCGCGTATATTGCGGGCACATGTGGCTCATAAAATCGTATCGCGTCCAGCCGTTTCCATTCGAAGATATTTCTGTGCGCGCACGCGGATAAAAACAAATATGAATGGCAGCGATACCGGCGGCAACGTTATACGCCATCCATGACCGCGTCGTTTAAAAGGTTAATGTCGATATTCCAACGAATGTAAATAAACATTTTTAGCGACACTCCGCGAACCGATCATTCTGGCGAATCGTAGAAAAAGATCAGGAATTACGAGAGGGAAAGACGATCGTTACAGAATCGTCGACACACTTTTGTGTTCTTCACTTTTCTCTTTTCTCCGCTTTTGAAATGCACTCTTTTTACTATTTGATTAAAATTGTTTAATTAAAGACGTCCAGGAAGTAGTTCGTCTCCACTGAGTTTGATGATAGTAAAGAGCGGCATCCACACGAGAAATAACATTGTTTTGTTATCTTTCCATTTTATCATTTCGCAACAAGAATCTTACCTAGAAATGCAACGAGAAACGGACGCACTAAATTATACCGTCAGGTGGAGTTAACACGAAGATTCGTGTATAAGAAAGCCTCAAGGTCGCTTCTTTGAACAGATGGATTTTACGCGTTTTAGTGTTCAGCAAATAACATTTGCCGCTTAGTTTGGTATACGAATATGGTTTGCCGTTTAGTGGCTGATGTATTGATGCAAAAGCCAGCCGTGTTTGGACAGCATCTACTCGGTGGAAAAAGCGAAATGGGTTTACCGGTTATATGCTGTTTTGACCGCAAAAACCGACTAGTTTCTACAACAATTGAAGCAACTGGTCGCAAAATCGCCTTCATTATTCAGCTTTCTAGCGAAAGAGCGAAATGTTGAGTATCTTTTTTCGACAATTTTAGTTTCTCGGCTCTTCAATTCTGCAATTTGCGTTCAAGGTAAACGACTCGGAAAGTCCAGTCTAAATCTAAATTTTCTTATCTCCGAAAAAGGAATTCTTTCTAAATTCTTTCATATTGAGCAGTATATATATTATATATAAGTATGTAATATATATATATTAACGTAAAAATTAAAAAATAATTAACTTCAAATGCATTCGCATTTGTCATACTTGTAATTTGCGTGAACCTCAATGTCCGTAATTTCTCAAGAGCTTATTCCAAAAGTCTCCGTAAATTTCTAAGAGATGCAAAGAACAAAAAGTAACTTGACACACCTATACTTTATACAGTGGTTCAAGAAGAGATCCTACAACTTCGCTCTTTACGAGAAGTCTTCGACGGTCTCGTTCGTAAAGTTAACAACTTGGATGCAGGTATACTATGTTTGTGAAACGGCCATCTCTCACGCCTGTAGCCGTGTGCTCGGCAAAGCGGGCTCTCTCGGCTCGAAGGTCGAACACTTTCGAGCGTCGAGCACGGATTCCCGGCATCAGTGCTCGAAAAGAACGGCAGAGAGACGGATACTTACATCTTGTAATGGTGCTGCATGTGGTGGCCGACTAGGTGCATGTCGGTGGCGTGTTGCTGTTGCTGCATCTGCTGATGCTGCTGCTGTTGCTGTTGCGGTTGGTGCATACTCTGATGATGGTGAGTCTGCGGGGGGTCCAGGCTGGATGCACCCAGCAGGGTAGCGCTCTCCCTGAACAACGTTGCCACCTGCATCCTGGCTGTGTCGTTCGCGTTCTTGATTTCACCGGAAGTGATCCGCCGTCGGCTGGCGTCGCGATGTCGCTCGCGTTATTCCTTCTGTATCCGGATCTTGGCGTCGCGTGGACGCTCCTTTATCGTCGCCAAAAACGAGGACGGCTTGCTCCGGGATAGGAACGAATCTAAGTAATCCCTTCGTAACGTGAATACGGTTTCTTCGTGACGACGAAGGTCTACCGTGCGTCCCCACGCGTTCCACGGCTCGGGATCGATACCGGCTCCGAGATCCTTCGAAGGTGATTATTAGGATCGCGGGTGGTTCCGAGAAAGGTTCTTCGGATCGCGTGATCGCGGAATAGTCGTGGATCTTTTGCGAGTCTTTCGATTACCACGACTGTGAGGGTCCTCGCAAATAATATCCCTTAATGTCTCTTAATTTCTAGAATCGTGAATAGTCACAGGATGCGATGTCCAATCTGTAGTGACAGCGATTGAAGAATACAATCATCAATTACTCGGATACGACTATCGTTCAGAGTTTCCCTACCGAATCCCCGACGACAATGGCTTGCAGAGAACGTGCCGTCGGCACTTGAAAAGCGCGGCTTTTCGCGTTCCTTGCTTCACGAACACCTGATTCGGAATAACACCTGATTAACGATCGCGGTACACGCCGCGGCCAGCAGCACGACGACGCTCGTCGACGGCCACCGTCGCGGCGGCGAAACCGACGCCGATGATGACGCGGCGAGAATCTTTTTCTCTCTTTCTTTTACTCTCTGTTTTTCTCCCTCTCTCTCCCTCTCTCGGTGAATCCCGAGAATCGAGAACTCAGTCGAGACCTCGGGAAGTCGTCATCGTAGCCCTCGTCGTGACGACCGTCGGCGACGTTACCAGCATCCTCTCCGCGAGACCGCGATCGCCAGCCGGAACGCCTCCGCGCCAACAGGCCGGAAGCCACGAAAGTCTCTGCTCTCCTCTCTTTCCTCTCTTCTCCTGGGCCCACTCGCATGCGCGCGCGCGGCCTGGGTCCGCTCGCACTAACACACACTCACGAAAGGCGCGGACGCGCACACAACACGCGAGCCGCACACGGGATCACTGGCCGCGCGGATGTACTTGGTTTGGAAGCTTTCTTTCTCGGAGGAGTTTCTCTCCCCTCGGCCTTGCGTGCGTTCTCTCTCTCTCTCTCTCTCTCTATCTCTCTCTTTGCTTCCCACCGTTCTTTTCTGCCTCACTACGTTTATATTATCGTCCCTTCACCCGCGACACAATGCCGCCTCAAATTCGCGCACTCCGTGTCGTCTGTCATGTTCTCGCCGCGGCCGTCGCGCGCACCTTTTGAATTACGCGCACCGCCCGCCGTCTCGTCGCACCGCCGTCGACGCGGTGCGGTGCGGCGCGGTGTGGTGCAGCGCGGTGTGGTGCTGGTGCACCCACGCCCCGCTAAATGCAACCGCGCGCGAGAGTGATTGGCGCGTTATCGTTCTCGCGCTTCTCACGGTGAGTGCGTGCCGGTCACGTCGCGTCGCACCAAGCACGACGACACTGCGCAACGTTTCTTACGATGACGTCTCTCCGCCGTCGGCTCCGTCGAGCGTTGTTCGTGCCGCGAACTCGCGATATCTCGCGATACTACGCCGAACGATATCACGAGCCGAACCGAGAGGCGTACGTATATCACCGTACGTACGTACTCACGGTGCTGCGTGAATCCTCCTGCGAGAGGGAACTTGCTCGACGGAACACGCGCGTACGCACCGTGTTTCGCGGACGACTCACAGACTTCTCCGCCGCTTTTTGCGTTTCTCCTCTGCTCTCGCGAGTGCCTCTCCTCTTTTTCTCTCTCTCTCTCTCTCTCTTTCTTTCTCTGTCTCTCTTTCGAGTTCTCCTGCCCTCGCCTCCGCGGCGCAAACTCTCCCTGTCCCTCTCTTTCTCTCTCTTTCTCTTTCTCTCCCTCTCGTCGTGTAAACACGCGCGCACACACACACCGCAGAATCTGTAACCGCGGCAGCAAGAGTCGGCACCGCACTGCTCGACCGTATCGCTCGCTCGGCCGCTCGAACCGCACCGCTCGTACGTTTCCGTTGTTGCTCGACGACGCTCGGTCGTGTTCGGGTTCGAAGCCTCACGGTGGTGGAGGCGGTGGAGGCGGTGGTGGCGGTGGTGGAGGCGGCGGCGGTAGCGGCGGCTGTGGCTGGTCCGGCATAGTCTGTCCTTCGCTACTTCGCGCTCACGCCGATCTCCGTCTCTCTCTGTCTC
>NW_017257683.1:180320-242086 GCF_001594055.1 Mycetomoellerius zeteki | reverse complement strand
CTCTCTCTCTCTCTCTCTCTCTCTCTGTCTTTTACCGTGCGCGCGTTCGACTACCTCTCTCTCTACCATCAAACCCTCACCCTCCTTTCCCTTTTCCTTCCCTCTCGCTCCTCAAGTGTACTTCTCCGTTTCTTCCTCTTCCTCTCTCTCCCACGCACGTACGCTTCCTCTCTCTCTTCGTCGCTCGTCTTCCCTCCTTTTCTCCCACGATCGTTTCATCTCCCTTATTCCGCTTGCCTTCTCCTCTTCGTCTCGCTCTCTCTCTTTCTCTCTCTTCGTCCGTCACACTCGTCCACCCACCGCCCCTTCTCTTTCGCCCTCTTTCTCCTCATCTTTCTTCTTCTTTCTTCGTACGTCTCTCATTCTTTTCATCCTCCATTTTTGTTTTTTCTTTTCACGACTGTCCTCGTCCCGCTCGCGGCCAAGGATAGTCGATGAGCGGACTCGACAGGGTTAATCGATCGCCGGCGATCGATGGTAAATCATGGCACGCGCCCCGGCGATCGATTGAGATAGATCGATCGTAAGTGCAGCCCGCGCGATCGTTACCCGGTGCGGCTACGTCGGCCGCATCGACGATAAGGCACTACCGCGGAGAGAGAGACGACCGTATAACGGTCACTCTCCGCGCGTACCAGCCAACGACGAACCAGGGCCGAATTTACAACGGATCGTACGTCCTTTCCACCTATGGACCGAGGACATTATGCAAATGAATCGCGCGAGCGGCAAGATTGTATTTGCTTGAGGATGTCGCAATGGCAAGATTCTTGAAGATGCGACCGGGGAAGACGGGTTCGCGCTCACATATTTACGTAGGTGATCTTTTTTTAGATTCTACACTAGCGAGCCTCCTTGAGCATCCCCATCTTTATCTTCTTCGTCTTCCTCGTCTTTATCTTCATTTCGCCTTAGTCCTCATTTTCATCCTCACCTTCCTCTTCTCCGTTAGTACATCTTATATTGGCTTCTGTAATCTATTGACAATGCTGACAGTTTCGTGTGGTCGTAAATACGGTTCTTCGAAATACATTACTACTGTCTGTGTAATGAACACTTCTTAGATGAAACACTCGATTCGATTCAGTTCTGTTTGGTTCAGGTGTACATGTGTAAAGTTACGAACGATTATCGTGGCAGAAAGTTTGCGAGAAGTATGTACAACGCCGAGCAGCAGTTGCTGTAAAGAAGGTCATAAATATTGCAAACAGTTCGACGACGAGTTTGGATTTAGATGATGTATTCTTAATTTCGATTACTGAAAATACTTCGCGGGGTCAACGTATTATGATGCTTCGTGCTCAAAATTACATCAATGATGCTGCATTTCGAGTGTTAGCATCTACCAGAAATATCAGCAAGTTGCCAATTTTTAGGATCACAAGAATAATTTTCAATAATTCAAGTCTATTTGAGAGTAAAATAACATCTCTTCATTCATTTTATCTACATTTCCTTAGACTTTGTTTAATCCTAAGTAGATTATTCCTTCCGAATTCTGACAAGAGATTTTTACAAATGGTAGATAATGATGATGTGATCGTTGCCTAAATAAGTTACCGAACGATTCTCGAATAGGAGCTCGTTTAAGATGCATTTTGAATTCTCTGATTGTGCGCGAGAGTTTATATTTATATATGAGATTTAGAGAATAACGAAGAGGAAGCTGAAGTGCAACTGAAACACGCAGACCTAGAATATTAACAATCGGTTTTGCCGGATATATATGTATATACATCTCTCTAATAACACACACCTATATTTTCCCTACGTTTTCATTACTCCTCGCAATGTAATCCCGGCGACGCCGATAAACAATTAACGATTGCGGTATTAATCGGCCACGTCGCGATGCGGCTCGCCTCATTCCTCATCATCGCCGTAGTCGTCGTCATCGTCGCCACTGCCGCTGCACGCTGCCCGTCGTCGTCGTGGATCGCAAGCGGCGCGATCGATCTCGCTCGGAGAGAAACGAACTGAATTATTATTCCCCAGAGTTGATTTCCGATTCCGTTCTCCGCGGAACATGACGGTGCGCCGCGGTGTGCCTCGTGTAACCAAAATAAACCTCGTGTGTACGTGCGCGGTCAGCGAACGAAGAAGAAAAAAAGGAAAAAAAAAAGGGGGAAGAAAGACCACGAAAATATCGGACGAGGTCCAGCTCCCGCGCGAGATCGATCTCTTTTTTTTTTCCGCCCATCTCGCTGACGGTTCTTATTAATAATCGATTCGAATTATCGATCGTACAGTCATCGCCGGTCATCGCTGTCCGCTCGCCTTCGACCTGGCGCACCGGTCCGTCTCCGCCTGGATGCACGACCACCGCCACCGCCGCCGTCGCCGTCGCCATAGCGCGCCGCTACGTTATGCGTATGCGTCAGCACGTACAATATCTGCGTGTACACGTAGTGTGCGTCCGCGTTTGCGTCCGTGTGCTTGTGTGTGCGATGTGTACAATGCGCGCGACCACGGAGCGCGAGGATGTGTTGCGACGGAGCAAGCGCGAGAAAGAGAGGAACGGAGAAAACGTACGTATGTGTGTACCTATGTGTGCCTGTGTACATGTGGGTACGTGGATGCACGTGTGTGTGTGCACGGCAGAGTGTGGGTGCATACGGTGACCCTGCCGCGCTGGATGAGTGGGTGGAAAATCAGGGACGTAGCGAGGATCTTCGAGAATCGGCGCACTCGCGAGAAATGCGCAGCTGCGTCTCGTTGCTCTTTAACATCTCGTCGAACCAGGGGTAACAATACGTTTTTGCCATGCGACTCTTGCGAGGAGAAGTTTGCGCTCCTCGTGAATGGAACACGTGCCTCGTACGTTTCTATCCAAATCTTCGGTATCTGTTTTCGCTCTCCTCTCGCGCTTCTCTCTTTTCCGCGTACACCTGTTTTGTTTCAAAAACGGAATGCATTCGAAAGTGCAATCGAACAAAACAAACGTCACGTTTTGGCTAAGTTTGTTGACCATCGAAATCCGTCTTCTTTCGTCAAGATCTCTCTTTTTATTCTTCTTTTTGGACATCTAACATCTAATGCTAATACAAATCTCTTATTATCATTTGATTTTCACGCATTGTTTTATTATTCCATAAAAACTTTGCTACGTTAAAAACCAAAGAATTTCGAGCAATTGTATTATATTAATTACGTTTCTATCATCTTTGTTACGATTATTAGACTCTGTTCTGTAATTAATAATGCGAAATTTCATGTACCAGATTTTATAATCTTCCACGCATCCAATTCATAGACTTTCTCCTGATTAAATTTCCGAAATAGTCTTCAGGAAACCATGATTTCTGAAATTCTACGTATCAAGCATTCGCTCTTCTCTCTCTCTCAAGGGCGTCAAAGTCCAAACCTCTTGACACGCTCCTGCCTGGAGCGACACGTGTCCGTGTGTGCGTGTGCGCATAGCCAGGTTGCCACGAGAGGAGGCTCTAGAGGGCGAGAGACGAGGGGGGTGGTGGAAGGGGGGTCAACGAGCGAGAGGGATATAATGGTCAGGGAGGACGAGAGGGTGATGTTCACGCGTGGGAGGAAGAGAAAGGGATGGAGGGAGAAGCGAGATCTAACGGGTGTGTGGAACACGCGCGCGCGAGAGAAGGACGGTGCGCGAGTTGGACGAGGATCGTCGCTTCGCGAGCGAGAGAGAGGAGAGATCAGCCGAAGGGTGGAGGGGGATAAGACTAGCACGCGAGAAAGAGGGATCTAGTCGGTTGAACAGTGACGGCGACATCGTCGAAGCCCACGTACACATACACGCGGTCTAACACACACGCCAGCGGATGCATACTGGGCCGTCAAGCTCGCGCACTACAGACTACCAGACTCCCACCACGAACTTTTGGAAAAATCAATAGAATACAAGAAAAGCCCATGGTGCGCCAGGCGAGCGGAGCCCTCTCCTCTCTTCCATCCTCATCATTTCTCTCTCTTTTTCTCTCTCGTCTTCGTTCTCGCTTTTTCTCTCTTCCTCTCTTTCTCTCTCTCTCTCTCTATACCTCTCTTCTACCTCCCTTTCACCCACTACCCTCCCTGTCTCTCGCCGCATCTCTCGCGCGCACACGCGGGTATCCGTGTTCGCCGCTGCTCGCAACAAAGAGAGGAAGAGATCGCGTGTATATACTGGCGATCGACGGAGATAGCCGGCATGCGTGCACGCACGACGGCCAAGGACGGAGATAAGGACGACGGTAGGAAAGGGGGTGCTAGAAGGAAGGAGGGAAGGCTGAGGATTGTGTGTGAGGGTCTACGTGTGTATCCGACAGTATCCAAGAGAGTTGAACGGAGAAAGAGACGGAAGGCTAAAAGAGAGAAAAAGAGAAAGGAGAGAGAGACGCAAATCGCACTATGAGCCTGGTTTTAGTTGAACAGAGATGGCGAACGCGAAAGGGAAAAGGGAGAGAAAAATGCGTCCGTGTGCGCTTAATAGACGGGGCGGGGAGAAAGAGAAAGAGAAAAAGTCGTCGCAGTAAAGATAGAGTGAGCTGGAGATACTTCGCAGATACGTACACGATTCCACGCGTATCTAAGATGTGCGTAAGTTCCATCGTTGGCTAGAGAGAGAGAAAGAGAGAGGGAGAACGAGAAAGAAGGGAAAAGAGAGAGAAAGACGTCTGTATGTATGTCGTGCGCGAGAAAGACGGGAAAATACGCTGGCTCGGCCGAGCTAGCGCGAATAGCTCGCGACGAGTTACGTAGGAGCGTTCGCTAATGGGTAGGAGACGAAGAGCCATATGCAGCGAGAGATGCATAGAGAGAGGAGACAGAGACAGAGAGGGATGCTGCGCGCGAGAACGCGCCTTGTCCGTGTTGGTGCACCGAGCAGAAGATTTGCACGGTTCAACAAACGCCTCTCGCTTATGTATATGTGCAAAACTATGTACGAATCTCCTGGGGTAAATCGCACGTGTATATACGATGCACGTACCGCACGCATACATGTATGCTTGTGTACATACATACGGTGCATGTATGTACATACACACATGCACACACATATATTATATATACATGGATACTCTGTTATATACGGGGTACGTCCCTGACCAATCGTGGCTCTTTTAATGATGAACTGAGCGAATGGGCAAAAAGAAGTTTGTTTGGTGAAATTTTGCGGGTTGAAAATTAATTGGAATTAATCACGGAAGGAACACACCGTCCGCTCGACAATCGCATATCACTTTAAACATAACTACGAGGGTAATACTGTATTTATTGAGACGGTATACGATTAATTATGATTTCTTTTCGTGCAATAAAATTTGATGTATTCATTATTTATTTGGTTTTTGACGCAAGTCTTCTGTAGTTTGGTTGGTCGGGAACACTGTATACATTGAGAACGGGAGTTGAAATGGGACACGGGAGGTTTGTGTTGTTGACTTTAAAACGACATGCCTAGTGTATTATCATCTTTATCGCTTCTGACGTATTCCCGAATGTGTGATAAAGTTGGAGAAGAAACGGAAGAAAATGAAAAATCTTCGAAATAAAAAGTTTACTAGGTTGGAAACATAAATATATTTTCTAACGACATGTTTCACTTTGTTAAAGCAATTTAGGCATTTTCAAAATTTTAACGTACTTAAGTCAAATTGATTTGACCTTCGTTAGCTTTTTACGTATTACGTATGGTGAGATACTGGGATGTTTAGAGACATATTTATTGTCTAATTTTATTGAGAAACAACGAGGACAACTCGATTTTAATAATTTTCTCTGTACAATGACTTGATTTGACTGTTATTGTATTTCGATACTGGTGTTATAGCATTCTCGAAAGTTAGTATCCCGTTTGCTCGACTCAAAAAACCAGCCGTCAATTCGTGGTGAGAAAGAAGGTGGAATACGAGTCGTCTTTTCCTAGTACACCACTGACCAAGAAGCGCGAACCGCGTACGTGCGTTTTCGCTCGGTGAAAACGAGAACCGGGACGACGCGGTTGAGTTCCCCTCCTTCCCGTGATTGTGGTGCAGATTGCTCTCGTGTGCACCGCCTGCCAGTCACCCACGCCATGTTCTCGGCCCCTCTTCTCCTCCAACCGCATTTTTCTCTCGTAGAATTTTTCTCGATTGCAAGGAGAAAAAGCACGCGCGTAGTTGTCTACGATTTGTTCTTTCGTCTAGATCACACCGGGAAAGTGCCGTAGATCACGCGATGATTCCGAAGCCTGCATTCGTATAATTTTTGCAGACATGCAACGAGAGCAGTCCCATCCGAGAAGTCTAAGATAATAGAAATATCTTGGTCGGTCCAGTCGGGTGCTGATGATCCGCGATTTTTCTTCACCTATTTTTATAGTCAGATAAAATTAACGGGCGGGATTTTTAGCACGCGCAGAATAATTTTGGTATTATGTTCTCTTAATTGTGCCAAGAGTATCCGGATGATATATTTGACATTCGTGGCTGGAAAAATATTCGTACGTAGCCGCCGCCGAAATGCATTATTAATTGAAACAAATGCGTTCTGCCGCGAGTATGCACTTTCATTAGAGCTCTCTTAATGAAGAAGTGTCACGAAATAATTAAACTTATGATGATAAAACGTCATTTCGTGATACTCGTGCGATGCTCGATTTTAGGTGCTCCGGAAGCATCTGTTTCGCCTTAAGATAAAAACCACGGGGATTCGCCGTATCGAATTCATTCAAAATGCCGACCGTGCCTTCTTTTCATTTGCGGTGTTCAGGGTTCCCAACGTCTTTTTTTTCTCCCTCTTTTTTTTTGAGGCATCTATTTGAGTAATTACGGAAAGACGCGAAGGGCAACGACGACAGATCCAAGCGGAATTGGAGCTTGGCTCCTACTAAACGGAACTGACCCAGCTTCGCGGCTTTCTACCCTCCTCTGATCTGCTTCTCACCCTCTCGCTCTCTAGCTCTCCCAACCTCTCGTTCTTCTCTCCGTCCTCACCCCGCTCGCGATCTCTGTTTTCCCCCTCTCGGTGTTCGCCCTCCCCCACGGTCGCCGACGAGACACCCTCGAGAAGTTTCAATTTATACGGAAAGTCGTCATGACCGAATGCACAAATACGTGCGCGGTATCTCGACAGCTTACTAGTCCATTCATATCAGCTGATACGACGTAAACACCGGGAAATCGTGGCGCAACAAGATCCCAGCTTTGTGCCGTGACTCATCTTAAGCCGACGTACGTCACATTACAGCGTGCTCTCGTCGTGCGCTTTAATTGGCTTTCGAATGAAGAACTTACGAAATTTTATAAACTATTTCTCTCAGGCCGTCGCAATTTTCCATTTGATGAATTCCGACAAATCCAGATTACATTTAGATTGAACGAATAATCGAGAGAGTTCGGCTTCTTCAAATATCCGAATTAATATTTGAGAAATGTATTAAATATAAATACTAGTCTTTCTCCCAGTATTTTCACATTCTAGTCAATGAATGTCTGAAACATTGGATCGGGTTCAAATACTCGAGTTACGTTCCATTGATGTCTAAAGCACTGAAAGAATTCTTGATATTTTTAGCACATATATCGATTGTAAAATTTAAAATATGTCAAAAATGTCTAATTTAAAATTATATTTCATAAATATTGGAATTTTATGATATATTCAGCGAATATATTTCGAGCATTACCTACTCCACGAATATTCAAATCTATGAAAATTCAGAGAATGCAAAATACTAGTTCAGACGCACTCTCGATCGAGTGGAATGCGAGTTGCGTTCTACAATTGTGACGTCGCTTTCGGCACCGGACACGGTACGTAAAGAAGCGAAAGGGCGACAGGATTGCACGCGTGACCATTCAGTTTAAAGACCTTGAGAGGCACGCGACGAAAAAGAGCATTCCTTTGCTGCCACCGCCAGCCGAGGGCTGGCGGCGTTATGGTTGACGCCTTTTCTCGGTAGAGGTAGATGAGGGGTCGGAGGGGGATCAGACCGGGAACACCTGTCGTTATAAATTACCGCGATGTGTTACGAGTAACGTGAAAGAGTGGTTGCGCGCCGGCCTTCCTCACCCCTGCGAGAATTTCACACTCATCTCGCATTTCGCGTATTCTCTTGTGTTCTGTGTTGAGAAATAATTTTAAAAAATTCTGCGTGGTTAAAAATATATTACGATTGTAAGTCGAGATTTTAAGCATAGAGAGAAAAATATAAAGGGAATAATAATGTTAAGAATATAATGTTTGTTTTTTATATTCATCACATGTCACAAAAATGAAAGGGATGATGAAGTATGATTTTTACAGATGTTACTTAACTCTTCGGAGTTGATACCAAAATCTGTAATACAGTTACTGCCATTGGATCTGTAAGATTAATTTAATTTATGTTAATTAAAAGGCATTAATTGATACAAGGAATTAAAATGACAATATTTTAATGAGAATGATCGAAATTTGCAAATATAACAAAGAAAATTAAATTGTTTGACAAAATTGACATTTTTGACAAAGAGGCTTATAATTAAATGGGTTCAATAGACCCACTGTCAGCTTTGGAAGATTAAATGCGTATATTAAGAGACTGATTATAACGACAAATACTCGTTGTACCTACATAATTTTCGGTCCATTTTCGATCCGGAAAAGGATAAGAAATTAAGTGTACATAAGTGGATCAAGAATAGACGCAGTCAGACAAGGGTCGCAACGATAAACAAAAATTCACAAGTTTTTAATAGCCAAGTCTCCTTATTGCTAAACACGCGAATGACGGCACGTTGAGAATCTCTCCGTTTTCCATCGTAATGGAGCGAGGAATTATTTTCGGCTCGAAGTAAGGAAGGGTGGCTGAGGTATATTATCACGAGCCGAGGAAATCTCCGCGCGGCTTTATCTCGGAGCGGGCCGGGGCCACCCCTTGACGCGGCAACGAAATTCTGAATACGTCACTGGTGTCAACCCCCGCGTGGTAGGCAGAGGGTCGTGTACCCTTCCCCGTCTGTGTGTCTGCGTGTGTGCGTGTGCATACGTATACGTGTGTGTGGCGGTGAGAGGAACGCGCGGAACGCTTTATGAATGGAATGTTTCCACGCCAAGTGTGGCGAGAGAGGCACCCGTGTGTCCCGCGTGTAAACACAATAATACCGACGTTTCCATTCATCAGGTCGACCCCGGCGGAGTGGAGCGACCTCGAGAAATGCCTTTGGAGGCGCCACGTGAACCGTGTGTACGCCCGCGTGTATGTATCGTCCTCTTTCTCTCTTTCTCTTGTCTTTTCTTTTTTTTTACGCCCTCGCCAACCCTCTATGGCTATTTAAAAGACGATTCGGATCTCGACCGTACTGAGTCGACCTCGATTCATTTATTCGTTCCTCGCATCTGTTTCCGCATTCGCGAGTCCAGAGGCCGATTATGTTGCGCAATTTGGTGCTCCTTGAAATTTCTTCGTTTCCAGTACCGCAATCAGAAACGTAATTCGACAATTAATGGAAGAGCAGTCAGAAACGTCCGCGTGTCGACGAACGTAACGGGAATTGCGTGCGCTGGCAACTGACGCTTACATCTGTAAATGCTTAATCACCAGACAATGAAAGGTTTACCAAAGGAAATAATATCTGAAATTTACACAGTACGTTCTGTTCTCTTAAATACACTAAATAACAGAGAAACGTCACAATTCCGAGGAGCGAGGAAATAAATTCTTAACCGATTTAGCGAAGTAATATTATGCGCGGTAAAAGCGATTATTTTCGGATCGCAAGTATACGAAGAATTATTGCAAAAATATGTTGGATCGCAAATATATATAAAATACACGAACAAAAATACGGTGTCTCATGGCGTATATTGGCGGATCCAGAAATTTGTGAAGAGAGGCCATTAGCACATTTTCAAATATGATAAAAGATAGAAAATATTAAATTGTTATTTAAACACTATTACATTGAAAAGTATTATTAAATGTATAAGATTCACAATTTTATTTAAAATTATATTAACACAAAAAAGAAAGAATAATACAAGTGGGGAATCTGTATTTTTATATCTAACAGTTTCTTAAATTAAAAAATATTTTTTTGTAATACCAAAATTAAGCATTTTATAAATGTTTAAATAATATGTAACACTTTGCTGTAAATATTTTTAAAAAAGAAGACTCCAAGAGGGGGACCAAGATCTCCATGGATTTTCTTGTGGATTCGTCTATCAAAAATCCAATCGAAGACTATAAACCACGTGATTTTTTTACATGACACAGAACACACTGCAAAACGTAACGTTACTGAGATTACTGCACTACTTGTTAAATAACGTGCAATCAAAATCGTGAACTGCTGCCAAGTATGCTCGCGTAAAACTGTTAATAACGAGCTTTCCATTCAACAGGTCGACCGTGCGTCGCGGCGCGAACCGGCCTCTAGATGCACGTTTTAGAGGCGCCACGTGCAGCACGTGTCCTTTCTCGTTTCTCTTTCTTTTATGCAACACGAACAGGGGACAGATCGCTATTTAAAGGGCGATTCGAATGCGGGTCGCAGCATGCAACTCGCACGTTGTTCAAATTATCTTTGTTTTCGTGTCGCCGAAAATAGCGTCGCTCGGCGGTCGCCGACGCGAGGTTCTGTCCACGGCGAAATGATGCCTCTTATATCAGTAGCAATAACGCAATTATCGTGTGATTCAACAGCATTAAACGTCCATACGCCAGGAGCATTTTTCCCACACTCGTTTATATTTTATTTTATCGATTGCTTATTTGAAATAAGACATTGCGGCGCGGACACGCCGCAATTACCTTAGAATGGTAGGGTGGAGTAAAAGGCGGTTTTCAAGGGGGAGCGCTACACCGCCTCGCTGATATTGAAATATTTATGCCCTATGCAAATTGCTTGATTTCTTCTCTTGTCTCTAGCGATACTTTTTATCTTGACTTCGGTTATACATATATATATATATAGACATGAAATTATACGTATGTCGTATATGCAATCTTACATTTTTAACGCATTAAATATTTACAGATTCCTTAAAAAACATGGACTTTTCTTTAACATAAACTAAAAAAAATCCGAGTCGAACGTAGCCGTAAAAATGTTTATCTTAAAAATCCTTTTTTTTTAAACTCAAGGGAGATAAAAATCTACATAAACAGATATTTCAAAATGCAAAATTCGAAATAAGATAATTGCGTAATGCGTATACTGATATATACATATATGTTTATATATTAAGTGCTTAATTAATCTTCTCTATCTAAGGATAAAATATTAAATCGCGTGTTGAAACGTGGCCTGCGGAATTATTAATGTCTGCGCGTTTTCGCGTTATTATTCGCGTCGCTGCACCGTCGCGATTAATGCGCTAAAATGCATTGTCGGCGAATAAGGAGAGTCGCGCGCGCCGACTTTGTAGCGGACATTCATTTTGTAGCGCATCTACATTTCTTATAACTTCATACTTAATTCAGGTCTTCGTAGAACTTCCCGGAAGTATTACGAAAGCGTGAAAGAGAAAAAAAATGAAAGAGAGAGAGAGAGAGAGAGAGAGAGGCACACATACCTCAAGTACGAAAGTGCGTGCAGCTACTGAGGGCAAAGGGGGATATAAATGCAATGTTTGCGCCGTGCGCGAATATTACGCCACGATCAAGAGCGTGCTCGTCTCGCCGCGAGAGAGTACTACTTCTCGTTTTGAGAGACTACCCCCTTCGACACGACGCGGTAATATGAAAACCGCGTGTTTACCGCGGGCGGTAACGCCCGGCCGAGGAGAAGGTTGAAGGAGGGATTAATTTAGGTTTAATTTTAATCAAGCGCCCGCGACCTCAATTTGTTTCTCTTTGAGAGACGAGATTTTTGCACGTGCACACGCGCGCATATATACACGTACGTACGCATACATGGGACATCGGAGCTGCAAAACTTTCGTGGTGCCTCTCCCCGCAACCCTGGGACACCAGGAGGACTCTGTCAATGTTGCGAGTTACGTTTACCCATGGGAAATCTGCTCACGGATGCGACGCGCGCGATCCAATACATTTTCTTTATACACTTTACTCTCTCGTAATTACGAAATAAGCAAACACATCCCGGATTATGGAGAGATTCTCCGTCCGTGCGTCTCTCACTTCCGGTGTTGCGTCGCTGATGCAATTTCACGTGCCGCATATTCTCCCGCGGCAATCATTCGATCATTCTTAATTGTACGTTCAACGACACAATTTTTAATTTTAAAACATAAGGTTTTTTGTTTTCGCGATGTGAATAATTTTTTAGAAGCGATGCGTTTTGTAAAATTACTTTATATCGGTTCAATTAATATTTGGAAAATGATGTGTAGATATATGTATATTTCTTAAAAGTAAAATAATATAAATATTGTTGTATCAAAATATCTTAGAGCATATAATTATATAATATAATTTCTAACATTATTTTAGGAAATTATGATTCACTTATCATTTTTATACCTTTTAATAGTAAGAGATTATGGAAGAATTCTTGATGTTATTTTTTATTATCTTAATATTAATCTTATTAAAATTATATGAATCATATAAATACAAAAATAAATCCAGATTACTCATCTTCTTAGATTTTATAATCTTTAATTTTAAATTTTAGGAATCAAAGCAAACACCGAATCAACCTGAGAAAAAGTCATCCAATTTATCCATGATAGCGAACGTTTGGGCCTTATCCTGCGCCTTAGACCTGGGTTTACTCCGCGAATCTTCTCTCAAGGAAGTCGTCATCGCGAGTTGCTCAGAGTTGAACTTTCCGTCTACCACCGAGGACGTAGGGAAATCTTCTGATCTCGAAAAGAACGATCACGAGGATGATGCGACCAAGTCCGCGAATGTCTTCGGTAACTCATGGCCGTTTATCGACCCTGCGCAAATTAAGCAGATCTCTAGTACGAAACCCGCCCAAAGGAAGCGAAGGAGAAAAGTAAGGTTGTCGTTGAAACGGTATAAGAAACCGAGGAATGCGTGTTCGAAAATCAATGACGCAGTGATGGATCTTACAATCGAGAGAGATACCTCACCGTCGCTGCAAGGATCCGAGCGAGAAAATTCGGACGTATCGCATGATCGGTCGGCAAGATTATCGGCGAGGGAGAACTCTTCGTCAACGCGATCTCGCGTTTCTGTCCACGACGAGGACGAGCGTTTGTCCGAAAGTTCCAAATCGAGCGAGGACGAAGAAGTAATTAGTCAAACGAGCTCGGAGATAACTCCGGTTGATTATTCCGGCTCCGGATACTCCAAATTCTACTCGCAAAGTCATTCGAAGGAAGACTCGCAAAATCGGGAGGAGTTATCCGAATATCCTGATTACTTCATGAACGTCTTGCGAATCGATAATAGCACTGACAATAATGATCTCGATACCTCGGAGGATGTAATGTCGATTGCTGAAATTTTTAGGGATGACGAGCAAAACGCCGAGGATGCGAAATTTTCAAAACGACGTGTGACACGCAAGAGTCTTGAGAACGAAAACGTTTCGCGTAAAACCAGAGGAATGTTATTGAGAAAGAAAAAATCCGAGTTGGAAAACGGTAGGGATCATTCTGTGATGTCGAAGAGAAGGAGAAATAGATCGGTGGAACAGAAAAGAAATACTCGCAGTTCCGCGGCGTATAATAATTATGATCGGCAGCGAATTTCCCACGATTCGGAGGAAAATTCTTCAAAAAGCAAATCGGATTCAAGAGATGACGTCACTACTAGCACGCGTGATGTCGCGGAGAAAATTGTACAGAAACATTGCGACTGTAAACCACGGCGGCGTTCTCGCAATTTTACAAATGCTGCCTGTCCGTGCAAGAGAAATCCGAAGGACACAGCCGCCGCAATTATGCGAGATATTCAAGAGTGTATAAACACGAAAATTGCGAAGGATGATAAAAATAATGAGGAAACGATTTCCAAAAATGGAAGAGGTCGAGAAGTCGAGAAGTCGAGTCATAAGGATCCCAGTCAAGACGTTTCCATGGAATACGAGTGGGTAGATAAGAACGAGCTTAAAGATCAGGATTTATCATCCCAGAACTTGGAACGATCAATAAATGTTGAGGAATCATCGATCAATGTTAATAGAGTTGGCAGGCGTCGCAAGAAGAGATACAGATATTCGATCGATTGTAAACAAGACGAAAATACGGAGACGGCTTATCGAAGCGTTTTCCACGATTGTGTAGATTTCGATACTCCGCGATCGGCACCATCCTTGAAAATAAACATGGAGGAGAGCTGGAAATCGGATGACAGTAGCGACAACGACGACGGAATCCACTCATCTTGGCGCCGATCGACCTTAGAATCTTCAACTGAAGAATGCGGTAACGAAATTGATAGCGCGATGCTATTGGCTATGAAGATTGTTAGTGACGATTCTATGAAAGATGAAAAATGTGATGACAAGCATGAGACGTTGAATAACGCATGTTACAAGGATCACAAAATGTCAGATACTTTCCCGAAAATAAATTCTTTTGACGATTCAGATGAAGATATGAAGGACATAAAATTCGTGGGCCAACGTGATGAAGCTATAATCACATATACAAATAAAAATAGAACAATTAGGAGATCGGGATCGGACAGTAACTTTGCCAAAGATGAGGACGATGATCCCAAGGTAAACTAATACTTATGTATTCGTTAATAGAATTGTTTATGAAATTGATTCGTTAAATTTGTTTGTATTTAAAAATTCTATAAAGTTTTTTCAATGTAAGAAGAATAAAGATAAGAAGAATATAGATAATAGGCATAAAAACATACTTTTATATGTAATAATATTGTTATGCCCGTGCCGTGCCGACACCCGTTTTTACGCCGAAAATCGCCATTCGTGAAGTATCGCGTTGCGATCTTCGTATCATTATACAATACATAATATATATTAATAATATATAAATAATATATAGTATATAATATATGTATATTTGAATGTAATGATAATATTTGAATGTAAGGACCAAGGTACAGCCGCAAAAAACATGAAAATTAGTAGCAAAGTAAATGTAATGCGACAATGCCCACGTAACAAGGGTAACAATTTGAAGCATGATAATGATAAAAGCGAAAGTGGTCCACGTAGAGTGACCAGGGCTCTAGTAAAGACTAAAAACGTTAACGAGAATCATCCCGGTAAGCTAGTATGGGGATTCTTCGCAGGATGGTGGCCAGGTAAATATATTAGGGATAATGATTACAAAGTGTCTCGCACGAACATGTTGCATGCAAAATGTAGCTCGCATTGCGAGTACAGGTTTCACTGAAAATTAACTGTGGAAATTAACATCATTGATATTTTTGGCTAATTAGAAATATCGTTTTTGTTACACGCGCGATTATATGTATATTAAATAATGCTTATCTGATTTTAACTATTTTATTTTATCTTAAAGAAATATTTTTTTTTTAATTCAAAATGTAACATTGCAGCACTAATCGTCGATGCCGAACATGTAGGAATGGCTCCCGAACCTGGCAAATTGTGGGTCTTTTGGATCGGAGAATCGCAAATATCGTTGGTAAATTAGCTACTCCTAGTATTGAAATCTTTTCGTTGATGGAAAAGACAATGAAACGTAATTGTGATTCCAGCTCAAACCAGAAACACAGATACAACCATTCTCAAGGAACTTGGAGGAGCGATTGTCGCAACCATCTCGTAAAAATATTCGTTCGCGCGCTGTTAACGCGACTATACAGGTTCTTTGATATCTCTTCGAGAATAAAATTAAAGACAATAAGAATTATATAAGGAATTGCTTCCAAAAATGCGATGTGCCGTTACGATTATTTTAGATACTACGCCAACGTTTCAACTGTACTCTGACAAAGCCTTATTATTATTGGATACAACGAAACATAGCTGATATGGAGACACGTAAGTCATAAGATCCTACGAATTATCTTTCGTAATCGTTGCAAATAAATGCAAAAGTTATTTGGTACGACAGTGGATGATCTAACGTTTTATCCATACCCGGAAAACATACAAGAAAAACTAGATGGCCTGAAGGAAAAAAATGCCAAAGCTACTAAGAAATTTATGTCACGTCAGAGAAGTATGTCTTTTTTAGATCTATAATTTTTGTATACTGTTTGAAACGCTAATTTAATATCCTGTGCAGGTTCACCAGAGCCGCCACCGAAAAAGCAGAATACGGAAAAAAATAAAAATGTAAATACAAGCTGGGAACAGATCGATGATGAGCGCTTATGTTTGCAAAACCAACAGCCTGGTGTGATAGCCTGGGCAAAAATCCCTGGACATTGCTGGTGGCCCGGTATAAGCGCATTTACTCTTACTTTTTTTTTACTAATATTCGCTTAATCCTTCCTCATAAGTATGAAAAATATTTCACATTTTTTTTTTCAGCAATGATTATTGATTATCGCG
The DNA here is from genome assembly GCF_001594055.1 of Mycetomoellerius zeteki. NCBI lineage: Eukaryota > Metazoa > Arthropoda > Insecta > Hymenoptera > Formicidae > Mycetomoellerius > Mycetomoellerius zeteki. The sequence goes on along the minus strand of NW_017257683.1, from coordinate 225,734 downwards.
ACTGCTGTTTAAAAGAACCGAGTTTTGGCTGTCAATGGATTATGTGGTATGGCGATTATCAAGTTTCGGAGGTGACTAGTTTTGATATCAACTTCCAAAAAATGAAAACATTTGCACAGCAGATGTTCCGTTTTTTGTTTTTATGTAATAAATTATTGTTTTATATTTTGTATTTAAAATAGGTGCGTCATCTCGAATTTTTGAAATTTCACAAAGGAATAGAAAAGATGCGAGAGTACATTCAAAATACGAATCGACAAGCATATCTTGAAGGCGTACTTCAAGCCTCCAAGGTAAAAAATTTAAGGAATTATTTATTTAAGATAATATCATAAATGGTTTATTTGAATGTGCGATGTGTATTACATGTATGATAAATATTTTCTTGTAAGAAATTTCAAAAACTTTCACGACATTTGAATCTGACTTTTTAGGATTATTGCTCACGGTTAGGATGCGACACGGATAACTGGACTTTAGATAATGTCTTTGAATATTTTTCAAATAATATTCACATACCGTCTAACCAATTGCAAGTTTCAGACTCTAACAGGATATATGATAAGTATTCCGAGGAGATGATAAAAAAAATCAACGAATTCAAATTCAAGTCGGATGTAGATGCTGAACGAAAACGTGACATAAAAGCGAGTAGTGAGTTGAACTATGCAATATGTGTAAATCACAAATTTACTTTTTAATATCAATTTTATATTTGTAACTTTTTTTATTAACTATAGATGATTTTCGTCGCGTAACATCAGGAGACTGTGATTTGGAAAAATTATGCTTAAAATGTTTGAAAGTTCCTAAGGGCAGAAAGGAGGAACATCCGTTCTTTGTAGGATCCTTATGTAAAGAATGCTCGGTATGAAATAAAAAACGCTCTTTCATAAATTGTAACAATAATCGTAGAAAAATAACGATTACCGCGGCTATTTATTGCACAAACATTATTTGTCTGTTTTTTTTCTAGGATGAATTTAAACCGTGTATGTTTGTGCATGGGAACGATGGCAAGTGCGTAAGTATTTGGCAGTTCCAGCGATATTTAAAGATTGAAATATTGATTGTCGCTTTGTTTCATGTTTGATTTCAGTTTTATTGCACAATTTGTGCCCATACCGGAACTGTTCTTATTTGTGATTCAGAAGATTGCCCACGGTTGGTTTACTCGCATTTAAAATAAATTTCTGTTGTCTAATTATTCTATATATCATATTATATATGCAGAGTATAATTATTTAACGTATTATTCATTTCAGTGTTTATTGTACAGCTTGTTTGAAATTTTTGATATGTCCAAAATCATTTGATGACATGCTGTTGGAAGATCCATGGGAATGTTTCCTCTGCAGAGACGAAACTAAACAGCCCAAAGATTTGATATTACGTCCGCGGGTAAATTGGAAAGAGCAATTTACAAAAATGTTCCGTACAACTTCTAATTTCACAAACGATGTAGATATTGCAAATTTGAAGAAGCAGAATAAAGCTGTACGTGTGTTGTCCCTTTTTGATGGCTTGAGCACCGGTAAGATAAATTTGCATTTAATTTAGAATCATACTTTTTGGAATACTCGCGTAAGTTATTGCAAGTTGTCACGCTCGAAAGATATAATTTTATATGGTATATATATATATATTTTTTTTTCTTATGTTAAATACAAAGGTTTTTTGGTGCTTCAAAAATTGGGGCTCGTTGTGGAAGTTTATTACGCTAGTGAAATTGAGGTAAATGCCTTAACGATTAGCTCTGCTCATTTTGGCGATCGTATTACTTATCTAGGAGATGTAAGAGGTATAACAAAGGAAAAAATTCAAGAAATTGCGCCGATTGATTTGCTAATTGGTGGGTCACCATGCAATGATTTAAGTCTGGTCAATCCGGCGCGATTAGGTCTCCACGGTACTAATCTACAATTAATATGTATCTGTTAAAAGCTTTTATAATGATTTTAATCTACTCTTATGATCATAGATCCGAAGGGGACAGGCATTCTCTTTTTCGAGTACTGCCGAATTAAAAAGCTAGTAGAAAAAGCCAACAAAGGTCGACACATATTTTGGTTATTTGAGAATGTCGCTTCTATGCCAACCGAGTATAGATTAGAAATTAACAAGTAAATTGAAATATTTGTTAACTTATAATTCAACAGGTAATATTATAATTACGCGAAATTAACTTGTTATATTAATTATTGTAGACATTTAGGACGAGAACCTGATGTCATAGATTCGGCGGATTTTTCACCCCAACATAGACTGAGACTTTACTGGCATAATCTTCCCTTTAATCCGTATATGCCGCTATTTGAAAGCCGACAAGACGTTCAGGATAAGCTTACTCCAAACTTGAACCGAAAGGCTCTTTGCAAGAAACTTCATACAGTTACGGGTAGAACGGGTTCCTTGCTACAAGGTATAAAAATATCTAATAAAAACATTTTACAGATATTTTTATTGAAAGCGATGTATACTTAATTTATATTTCTATTTTAGGAAAAGCAGAATTAAAACCAATAATGATGAAAGGCAAAACTGATACGATATGGATTACTGAACTCGAAGAAATCTTTGGCTTTCCACGACATTATACGGATGTGAAGAATTTATCAGCCACAAATCGACAGAAATTGCTCGGAAAGTCTTGGAGCGTACAAACACTTATTGCCATATTACGACCTTTATGCTTATATTTTAAGTGCAATGAAGATGAGACGAGCAAAAAGTCTGCTTCTTAAAGAAGATAATTGAATTACCTCTGTATTGCAATAGATATTTTTAATGAAAATTTTGATTTAGCTAGAAAGTTTTTTTTATCATTGTCGAATAGTACATAATTAAACACGCAATGATATTTTTTTATCTCATGCTATTATCAGGTTAATTTATGTGACTGCAATTATATATACCTAAATTTATTTCTTAAATAAAAATAATGTATAAAATGTTCCTTGTAAGGATGCACCGATTCATAAAATTATCGGATATCCGGTGTCATTGTTTTCGGATATCCGGTAGAACAATTATCCAGCCGAATACTGGCCAATACCAGTCGACATCCTGTATATTTTGTCAGATATGTCTGAAAAATGGCTTCATAAAAAAAGAGGCAGCAAAGGAAAAATAACAATAATAATTTTTTTTATCTTTCCAATGTGAAAAGAAAAAGAGGAAAGAAAGATGAACTGTGCAAGAAATTTAGCTAAAAAGAACAAAATTCTGCATTAATAACGCACGCTATTAATGTAAAATTTCAACCGGATATATTACCGAATACTCTAATGATATCCGATTATTCGACTGGATAGTAAAAAAGTGCCGGGTAATGTCCGAATACCGGATATTTCTCGGATAACCGGTGTATCCCTAATTCCTTGATGTTCAGTGATTAAATATGTAATGATCTTTATACAGGCTGTAATGATCTTATGTAAACAGGGTATCCCAAAAGGTCGGGTACCTTGAAAATCTCGGAAAATATAAGTTTTACAGAAAAGTATTTTAGACACAAAAGTTGTAGGATTTAAAAAGATCTTTTTTACTGATTTTATCAGTTTGACTTTGGCGACGCCATCCAAGATCAAATTGATAAGATCAGTAAATAAATCTTTTTAAACCCTAGAACTTTTGTCTGAAATACTTTTCTGTAAAATTTATATTTTCGGAGACTTTCAGAGATCCCTTTTTGGGACACCTTGTATATTAAATTGTATATCACAGGATTTTTTATACATACAGCATGATTCTTAATATATGTCAATATTCACATAATTATATGTATATTATATGTATATACATATACATACATTAATATATACATGTAATATAATATATACATATAATATAACATAATTATATTATATATATATTATATTATATAACATAATATTGACATAAATTTTTAAGATTTATCAATAATCACAATTATATATTATATACTATTTTATTTTTAATTATATTAATGTTCTAGTGATTAAAATAAGGAAAGGATAATAGATTATTTAGTTTTTATTAATTGTGATATCCTTTGCTTCTTTTGAGCGCTAAATTCATTTCTATAAAATATAGATATCTGGAGAGAGAGAGAGAACACGGTAGTGTCTCGGCGCTAAGCCAAGCGCAGCGACACTGTACAATTAACAATCATATCCTGTATACACACACACACACACACACACACACACACACACACACACACACCACACACACACACACACACAAATTACGTTACATATACATTACAATCTGAAAATATGTCTGTATTTTACCTCTTTCTAAGAGAATTATTCTGGAACGACATAAATTAACATAAAAATATATGGTTATATGTCGTCATTTCTTTTAGCACTCGAAACGAAATAATATAATCATCAATTGTACAAAATAAAATAATTATGTCTGAAAGTATGGTACAGTTTCTGAAATACTTGTCTCATTTAAGGGAGTAAAACAGAGTAAAAGCCTTAAAAAAGATTTTTCTTTGTCAATTCTTTCTAAAGTAACTATAAAAAATGAATTGGTATATCATTTGGGCATACTTTGAAGACATTTTAAGAATTTTTGTATGTAAAAATATAAATATGTGACAATGTTACAGCATTGTAGACTTCCGTGTTCAAAAAACATGATCCATCAGCGGTGTAGAAAACACAAGTTGTAATTATCTGAAATAAAATTTTCGAATCTATATGAGTGTAATTTCAGTTAAGCGTAGCGATTTTTTAAAATAATTCTTTTTTATAAAATGACAGCTGTTAAAAGAAATTCTTATGCTTAACTGAAATTATTCATTTTATGAAGCTACGATTCAAACTGTGACCAATCGGTTGAAAATTGTTCGAGTTATAGATATCGCCAGTTGAAAAATAGTAGTTTTGAAAAAAACACGTTTAAAGTTTCAGTATTGATTATTTAATAGAAATCTATCGAATTTGTTAGTTTGCCATAGTGAATCTATTCCAGAGACGATCATAAGATGAATCGTCTGTAGCAGTTGTAGTATTATCTATTGCATTCATGTCCTTTCTGAACTGCATTCTTCCTTCGTGCGTCGCCGCTTGCGTTGGTTTCTCAACAGCAGTAATTCGTCACCGAACCTCGTTTTCAATATAGTTTGTTTATACAATTCTACAATTTGTAATAATGATGCAAGTTTTCAAATCAGGTTATTAAAATTTTCATTATTATTTTCTGCATATGCACCTAAGCATATTGATATTCGGACAAGAATTAATTTTGGAGCACACGATGGACATTTTATTGTAATTTTAAACCCAAGTTCTCGCTTACTTGATTCTTCAAACTCCACATTTCCTCCACAAGATTTGCATTTCACACGTTCAACAAGCGTCAGAAAAACGGAGTAAAAATTGATGATTCTGATGAAATCAGTCGATGATCTGATAAACGGAAAAATTAGATGTTTCAACTTTTTAGCAAACGGACGATTTCAACTTTTTAGAAGTGTTCACAAAATTTACTAGTTTCTCTATTTCATACTTATTTGGAGAACGTTGTCCTTTTCTAACATCTCGATTTCTCTTATGGTTATCTGACTATAGACTTTTTCTATCTATTTCTTATTTCGTGTAGAAATGAATATTGACGCGTACTGTGCTTTGTACTATAAATAACTAACGGCTGTCCAACAAACTTTTTAATTATGCGAAACACACACACACATATATCTGTACGTGATCATGAAACGTAGGTATCAAATGTCGATCTACAAGGTCGAGAAGCCTATTTGCGTTCGATATAGGGTGACCGATCAGGTGCGTATCTCAGCACTGTGCGCCGTCCGCTAAAATTCACATAACTTGAGAAACACTTCGAATTTCATAAAAACCTTTTAAGAGCAGATTTTTAAAACATCAATCTTTCGGAAAAAGGTAAAAAAATTTTTCGATTTTTTTGAAAATTATACTGTTTTATCTCCTTAAATTGACGTTGATAAAGAATATACCAATGCACATGTAATATGATTCATTATGATTTACTCGACTTATTTTTATTTTGATATTTCATCTTGAAGTATCCTCTGCGAGGTTCACGACTCGTTGGTAATTCTGCGTTTCCACCAACATAAGGAGCGCCTTGATGCAATTGCAACAATACTGGAGGAACAGGAATACAGCCCGCTAAGCAGTTAACGTGCTGCATCATTGATATCGGTAACGGAGTAATTATGAACACTTCCTGTCGTTCCATATCGACACCTCGAATTATGCCTATGCAATAATACAGAACATATTCATAATATTCTTTTAAATATACATCGTATATATGAATGAATATTTTTTCTATATATATATTCATTTTAATATTCGAAAATATTTATTAAAAAAGTTCACGCTAAAGTATCACTACTTACCGAACCCGTAGCATGTACATAAAGGAGATCTTTGCGTTAGTACTTGAAGATTGGAGATATCTGTCGATTTTTTTGGAGATTCTTTCGTTAAATCTATACCGCATAGCGCTACAATGTTACCATTTATGACATTTAAAGCGCGTGATGCGGGTACTCCGAATAATCGTTGAGGTACAATGCACAAGGAAGAAAAGGGTGCCCTACAAATACATATCAAGATATTCACATATGTCTATCATTATTTAACATTTACACGCCAATAAGGTACAAAATACTGACGTATACGGCACCGCTTCGTTAATATTTGAATTGAATGAAAGTTCTGTGTTGTACTGGCTGAAATAAACGTTGAAATTAAAATTATGAGTTTTTTAAAATAAAACATGAAACAATGTATACAGTTATAAAGCTTACGGGGAATCATTTTCATCGTGCACAATACTGCTGAGATAAGATAACATCGCGAGTTCACGTCCTTGATATGGTTCCATGTTTAACTCATTTCGCGTTGCAACAACCTCCGCCTGGGAGTAGATTAGGCACAAATCGTGTTCACACGGTCTATTCCAATCGATAAATGTCTCGTCACAGAATGTCCACGACCATTCCTATTAAACGTCCTTTCTCAGGAATCGATTGTTCAACAATATGTACTTATTATCAAAAAAGTTATGTATTACCTGATTATTTACAACTGCCGCACTAAGAACGTCGTTATAATTATTCTTATTTTTTGACGACATAATCTGTAGGATGATCGAGGGCCTGATTAGTTTTATCGTGAAGATTATAATGTTCCAACCGAGACTTTTGGTAAAACCCATTGTGTTCACTACAATAGGTAAACGAGACAGGATGGGACACTCCTTCAATTTCTCGATCAACATCTTAATACCCTCCAGGTAACGCGTAAGGCATCGGTTAACGCTCACGTCATCAATGAACAGCTGGTAAACCGGTGTTTTTAGATGCGTGAAATTTGGTCCCATCAAAGGCTCCTCAATCAAGCTGTACGAGATGCATCCGGGCGGTGTACACTCCGCCTGTCCGGGATCTACATCTATCAAAACTACCTTCTTCGACGTGCCCAACAGACTGTTGATCAAACATCGCATACTGGTGGATTTGCCGACGTTTTTACCACCAGCGATCAGCGTGCAGGACCATTCATTTGCGCGCCAGCGATTCAGCATCCTCTCCGGAATGTCCGTGGTGATACAGGAATCGATGATCAACCGTCTATAGTTAAAATTGTATTGCTCGAGACGCAGTTTTGCTTGTAGTATTATTTCAGCTCGTTTGGGGTCTGTCCATGAAAAATAGTGGGGATTCTTCATGCGTCAAATTGTTTTCGAAATTTTGCAGCACGAAGACAGCCATTCCTGGTTGGATGTTGTCAACGTCGATCTGCAATTTGCTCTCAGAGTCTCGAGTGATACCTCTTACAGCAAGCGCTGTCCATACGTCTTCGACACTGTCTTCCAGGAATTCCTCGCTAGTTTCTATAACGACATTGCTGTATCCACGTGGAGAGTATACTTCTGTGTTATCAGTTGACTTGTTTAGTACGGAGCTGTAAATTTTCACAGCACCGTATAACACTTTGACTAACAGCTTGCCAGTGAAACAGAGAGTACTCCCACTTTCCATTATGACGATGACTATGTTTCTTATGCAGTAAATTTTTGGTACTTTCTCATTCAAGTTAACATTTGTGTGCCTTGAACGCCTTACTTCTGTGGCACTATTATGATCTATAAACTGAGGACTGTTGTTTTTGACACGTTTTTTGCGCACACGATTTCGAATAGGACTGCTTGTATTATTGATACCAACAGCTTTTAATCTGTTATCAATAACATCTTCGCTTTCATCATTTTTAGTTACACCCGATGGCACAGATGATGCCAGTTCTGAATGTGTAATTTCTATACAATCGTTATGCTTAGAATTTACAGATTTGGCATCTGTCATAGTGACTTCATGCATATTGATCAATGAATTTATCTTATCGAGAGTATCATCACAAATTATTTTCTTATTTAATTTTGTCATTTGTTTAGGTTCAAATATCTGTGGTAGGTTTATTGAAGTGGTACCATCCACCAGTGTATTGTCCACAAAGGATGCACCTAAATTTCTTTTCTCTTTGGGAGCAATATGAGTCCAATCGTCATCCGTATCCTTTTCAGTCTCACTCTCAGAAATATCTAGCTTGCATCTATTTTTCCAACTAGTATCTATTTCTCCAATTGTTTGCTGCTCTAGATCACCCTGTTCTTTGGAATCAATCGTGAAATCTAAAATTCAAGTAATTGCCAAATTAAGGATATTAATAAAAGATATCTTAATTATATATGAAAACGAATTAGTGGTGGTAAATGAAAAAAGTAAATTCTCTCTGCATTTCTTACACTGAGTCTCAGATGTTTCGTTACTACTTCCTTTATTGTCAGAATACTTCTTTTTGTGTTTATGACTGGCCTGTGCAACTCTTCTCTGTATGGCAACATCTACTGGCTCATCTGATACAGAAATATTCTGCATGTCACTGGCACAGGCATTATCTAAATTTACAGTGTCTTTGTGGCTGTTCTTACGAGCGACACGTATTTTCTTCGCGCGAACTTTTTTTAATTTTCTAGAATCACAAACGTAACGAAAATGAAGCAATGTGCAACATTTCATGCAATACCACCAATTTTATTACGACTTCAATAGAATTCCGATTAACTTAATCAGTAATTCATTTAACATCTGTTTTGTTTATAAACATTAATCATTTTTTATTTAACATACAAAAAAAGATTAGATTAAGTATAACAAATTACATAATCAGAAATTAAGAATAAAAATTTTAAGTAGAAATTTTGCTTTAAATAATTTTATTAATTAATTAATCGAAATTACGTCGTAGTCGCTTCAAGAGCCACGTAAGTAACGTGAACAATGAATGAATATCTACGTCATCTACGTTCAATCTCGAATTATTTCGCTTACTTTTTAATTTTTTGCGATTTTAATTTAACTGTTTTTTTCTTTGTCTGTCCACTGCGATCTACCTTCATTGATGAAACAAATATACTAATGTTGACTTAAAATATACGTATATCTGATGTTGTCACAGAGCTTTGCTCATAGCTTTGCTGAAGCTTTGCACATTTTCCAACCTCATCTCTCAATTTTCCCTACTTTGCTACTTCCCTACTTGCACTCTTTGTATTCTTCTCATTCCGCGATTTCCATGAATTTCGTCGATTATAAACGGAGTTTAAGACTGTGTTCATTTTGGCGGTTACAGCGCTTATAAGCATCAATTATCCTTGTTTAATATTTAATAAACAAGAATGAAATGACGCTTAAAGCGTTGTGAGCGACAAAGCGAACACAGTCTAATGTAGGATTCACACTGAGTACGGCATCCTAGGCCGGTATTCATAGTCAGATCTTATATTTAAGACCGTCTTAAGTTCTGCCTTGAGGCGTCATGAACCAATCAGAGGGCCACATTGGCATCTTAAGACATTACTTAAGACGGTCTTGAAATAAGAACCAACTATGAATACCGACTCTAGAGTCCTATATATAATGCGGGGTCTACAATAGAAGTCGTAGCAGTCGTAGGGTCTTAAGTCGTAGAAAATTGACCAATCACAGTCGAATATGAGAAGAATAATCAACTGTGATTGGTCAATTTTCTACGACTTAAGTCCCTACGACCGCTACGACTTCTATTGTAGACCCCGCATAAAGAGAAGCGATATCCAACCTCTACCATCAGATCGGATCCCTACCATCACTCCCTATGTTGCGCCCGCTACGCACTCGCAACCGCGATGCGCATTCCCGAGTCGCGGAAAGGAATGGACTCAAGGGTGATGGAAAATAACAAAGAAGCTCTTTATTAAGATCGACGATACAGTCAGATACAGTACAAGAATACTGTGAAAGAAATATAACGGTAATCGATGGAGAAGCACGTCCGAACGCACCGACTGCTCTCCAAAGATCTGCCGGCCATTTTCGATAAACAACGGCGCGTCGTCCTGGCAACGCGACACCACAGATCGGCAAAGCGTAGCATGCGACGGAGCACGGGTGTGACACTGCCCTCCTTCTGAAAAATTGTCGTCCCGACAATCATCTTGCTCCAAGATTCGCGAAGGCTCTTCTTCTTTCCGGGCTCCCGACCAATTTTCCGCTCCCTTTCTGTGCTGCTGCAACAGTTTTTTTTAGAGCTTGATCTCCTTGGAATCCGTTCCCCAAACTGAGGCTCCCCTCTCCTTCTGGGCAGGACCCCTTTTCAGTTCCTCCTCAGGAGTTGGCCAGTCTCCCGGAGGAACACGTTCCGGGCATCCTCCAACTTCACGAAGGAGGTGTATTTCCTCTTGCCTCTTCTCTTGAGCCTTGCGTTCTTGATTCTTCGTTTTTCGGACTAGGAAGGGAATAAAAGAATGTTTTGTAGCCACAGCACTTATTAGCTACGTTCAGCAGAGAAAACTAATCAGTTAGCGCTTAGTGATTCTTCAATATAATTGGTTCCTACACTTAGATCTAGTGAAGAACTAAAGGCAAGAACCAATCATATTAAAGATTCACTAAGCGCTGACTGATTAGTTTTCTCTGCTGAACGCAGCCATTGTGTTTCCAGCTTTAGAATAAAGGTACCTTTTCATGCTGACGCTCGACGCTCATTTTTGGCGTCAAAATAAGTCACGTGATAGAAATTGACGAATATCAAGCGCCAATTTTGATCACATGACCTATTTTGCCGCTGAAAATGAGCGTCGAGCGTCAGCATGAAAAGGCACCTTAAAGGTAAATTTTCACGAGCTGCTCAAATCGGCTGGTTCAGTGGCTGCGTTCAGCAGACTCAACAGTTTTGCAACCGTTTTATGATTGTCTGCTGAGATAGGACCATTCTTCTAGATCTAAAAGTATGATCCAATTAGCGCGAAGGAAACTTCCAACAGTTGCAAAACAAACGTTCTGCTGAACGCAGCCATTGACAAAAAGGATCACGTGACCAAAATTGACGAATATCAAGCGTCCATTTTGCTCATGTGATCCTTTTTGTCGTTGAAACAACCGGTTTTAGTAGTTCGTGAAAATTTACCTTTATGTCTAATTCACACTGGACGCAGCAAGCGTCCAGCAGTGGAGCAGCAATCAATGGTCGCGTTCAGCAAACTCAACTGTTGCGGAGCGGATCAGTGAGCTCTCGCTGCTATTGGATAATCTAAAAGAATACACCAATAGCAGAGAGCGCTCACGGATCCGCTCCACAACAGTTGAGTTTGCTGAACGCGACCAATCAGTGAGGTGATATTTACAATGGCGTAAACAATGGGTGCGTTCAGCAGAACGTTTGTTTTGCAACTGTTGTAAGTTTCCTTCGCGCTAATTGGATCATACTTTTAGATCTAGAAGAATGGTCCTATCTCAGCAGACAATCATAAAACGGTTGCAAAACTGTTGAGTCTGCTGAACGCAGCAATTGTCGCCTTGCTGGTTGGTTGCTGCTCCGCTGCTTGACTCTTGCTGCGTCCAGTGTGAATTAGGCATTAGGTATTAGTGTTACCAGCAACAAGCAGCAAGTTCCCGATAATTTCCTAGACATCAAGTTCTTCGTTGCTGCACCGTGTTACGTTTTCTGCACTTAAAATCAAATAAATGTATAATTAAACGTTAGAAAAAAAAGAAGAACCCCAACAATGCAAAGAATTCAACTACAAAGAAGGGTAATTATTTAGAATACGGGTCCTACTCTAGAATCTTAATAAAAATGTACTCATTCGACGCGTTTTCACTCAAAATGAAAGAATCTAGCAAAAAATGCGGCGGTCGGCCTTGTTGATCGGTGAACCGAGATATTAAGCGTTAAAGTTCGAGATTTTAGAGGTTAAGATATCATCCTGACTCAATATAGCGCTATGTATAAATTCACTGTTAATGCAAAGAATTTGTGTGCTTAAAGCAGTGAATTTGTGTTTTTAAAGCAGTGAATTTCTGTTTTTAAATCTGTAAATTTGTCTTTGTGAAGCAGAGAATTTGTTTTTAAAGCAGTGAATTTGTGTAATTAAAGCAAAATGTATACATAGTGCTGTATCAAGTGGAGATGACAGATATCTTAACCTCTAAAATATCAAACTTCAACGTTTAATATCTCGGTTCACGAGGCCGGCCGCCGTCTTTTTTTTCGCCAGATTCTTTCATTTTGAGTGAAAACGCGTAGAATGAGTACATTTTTATTAAGATTCTAGAGTAGGGCTCGTATTCTAAATAATTATCCAAAGAAGAAACTTAAAACATGATCGCTCAAAAAATAAACCAACAAATCTCGCGTTTCAATTTCGCGCCCACATTTGGTCTGAAACAGCGATTGGCTCGATTTTCTAGCGGGCGCCATTTCTTTTTGCGCGACGCGACGCCCCGACGCCGTCCGCTCATACCATGCCACCTCCGTTGTCGACGGAACCGTGCAGACCGTGCTACGAGAGATGGATTCGATGGACTCGATACTGGTGACCGACGAGGAAATGGATACGTCAGACTCGTACTGCTTTTGCGGCCGTTCGTTACCCCAACAGTTTATGATACAGTGCGACGTGTGCAAGGAGTGGTACCATGGCAGGTAAGCGTTCGCGTGCACGTCGGAATTTGCGTCGAGGCACGCGCTTGGAGAGCGACGTCGGTTCTCCCGCGATTTTCCGCGGACGGCCCGTTGGAAAACCTTTCATGCGGAATCATTCCCGCGTCCGCTCGCGTTCGTCGACGCGACGCGATCTCAAGGGTGGTTTCGCGTCGCGGACTCTGTTTTTATTGACGTTAACATAACCTGTACCGCGCGTCATTTCATACTTGGCGTTTGTTAACGCATACGCGTGATGAGAACGATCGAAGCACCGACAGGACTTACTCCGTTCGATTAAAGTAGTGATCTGTGTGCACTTATGATTTGTAGATCTTTGCGTCATATGTTACAATCGACACCTTTTCTTCTGTCAAATCAATGTCATGTTATTGTTCCGTTTTAGGTGTGTGAATTTGAAGGAATATGTGACTATAGACCTTGACAAGTACCACTGTCCACGATGCGAGCCCATGTGTGGCCCTTCACTCTGTAAGGCTGTTGATTTATTCACAATATTTTATATATATTTACATTCTCTAAAACTTTAGAGTGAATTGTCATTCTGAAGAATAAAATGTTGCTCTTAAAGATTGAAAATTGAGCCTCTTTTTCAAGACTAACTCAATTTTCACTCTTTATGTGATTCTACTCCAAAGAATTTAGAAAGCATATGTATGAAATTTGTTGTCTTTAATGTCCATTCTGCTTTACAGTGAAAATTAGAACAAATTATCATAGACATGATTATACTGAACTCGATGCAAATGTAAAACCAGTTCAAACTGGAACTGCAGTATTCATACGAGAGCTGAAATCGAGACACTTTCCCAAAGCTGACGAGGTTGTGAAGCATGTGAAAGGACATCAATTGACTATTCAGTATTTACAAAATAATGGCTTTGAAACTCCTATCATTATCGATGGAAAAGATGGACTTGATATGACAGTACCACCTATGACCTTTAGTGTTTGCGATGCTGAAACTTACATTGGTAAGATAAATATAAAAGTAAGAATTAAGATAAATGATTACGTTTACACGCACTAGTAAAAACAATTTTGGTAAAAATCATTTTAGTTAAAATTTGCTTTATATAACCTAATACGGAACCTGAGACGAAATATCCTTTGTCATTTCTTAACCTTAATGTCTAAAGTTGGTAACATCGAATTTTGATACGTTAAACCGATTGAAGACCGTTTACACGACTTTCGTAAAACGGTTTAGTAATGCCAAACCTGTTTCAGAAGAGGTTTGGATTTACTAAAACGGTTTTTATTAAAACGGTTTTACCAGTGCGTGTAAACATAGTCAATGTACAACATACATACATTAGAGAGCGCCAATGATCGCGGTCAAAGTTAATGTCATTAATACAATATATATTCTTAATTTTTAATTTTTAAAATAAAAGTATCCTGGAATAATTGATGCTTCACAATTATTTTTCATAATAAATTTATTTTATATTTTTTATATATTTATTTTATAATTGTATATTTTGTAAACTTACATAATACATATTATTTTCAGGTAGTGATCGAGATATAGATGTAATTGATGTTACAAGCCAAAGTAATCTACGTATGACATTAAAAGACTTTGTAGAATATTACAACTCCCCTTCCCGAATAAGAGTACTTAATGTCATAAGTCTTGAATTTACTAATACTGGGTATATCAATATTCATTGTCTCACTGTATATGGCTTAAATTGTTTTTATAGGATGTATGTTTGATAAATAAAACAATTGCAGTCTCTCGCCGTTGGTTGAAGCACCGTATGTTGCGCGGAAGCTCGACTGGGTTAATTCAGCATGGCCGCGCGATTGGCCTGAAGATAATGATATAAAACGACCAGAAGTACAAAAGTATTGCCTAATGGGGGTCAAAGATAGTTTCACAGATTTTCATATCGATTTCGGCGGCACATCTGTGTGGTATCACGTGTTGCGCGGCGAAAAAGTATTTTATATCGTCAAACCGACGTCGGCGAATTTACAGTTGTATCAGCAATGGATGTGTAGTTCGACGCAGAACGAAACTTTCTTTGGGGATCAGGCCGATGCGTGTTACAAGTGCGTGCTTAAGCAGGGCCAGACGATGATGATTCCTACAGGCTGGATACACGCGGTACTCACGCCGGTGGATTCTTTAGTTTTCGGTGGAAATTTTGTGCACAGTCTCAACATTCAGATGCAAATACAGTAAGTAGAGGAAACTTGATTGTAAAATAATTGTAAATCAAGTTAAGAAATTCATAATTCATTTTATAATAATGTTTATGCCCTTTTATTTAGAATATATGAATTAGAGAGAAAGATGAAGACTCCAGCAAAATTTCAATATCCTGGATTTGAGACAATTAATTGGTTCGCGGCTAAGAAATTGTTAAAAGAATTGAAAGAATTGAATAACGAGGGGAAAAAATGTCCGCCGTATTTTTTACAAGGCGTGAAGTCATTGCTTGGGATTCTCAAACAATGGAACACAGATAAGGATGTAAGTTAAGAATGTTTATATACGCGCGATTCTAATTTAAAAATATAAAAACTCCTAAAATAAAAGTTAATGTATTTAATTCCAGTATAGCATGATCAGCCGTGGTCAGATACCACACACAATAAATAGTCAGAAATTATTGAAGGATCTTGGTAAAGAGATACGACATGCGGAACGGTACTTAATATCCCTAAATCCACCGAAACCGGAACGCGAGAGTAAACGAAAAAAGAGAAAGCCATTGAATAAAGATTTCGTAGACTTTGATTATGCCGATAAGATGACCGATAACGCTGTTAAAACGAATAAAACCACGTTAAAGGAAACGAACAAAGCGACGTTAAAAGAAACGAATAAGTCGATGTTAAAAGAAACAAATAAAATGATGTTAAAGGAAACGAACAAAATGGAACCCGCATTGATTCAACAATCAGCAAAACCGCTCACATTAAAGCTTACATTGCCGAAACCAATCATGTGTCCTTTAGTTAAAACTCCCGTGGCGGAAAAACCCGCCAACAGTAATAAACGGCAATTATCCAAGCCGGGAAAACAGAGTCCTACCGTAATTAGATTTAAGCTCGGCAACAATGAGGTTGTCAGAAGTACAAACGACAATATAAACGTTTACGGTAGCAATATTATGACTGGTTCCTTCGAAACAACGAAGGAATCGCTGCCATGGAATCAGTCATCGTCCGTGTATGATTTTCACGATGGTAGCAACGAGAGCGATTACGGTCTTGTGATAGACGAGTCGCAAAAGCGGAAACGAGCACCGAGATCGAAACGACTCAAGCGCGATTATGACGGCAATGTCGACGTATTAAACAACACGCCGAAAAATGGCATAGAAGAATTGTTGAAAGCGTCGGCGTACACTCTTGGGAATAGCACTCCAAGGGTTGATGTCACGTACGTATAAATTCAGATTCATATTGTTGGCATTGAATTATGATTCATGGTTATAATGAAAAATAATTTCAGACCATCAACCACGATTCCACAGTACAGTCAACATATGCCGCCGCCCACTGGGTAAGTTAATTCGTCGTGGAATTCTAATCTTCGTATTTCAGATTTCGTAGTTGTCGTGCATCTCGAAACTTTCCCGATTAATCTCTCCGAGACGTGGTTAATGAAAAGTTTCGGTGAACTTTTAAATAACTGATTATTGTAACTAAACTATTATACTTTACAAACTTCTCTAAATTTAGTTTTATTTGAAATTATCGCGGATTTGGATGAGATTGAATTAATATAGAATGAATGCAGATATATGGTTCTTCTTTGAGCATGCAAGTCTTCAATTTTTGTTTAATGCTTATTTAAAGATTCTTGTAGCTCATGCCGTACAAAGGAATGAATTTGATTTCTTGATGTCTTAGTATTTATAAATTGAAAACGGTCAGTTCTGACAGGGCGTCACCGTCCACACGGGAGGCGATCGCCGGAATGTTGTCGTTCAGCCAGCAAAGTTACTCGACAACGAGTAGTTCTACGAAATCGTCAAAGAGATCTATTAAAAGCCAACAAAATGACGAAGATGACGATCAGTTGATAGAAAATATCGATAAAGTTCATCAAGACGATGATTTTAGTATGTATATAATAAACAGAATGACTTGTATATTTTTCTCGCGATATAACTACTAAATTTGTACTATTCACAGTTTATCCAGCTTTAGACGCTTCTGACGATGAAGATTATATCTTTAAGCCTAAAGCAAAGAGTCAAATCGACGAAGCATGGAATCCGAAAGCTAGAGTAGGCCCTCTTTTACCGAAAACGAATCGACCGGCACGGGAAGGAGTGAAGAAAACGTCTGTAGAAAAAGGCTTGGAAGCGGCCGCAGCGAAGCGAGCAAAGCAATCGGTAAGAAAATTGTTGTCTTATTCAATATTACTTTATTTTGCACATAATCATTCCACAAAATACAAATAAATGATGCATTAAGCTTTCTAATCATTACCAGACTAATAATAATAATTAATACTTATTAATATTTATGCGAAATCTATCTGATGTGCAATACTTTTTCATATTTTTTGTCATTTATAATAAATGTTTAATTACTCACAATTTTTCTTAAGTACCATAATTCCGTGTTTCTTGCATATACATTTCACATAGGATGAATACCTGGATAACGACGTGGACAAAGTTACCAAGAAGAAATTGGTAGGCATATTTCGATCTCTGCAATTTGATATAAAATTCTGTAGTTCTGTACTTTTTTCTAGCTTTCCAGTACATGTATCATAATTACAATCTTACTCTTAATTATAGTCCTTGATTTTGCAACTTATTGTTTATATTCCATTATATTCCTTTGTTGTTTTAGTTACCATTTAATATTAGCTTTCTTTTCACTGCACATATGTAGTGACTGCCAGCTGTCACCATTAATCTACAGATTGGATCACTAGAAATACAATATAAAAATTTCTCTGTTCTTGGTGAATTCTATATATCTTCCTTCCTGTATTCATAAATTTTTTTCATTTTTATTATGTTATTGTAATGGAAAACACTAATAATAATTAAATGTAAATTATATTTTGTGCGTGTAATAGGGTACCAACAAACGTACATACAATAAAAAGAAGCAAAAGAATCCTGTAGTCCCTGCAGTAGGAACCGCGGCATCTACTGCAGCTTCTGAAAATGTTGCAAAAGCCGGATTCGGGTCAATACTGACAAGTCCCAATAGACTTAAAGATGTTAAAGCTAAACTCGCAGCACCCGTTCCAGCTGGTAAAATATTTTGATTACCTATACACTTCTTTTTTTATTTAAAGCTTAACAGTTTTATAATTTATACTCAATTAATAATATTATGAGGAAAAATGGATATTTTTAAATTTTCAGAACGGAAACCGAAGAAGGGTATGAAAACGGCAAAGCAACGTTTGGGGAAGATTCTGAAGCTTCATAAAATGATGCATTAGAATAAAATGAATATCATGAAAGAAGAAGAAAACATCACGTCGTTCTTCATTTGTGTAAAATCATATAGTTGTACATTACTATGTAAATATAAGAAATTTTCCATCAAGGTGATGCGCACCTTATAAAAGCGAATTAGTTATTAAAATCAGCGTCGTTTTCTAAGAGATACTTATATTTATTATATCGTGTTTAATTTTAGGCAAATATATATATTATATATATATAGAACAACTTTTGATATCTTGATATTTCAGTAAGACGATATTTATATTGTAATAATAGATTTATTAATGTGCTTTATGTGATGACTCAATGTAGTAATTTAGTTGACAATGATCTGGCAGGAAAATCTAATAATTTTCTTTTCATTATTTTAATAAGATCGTGATTTAATTTTTAATGGTAGATTCAACAAATTAACGATGGTTTATTTTTAAAACAATAGATGTTCTTTTTGTTTAGTGAGTAGTAAGTAAATACTTCACCGTCCATTGTTAAGAACGCAGAGAATTTCTTATGCATTACATATTTTTGCATTTTTTAGAATACGCAATTAGCATGGCGCAATTATCTGGTGCAGTTTTCTAATTCCAATTATAATACAGTTCTTTATTTTGATATAACTATAGCATGATATTTTCTTCGACGCGACGATTGCAATAGTGGATTAATCTTTAATCGATTCTCGTAAATCCTTAAATACCACATTGCGGTATGGCATACTCACTCAATTCGATTGCTTTCATAAAAATACATCATAAAAAATTGTTTTTCTTTAATCGAAACATCAGACATTGAGGAACATAATGATACTAAGCAGATGCAGGTATTTTTATTAATAAAAAAAACTTATAAACAATAGAAAAAGAAAGCTGAGCATGCCACATTGAAAAGGTATTCAAGGGTTAATTGAAAACTATCCCCATATCTAAAATGACAATTGCCACATGCTTTTTAAGTAATATGTAAATCATTTGTAATTTTTGTTTACATTTTTGTGAGAAAATACAAAAAAAACATCACAATTGATGCAGAATCCCTATAAGCAGACAATATTCTTAGAATGTTATATAAATATTATTAAAAAATTAAAATTAATATATAATATTCCGAGAATATTAGATATATATTTTTTAATATTATCGGAGTATTCTATTGATGTCATATATCCATTTCATATAATATCCTAGAAATGATTTCTTTAATTTCCGTGAAATATTACTGAAATAATTATTAATATTAATTATGTATTATATATAAAACTACAATGTGAATTTACAAGTAACAACAAGCTCTTATCGTTTAAGCTGGATCTTAACTTAAATGTTCGGTGTGATTTTATGTATATAACGCAGTTTACAACTGCGCATTGAAATCATTTTACACATAATCTTAAATCGAATTGATGTAACAGTTTTATAAATTAAAGTAAATATTACTATACTTCTTTTTTATGTTTATACAATATTACAATAACATTAAATACTATTATTTTTACTAATCATAATATTATCAGGAGTTGACGTACAACCATTTATTAACATTTCACAGGGGAATATTATATAATAATAAAATTTTATTCCATTTAATATTCTAAGAATACGCCTAAAATACTTTAATATTAAATAATATTACAATGCTTATAGGGAATTGTCTGTAATTATCATTACCAATAAATTTACAATGATATAATCATTATTATATCATTATAATTTATTACATTTGCTCGATGTTATATGTATCAGTTCAGTTAGTATCTAGTTTATACCTCACAGAGAGAGGCTGTAGGATATTGAGTTAGTTTTTCATATACTTGTTATGAAAATAAGAGAAAAAAATAAGATATCTGCCAGCGTGAAAACATTTTATATGTAACTTACAAGTACATGATAAGATATATTTTGATTGTAATGAAATACTAAGCAAAGAAGCGTAAAGGATATTATCGTTTGTTGTATCGCACAGGAAATTGAGTTACCTAATATACACGTTGTACCTGTTTCCTATGATACAAAATACGAGATATACATAAAAATGTAAAATCCTGAAAGAGCTCTTAGTTCCCTAAACATGGATTTTGTTTGTAATCGTGGATCCCTTCTACTTAATAAGTTAGACCTTTCGAATTGTTTGATGTTTTGGAATAATTGACAGTTTCGTCGTATTCGTCGAAGAAACGAAGAAAATTTTGAAAAAAGGTGTTTTCTACTTAACAACTTACACGTACGTTAAAATTAACCCCGAAGTTAGATGGTTTACAGACTTCTAACGTCGGAAAATAAACATTTATTCTAGTAATATATTAATGGAAGTTTTACTTATAATTTAATTTTTACTAATATAGATTGTGATAAGCATTACAAATTGTATTTAATTATTATTATTATTAACACTGCGTAATTTATAAGTTGCTTAAACGTGTGGCAAGCAATTACTTGAGATTTATAACGTCTGATGTGTACCACAAATTCTTAATATTGCTGCATCAGTGAATTTTTTATACGACGCCTGCACATCGAATACATATGGATAATACATAATAGATAAAAAAGAGCAAAATAGTTGTTGTCTTTACGTCTGTTTTTCCTATAATAACTTTATACAAAGAAATGATGTGTTTATTCTACTATAATAATTCTTTATATAAGATTACTATAGGAAAGGTAGAAAGGCTAATACTTTGCTCGGATACAAACTAAGAATAGAAAGACGTTTATATACAATGCCTTCCTAAAAATTTATGCTTTGGATAAGTTTAGCAATACTCGCTTTCGTTGTCTTAAAAGTAACACGTTGCTTCGTCCCGCGTTCAAAAGCAAATTCAAGCTATACGGTTACTTTTATTATTAGCGCATTTAACGAATTTATAAGAATTTGTGTACGCGCTTCGTATATACGAGTTTTACAAAATTATAATCTACAAAATTATATAAATGTACATGTATAGACGCATATATACATATATTTTTTTACAGAGTGTTTATCTTGAATTTTGTGAATCGTACATTTTATTTAACGTCTTGAATTTTCATTAAATTGAATTGATGTTCTAACGATAGCATCCATGTACGTTCCTACCCAGTACTTCGCACATCGTTAAATGCGCTTTAAGCGCAATAGAAGTTCCGTGACAAAGTCAACGTGATTCGCGAAATGGACTTGTAGATTTTCGCTACAAAGGATCGGTATATTTCAGATGTGTTCATTAAATTATAGACGATAACGCGCAAACTTTCGATGTTCGATGAGAATACGTTCTTACGACAGAAGTAAAATAATAAAATATTAAACGTCAGGGATGAAAGTAAGTAACGTTTATTTTCAGGATACGAGCTCTTTTATTACGTCGCTCGTAGAAGCGTAGTAGTATTCTCACGTACAATATTATTCTAGCAATATTCTAAGTGTAAATAGTTTAAGATTGTCGCTCGATTTAATGCGATTTAACTGTTCTAAAAATTTTTAAATGGTTTTCTAATCCCAATCAAAAGTCATTGTTCTCATTCCCTTGTTGGTAAGAACGCATTGGCCCTTTACGTGTACGATGCATTTATTGTCTATGAAAGATATAAAAGTAAATGTATTTTTGAAGATCTTGCCGGCCAAGGTGCGAACGAATTAATCGTCTATCAAACGCAACGTTCTCTTTCGCTTTACTAACACATTTAAAATTTCGTCCTTACAACTCGACTTTTTACGATTCTTAGAATTTATCAAATCTTTTATAGTTCGCATCGTTCGAAAAAGAAAAGACTTGTAAAAAAAGACTTGCATAAAGCAGCCGAAAGATTTTTTCATCGTGTTCGTATTATTGCTGAATAAAATGTTGGATTCATTTATTTCAACCTTGTATATGTGTGTATCTCTCATCCTTTTTCTTGTGTATTTTCCTGTTATATTTTTATTTTTATTAATTTATTACATTCCAACATTTTGTTCAAAATGTTTTCAAATGTTGAAAATATGAATGACATTATCGTTTATATTCAGAGCAAAGTTAAAATTCATTTTAGCATCACATTAAATATTTTCGTCACAAAATATTTTCAACATTCTAGAAACGCGCTTTCACACACACGAATTTGAATCACATATCATTAATTCTTACTTGATATAATAAGTCTATTTTTTCTTTCTGCACTAGAATTTTCTTGCTTCTGCTAAATATCAAACATGTCGATTTTACTTTAAGTACCAAAAGTGTATATTAGAGACAGTTTACCATTTGGATCGAAAGTTACTTCAATAAGAAGTAATATTTTTTAAATTTGTGCACTAATAGAAATATATGGAAATATATTATAAAATAATGATAAAAAAAATCTAAATTTTTTTTATGTAAGTACTATTTCAACTATAGAAAACAGATCTAAGATTTTAGTAGGTTTTTTTTACAGAAGCAAATCAAAAGAATAATGTCAATTTCGCCCATGATTTCGCCTATCTTCAACTCTCATTCTTCTGTTCGTTAATTCAATATTCAATCTATTCAAGAAAGTTTGTCAAAATTTTGAGTCTATTTTCAGTATGATTCCTCATCCTGGAATTAATATATCTCCCTGCCAAATTATACGTTTCATCTCGATCTTTGCGGAGGTTTCTTCGTGAAATAATCGCATTTCTCGCCAAATATCAATCGTAAGTTTCTTTTAACATCTCGTGTGAAAGCCGATCTACAATAGGTGTTATAACTTTAACCTTTTGCTTTAAATTTTTAAATTATTAAATATTCTTAAAGTATATTTACATAAAAAAAATTGAGATTTTTATCATTATTTTATAATACATTTCCATGTATTTCTATTATCAGAGTATAAATTTAAAAAATATTACTTCTTATTGAAGTTCAGATGGTAAACTGTCTCTAATTTTTTTGTATTATTTTTAAATAAAATTTAGAATAATTCATAATTTTGTTAAGTAACTCTTAACATGTTGCATTTGCCTTACAACCTCTTTAAACCTTATGCATGTATATGCACAGTAACCCTGGATACAATACTGTTTTGCCAGAGCTGTCAGAGCTGTCCAAGGTCGGTGTTTTTTGGCTTGAAATTGAAATGTGTCGATATTCACACCTATTACTGTTCCTACTCTTTACTTCATTGCTGTTTTGTCGTAGCGCGCGATGTTTGGTCTCAAGGACGATACTAGTTTGAAATCATTAAAAGTTTTTAATCTGTGTCTTTCACTACTCAGACAGCACAGAATATTTATGACAAATATTTATTATTATTCATTTTATGAAATGATATATAAATATTTTATACATATTTTTTCTATAAAGCTTTATTCGAAATATTATTAAAAGATAGACTAAATATTTAATGTAATATTTATGATAAATATAAATAAACATTTCTGTTAAGTATTTTTTATTTGAATCATAATGTCTTGTTAAATATTTCCCTAGCATTTACTACAAGGTTTACAATAAATATTTCACAATGTTTATAATAAATGTTTATGATCTATACAATCTAAGACCACAAAAATATTTACAAAATATTTAAAATAAGCCTTATAAATATTTATAAATATTTTGTAAATATTTTATAAATATTGTGTGCTGTCTGGGTATGTTTAAAAGTATTCTGTTATTCATATTTTTATAGTTAAAGATATTATGAATAATAGTATCTTATAATATTAGTAATAGAATACTTTTGAACATAGTGAAAGACACAGGTCAAAAACTTTTGATGATTTCACTAGTTGAGATCTAGTATCGCGCGCTACGATAAAACAGCAATGAAGTAAGGAGTAAGAAATAGATGTGAATACCGACACATTTCAATTTCAACCCAAAAAACACCGATTTTGGACAGCTCTGTTTAAGCTTTAAGTTATAACCCCGAATCTACAATAGGTGTTTTAAGCCTTAAGTCGTAAGAAATTGGCAAATTACCTCGGATCTACAATAGGGTTTTAAACCTTAAGCTATAAGAAATGGACGAATCATAGTCGATTATTCTCCTCGAATTCGACTGTAATTAGTCAATTTCTTACGACTTAAGTTTTAAAACATCTATTGTAGATCTGGACTAAGTCATAAATTAAAAGTTAGAAGCTAGAAATTGACGACTGTGTTTGGTCAATTTCCAGCTTCAATAACTTCTGATTTATGACTAATGGCTTATTGTAGAATGCGTGTTACCCCGGATCTACAATAGAATTTTAAGCCTTAAGCCATAAGAAATGGGCGAATCACAGTCGATTATTCCCCTCGGATTCGACTGTAATTAGTCAATTTCTTACGACTTAAGGGTTGAAACATTTATTGTAGATCCGGACTTACAGTCAAATTCGAGGAGAATAATCGACTATGATTCGTCCATTTCTTATAGCTTAAGGCTTATCCTGAATCTACAATAGGTATTTTAGGCCTAGTCTACAACCAGTTAGGAGACGTTGTCGTATGTCGTGCGAAATTGGCTCGTAAGAAATTGGCTAATCACAGTTGAATATGAAAAAAACAATCGACCGTGATTGGTTAATTTCTTACGGCACGACATACGACAACGTCTCCCGACTAATTGTAGACTAGGCCTTAAACCTTAAGTCACAAGAAATTGACCAATTACAATCGAATTCGAGGAGAATAAGCGACTGTGATTCGTTCATTTCTTATGGCTTAAAGCTTAGAACTCTATTGTAGATCCGGGGTTAGAACTCTATTATATCCATCAATTATTCTCCTCGCATTCGACTGTGATTGGTCAATTTTTTACGACTTAAGGCTTAAAACACCTAAGGTTTGTTCGCGTCGCATGCTCCAACATGTTCGAATATGCTCCTACTATAGCTCTTACTCTATCAAACGCGTTGGAGTGAGTAAGAGCTATGGTACGAGCATATTGGAATATGTTGGAGTATGCGACGCGAATAAACTTCTATTGTTGATCCGGAGGTAAGAAACAAGGACTAGGACGATGGGACATCCTTTGAGGCGCGCCGCGCTCGGCGCGCTTCGCGGCCGGCTTCGCGTCCGACTTCATATTTGCGCGGCAACGCGCGCCGTCGCGACGATCAGTCTGCAGCCGTCTGCCGCGCGGTATAGATCGTTAGTTATTGTCTCGCGTACGGAGCGTGCAACGAGTGCGTGGCACCCACCTTCGTGCGTCCGTCCGTCCATCTATTCATTCGCGGCGCCGTGGTTTGTGTCGTTCGCTCGACACTCTCATCCTCGTGTGTCTTCCCGCATTCTCGTTGCCGCTCCGGTTTTTCCCGAACAATCCTTCGTCGAGCGAACGCGCGCGCGCTCCTTTTTACCGTCACCATTTATGAATCGCGGGCGAATCGATAGCGCGAGCGATAATCGTTTTTGTGCGCGCGGCGAGTCTGTGTTTCGTGAGAAGTGATCGACCTCCCGGTCGCGGTTTCCCTTCGGGAACGAGAACGCATTCGTCGACGCCATAGCGTGAGTTTGACGTTTTCAAGGTACGTATAATATGTTATGTATATCGTGAACATGTAGCAGTTTCGCAAAGAGAGAATGAGAATAAGAGAGGGAAAGGGGTAGAGATGGACATGATCGACGCGTGCACGCGCGCGAGTTCAAATTCCACGTAACAGTCATAAGTGTCAGTCTGAAGATTGAACCGTAATGACGTCCGTGAGGGAGCGAAGCGCGGTCGGCGCGAAAGGTGCAAGCGATACGAACGTGGCCGCAAATCGCGCGGAGAGGGGACAAGTTCACTCCGTTCGTTCACGCGACGCGACAATGACGACAATGACGACACGTGCTTCTTTTCTTTCTAGCTGCAGATTTTCCGGCGTCCATCGCGAAGAATCGACACGCACGGTTGCGAAATTTTTGATCGAATCAAGGTACAGACTTAAACTTCGATTAATCGATATACATATAAATTGCTTTCCATTTAAAAAATTCAGGTAATTCTTAATTATTTGTGACATCATAACTCATTGTCAGTTGAATGCACGTTCCTTTTCATTCTGACAAGTGAGATTCAAATGAATTTTTTATTACCTATAGTTTGTAGCTCGTCTCTCTCTCTCTCTCTCTCTCTCTCTCTCTCTCTCTCTCTCTCTCTTTACTGATGAAAATAAAAATCAGAGCGTAAGTCGAATGTAATGGGAGAGTAACAGAAGCGTAAACGAAACTTCTAAGAGTCGAAATTGAAATGGAATTTTACATTCAAAATGTAAAAAAAGCGTAAATGCTTTTTTTACATTTCATTGTTCCAATTTTTCCCTTCTAGAAATTTCGTTTACGCTTCTGTTACTCTCTCATTTGCGCTCTTCAATTTACGCTCCGATTTTTATTTTCATCAAGGTTGTTTACGTGCTTTCTAAATTTTTTGGAGTGAATCTCACGTCAAACGAGTGAAATCTCACTCCAAAGAGTGAAAATATTGTCACTCTTATTTAGTAAGAGTAGCAGTATTTTCACTCTTTTGGAGGTTTCACTCCAGAATTTAAAGAGTAACTTTAAACTCAATATACTTGTGTGAAAATAGAAAATAATCATATAGTTAACTTAATTGACACTTGTACTATTTTGCGATAGAATTATTAACTTTTGCGGTATTTAACGCATTAAGAAGAACATTAATTCATGGCTAACAAGTTACGTTTTAGTTAGAAATGTGATGAAATCTGCTTTCAGTTATTCTGCAGTTGAATCAACCGCCGATTAGATTAGTCGGAGTTGCCTACAATGGCGTCTCTCGCTTTGGAGTTTCTAGAGTTGTTAGTAATTTAAATCACACTTTCTCGTGCTCCTTACTTCACTTGTTCGAGATGTAACGAATTATATCCGAAAAAATTGAAAAATGAAGGAAAGAAGAAGGAAAAAACGCAGAAATGAAGCGAAATCTTGTTTGTTAAGAATTACGAAACGTTATTAATTTATCATTTCTGAAAATTAATTCATTTAAATGAATTTACAATAGTTCAACATCTTAACGTTCTGACCGTTATGGCGCTTCTTAATTTAAAATTATTATGTTTAACATTAGCGGTCTTTCAATCTTATTATTGTTATTAATTTAGCTCGCGTCGATCAATTTCCGCCCAATCGATAGAACATCGACAACCGAGGCATACTTTCTACCGCATTACGATATTATAATATATATTTTTGCGTGTCCCTGATGTCACGCTGCCACGAAGGAACCCGAGCTAGTCAGCGAGAGCTCCGCGTGCGCTTCCAGTTCGACGTTGTTGAACGCCGGAGTAAACAATAGTCGATTGTAGAAAAACACGTATATAGTCTACGTTTTATAAGTAAATGTCTATGTAAATCCGACGAGTAAAAAAGCCTAATATACAAAATTCTAGTGTATTGCAAGATTTTTTAATTATTTTTTTATTAACCCACTTTTTATTATTTATTCATGAAAAGGACGATTTTGCTGAAGTATTTAAAAATTTAGCTACATATAGATTTGAAAATAATTTTATTGAACCATCAAAATAGTTACGTAGAAATCTCATCATGATATGAGTAAAAAGTTTTGACATTCTAGCAACTAATTTGAGCATCTTACATAATTATTTTGATGGTTCAAAAAAATTATTTTCAGATCTGTACCTAGCTTAATTTTTACATTCTTCAGTGAATTCTTATTTCTGTATTTATTTATCGCACAGCAGTTTTTTTAAATAATTGGCTGCAGAATAAAGAATTTCTACAGGCTTTGAATGAAATATCTCTATGAATATTGTATGTATCAATTTTAATGAATGAATAAATAATAAGGATATATTGTACTTTATATCTTAAAGTTTAAAGGTAAATTCTTGCCGAAAGGCGCAAAATGACGGAGGAAAAAACAAATTGAATAAGTAATCATGTTGAGAATACTTATAAATTTTCTTTTGTTCGCTTGTGCACAAATTTGTTTGCGAATTGCAGTGTTAATCTTATCGAAAGCGAAATTTTATGATTTTCAGAATAGAGAACAAAAAGTTTTTAATAATCTCGTCGTAATCGAGCTATCCAACGGAATTAACGGAAGTTCTATAAATAGCAATATCTCGAGATTAAACGTCAAGCAGCTTCTCAATAACCCGTTCTGTCAATTTAAAACTAGTGACACGCACAACTCGTAGTACATCCCAGGGAATCTGAAATCTAATCACACTCTTTAATTAAATCTTTTAAAGTGAATTGTAAGAGTAAAAATTGAGCCACTCTTTTTCAAGTCTGGCTAAATTTTTATTCTTTAGAGTGAGATTTCACTCCAAAGAATTTAGAGAGACACCAAAATCCGAATGTGCGATAGAGTTGTACTTCGTTACAAAGTTTTCTCGTCTTTTAGATATTTTCTTTCCGCGAAATTGTTACGCTACGTTCATTAAACTGATCTATAAAGATCGTTGCTCCCGAATTGAAGATAAAATGACATTTCCCGACGAGACACTGACTCATTGCGTATTCACTGACAACACGGATTGCTCTTCCCACTCGTGAATTTGCAAATCACGTGAGTGTCGTAAACGTCAGGCCGAAGGTCGAGAGCATATCAAGTGTTGCAGTTCCAACTTATCGTGCCCGGAATGTGTAGATTATTATGTGACGCATTCGACTTATCGACACTTATATCAAGAGAAGACTACCGGCATGATTTTTTTTCACGTGAAACTTTAATAACGTCGACGATAACGAAATACTCTTGTTTATTTCTTTTAATATGGATTCATTTGCCCTTTCTCGTAATTAGATACAATATAAATCAAATCAATTAGATAAACGTGCGACTCGATGTTTGCGATCTAAAGATTAGAACTTTTTATGAATATCACGCTGACGATCGTCCATTTCTATTCATTTTTTGCATGCTGCATGTTTTAATTTTAATCAGACATTAACAGCAACATTTTTTGCTAACTTCTTATTTTTATGTAAATATCTTCATCTCTTGTGTATGCTATATGATTATCTTATTATTATTTGCTCAAATAGATGATGTTTTCATTAGTTCTTATTGATGCTAAAGTCGTTATTAAAACGTCGTCTTGCTACTTGGGTTAATTATGTATGTATATAACAAATTATTATGATTAATTATTATTATTATTCTCTTTTGCAGTGATGCTGGTTGTTTGGCAAGGAGCTCGCCGTTGCCTGAGTTGCAGCGGGCAGCGCACTAATCAGGGTCGCCAATTCCATCAAAAGTCGCATCATCATCGCGAGCCGATCAGCGAAAAGCTCGACCGGTATCATCTCGTTAGAGCCAGGTAAATGATCCGCTTATTATCGAGCTTTGTTTTCTTATCATTATTTTTCGTTATGTAGTCAGTGTTATCTATTATTCTCTTCGCAGAAAGATTTTCTGATAAGGAAAAATTCTTGATCTTATCGTAACTTTATAAAAATAACACGATATTAAGAATAGATCAATTCTCCTTCCTTGAATCGTATAAGATTGACTTATTATCTTGAGACAAGAATAAAAACGTTGAGAACCTAAATTTAAATTTATATATAAATCTTTATCCAATGTTATAATGCATGATGCTGGTGCCATAATATTTAACACGAAACTGATATTCAAGATAATTTTAATTCAGATTTAAAAACCTTTTTTTTTTTAAGAATAAAATATTCCATTGTTAACAATAAATATGATGTCTATCGGTTTTATTTTATGATGAATCGAAGAGTAATATTGTATCCAAAAATATTTTCTATGGTGCAACTACTCAATGAAAAAAAAATTGCATAATAAATCCTCGAGTGATCTAAACAATCCTATAAACGTATAGATTATTCCAATATTACATGATAGAATAATTGAAGTAGTTCTACCGTTATATATATATATATATTACACAGTGCATGAGGATTTTTAATAAAATGAAAAATTTTAATTTGTTTTAATTTTATTTTATTATAAATGGTTTTAATTTTTCTATAAAAATAAAAATTGCTAATTTATGGCACGTTTATCCGCGTCTTAGGCTCATATTGATCTCAAATTGAAATTATAAAAGTTTTATTTCCTAAAAAATTTATTAATGCACAAAATAATATATGCAAACATACATACTATATGTTTTATTGAAGAGTAATTAAAGTGGGACAATAAAAAATATAATTGTATTATTAGTATAAAATTTTATATTGAATGCTTACATTTATTGGTTTAGACACCCGAAAGATTATTTGCAATAAAGTCGAGACGGATATAACGGTTCATTATCCTACCGTCTGCAATCGAATCGCGTAATTGATTGAGCTAATCACGCTCGGCTGAGTTTTATACATGCACCAATGTGCGTGTATGCGTGTAAACTCGTGCATATGTGTATGCTGATGTACGCGCCTTGTCGCCGGACTCGAATGAGACGAAGTAATTCTTCGATGACCCGACCGTTTAATCGCAGGATATTTGCGAGAGGAAAATTTTCCAACGACTCGATCCGAACGGTAATTCAAAACACACTCACGGCGTATTTCATCCATTTCTCAGAAATCATCTTGCGAGGTTCTATCCCACCGCGCCGAGATACCTGAGTCACCGGCCATATCCGTCAAAATAAAAATACCGGCGAATAATCGGAAAAATTGTACTTGAGAGAGCGCTAAGATTTACTTGCGGGAAATATAAAGATCGTAGAAAAGAATATTAATCGTCTAAAAATCCATTGCTTAATCACCGTTGTCAATAATTTTTAATTTATGTATAGTGTAATCTTTTAGGCATCACTGGATCCTTGAGAAAGTAATATTATAGCTAACATTTTTTCAGAATTTTTTTAAAATTTTATGGAATTGTTTGTAGTTAAATATTACTCTTTTTTTCTCGTAAAAATGTTATACTAGCGAGTGAATAATTGGAAAATTTATACTTGAAAGAGCGTTATAAGATTCACTTGTGGGAAATTTGTAAAAAAAGAAAACAATCATCGAAAAAAATCCCTTTTTAATTAATTCCCGTCGTCAATAATTTTCGAAGTGTAACGCAATCTTTTATGAATCGCTGAATTCGTGAGGAAGTTATATTATAGTTATTATTTTTTCATAATTCTTTTGTAATTTTACGTAATTGCTGTATAGTTGATATAAACGCCACTCTTCTTTCTCGTAAAAAAATGCCAAGAATGCATGCAGATCCGTCGTGTCGCATTTAACCTGTCATAGTCAATATGTGTTTTTACAGTCGACGGCCTTATGATAAAGACGTGCAACACAACGTATCAGACACGTGCGTGAACGGGGCATTCACGTCGCAGCCACGTGTCGCGTGACATGCTATGTGGGCAGATTCTACTTCGGATGCGTGTATTTCCTTTAAAAAACATATCGTGTGAACAATTTCCACCTGATTCGATTGCTCGAGCTTCCCATAATCAAGGCACGTAGCGCAGTACGTGTCTCGTGCGGTGTCTCGATCTCTATTATTAGCTTACTGTCGCGTCTATAAATTACATAATATTCCATAACGATGTTAGCATCATTGTGGAATATTATGTTTAAGTTTATTTCGTGACTGATATTTCAAACAATCAAAGAACCGGGAAGGGTTAAGTAAAAATAAAAATGGAAACAGTATTTATAGCTGATATTGCCCATTTCATCATTCGTTTATCATCACCATTATACACAAATGAGCCGGTATCTGGCGTCACGTTTGATTGACGCTTCTGCGATAATATCGTGTCATAATTAATAAATTTGATCATAAAATACGAAGATCAAAATTCGGGAGATCGGACGGTGCATTCGCATAAACCCCGATGCGTCTAGAACACACTGAAAGAAAAGATTGGCTGAATATGGCATAGCATTTTTAATTGATCGCAACAGCCAATTTTTGGTTGCGTTAGTCTATCGAAATCCTATATTGACATTGCGGATAGGCTAACGTAACAAAATATTGGCTGCTGCAGCCAATTAAAAATGCTATGCCATATTTTATCATCTAATTTGCTGCAGCAGCCAATCTTTTCTTTCAGTGCACGCGCATTAATTGCAATAGTTTATCACCAATGAAACCTCGAACTCGACTAACCTATTTCTTCTCTCAGGCAAGTCACGAGTGCATAACTGTTAATGTACATAACACAACACGTGTACATAATACAGCAACGTTAATAAGGCATGTTTCGTGACGGATCTACGTTGGAGGCAACTTCGATTGTCGAAGTGAGAAATATTTGCGGTCACATGACAATTACCGACGAGTACGCCGGCGATTATAAAGCACTTATAAGGCGATTGACGTTCCCAGTGAGTTAGTTCACGATCGAACGTCGACGCGCCGACATCTCTTTGTAACTCACGCGTGTCGCATTGTCATAATATCGTGCGCTATCTTCGAATTAAATTTCACACGTCTACGAGTTTCTTTGCATTTCTTCGCCATCTCGCCGACATATCTTCGTTATCGTATACCAAAACCGTAGCCGATTCTCAGGAAATCGCACTTGTCACGCTCGAGACAAAGAGAGAAATATCAAACGAAAAATAATTCAAGGTAGAAGTGAATTAAATCTTTATGTTGAATAAAAAAAAAGTACGTTAGAGAATCACGCTTTATCCCGAGTAACTTGCAGAACTATTGTTATACTGGTGTGTCGTACGTTAGGGGGCAGAAAATCTGCGAGAGAACGAAGAAGTTTAACTTCTTTCGGTGCGCGAAGTTTCAAGGACTGAGTGTTTTTGTAACGAAAGTTGAGTGCGTGGACTTTACATTGTACAATTTTAAACTAGTCAAATTGAGTTATTGTGAAGGAAGTTCATTTTCGCTGCAGCTGCACATCTTTGCACCTGTTTGCGTGTGTGCGTCAAGGTTGGGGACAAAACGGAAAGAAATCCAAGATTACGGTACGTACAAGGTTTTCTCAAGTAGTCCATCGATTGATTGATAGGTAGCGATTTATTTATCGGGAGTCTCTGGGCGACTTAATTATCGTATTTCGCGGTATATATTTCCGCTACGGATACCCGAATACTTTTGCTACACTTTTTAATTCTTAATTAGTACACTTATCGTTTTTTAATTCTGTTGAATAAATCTGGATCCCTTAAAGATACGATCTCGTGGCCATTATTAGCAAGCAGATATTTTTAAAACATTCCTTGCACAAAAATACAATCAGAATGCAGTTTCACGCGATCAATCGCAAAAGTTACTGCTGCTATCTTTAATCGACTTTTGTTTCGTTCGAACGAAAATTGAAATTCACGTACCTTCAACATAATTGATTTAAAATAATTACGTACAAAACGCAAAAATCGTAGATAAAATATAGTAAAAAATGAGCGATATTATTGCTTTAAAATATGAAGATGAAAACTCCTCTTTTTTAATAATTTATATTAAAAAAAACTAGAATCTTGTGAAATATGAGATGAATATGAAATCATGTATATTTGTATTTACTTTCGTATTTACTGCAATAATATTTATATGAATCTGGAATTTATAATGATGATTGCAGTAGAGAACACATAGCGTATCTCTATGGTTAGCCGCATAATGTGAAGGTTTCTTGTTAATAGAGCTATCATATTTGAATCATAAGAAGAGAGTACATATGTATACTTTAAAAGAAAAAGATGATTCAGGAGCGGAGGAGGGGATATAATTTTTTATATATTAATATAATTTTATAAATATAAAATTTTATAAAATATGTTTTGCTCACGACTTACAGCGTTAACTCCATATTAAACCACTTACTAATCCTTTAATTTATATACACACAATTACAAGTTCATTTATATAGTATATTTCTTAAAAAATTTTAATATATAATGATCAGAAGTTTTACGATCTTAAAATAGTACACAGCTGATAACATTATCGGGAAGCTAATTTAAATAAGTAGGTACTATAAGCATCGTGTCTATTTATTTAATAATGCAAATCGACGAGTTGGCTAATAACTTCGGTCGCGACTCGAACCGCACAATGCTCTTTAATGAGATATTTGAGTCCATGTGATTTTTTGCTGATATAAGGAGACTGTCACCAAACGCGTAAATAATACGAAGATCTTGAATTTGGCACAAAAAGGTAGCCGAAGGTTGAAAGTCCCCCCTGATGTATATTTATTCAGATGCAAAAGTGAATGAACATGTGCTCAATAATTTTCGCGTTTCTTCGTCAAACTTCGTTCGGCTTCGCGATAATCACATACTTGACAGCAGTCGACTACGATACTCACATACACCTTGATACATAAAAACCAGTTCATTCCGGGTCGTCGTTCAGTATAGATCATGAACGATACCAGAGTGCGTGAGGTTTTGCTCATCGAGGACAGAATTAGAGCCAGGAAATTTCCTTTGTCCTCTTGTCGATCTTCGCTACGAGATGCTTGTCGATTTCATTTTTTTCTGTTTCCTGAAATAGCGTACATCTTGAAATAAGATCACTGTCTTTTTGTTATCAGTACGTTGAACTCACAATAATTTTTTTTTATTCTTTTTTATTCTTTTATCTTGATTAATTGCGAAAAATTTTGTATAAGTATATCATGATCTTGCTTTCTTCTTCTTTCATCATTGATTTTTTCTTTTGAAGTATAATATCCTTTTTCTTCTTCCAACAATGAAGATTTTACGGAGGGATTTTCCTATCAGTTTACGCTTTTACGAGTTTTACGCCTTCAGTCTCTCTTTGAGATGATGCCTACTTATTAATCCTTCACTGTCAACTAGGATCTTTAAAGACACCATTGATATTTTGATTTTGAATTTAGTAGATAAATTTAAATTTATAAAAAATAAGTGAAGTTATATAATTCGATTCTATTATGATAAAAATTCATTGTTAAAGCTTTGACAAGTATATCAAAATTGTTTCACTTAAATTAAATAAGCGTTTGTAAATAGAGTTTAAAAATTCATCGAGACTGATCACTGATTCTACATTTATAAAAGTCCAAGACATCAAAGACATGACCTCGTATCCTCATTAGATTTCAAAAGAGTACAGACACTTTTATTTGGTACCAAACTCGAATGCAATTAACGCCTTTTTCTGCAGAGCGTTGTGACGAATATATCTATCCTCTGAGAAAAGAAAGAGAGTAGCTAGACGTCTGACCGGGAATGAAAGAGACACGGGACAAGGCTGACAGTGAGTGGTGCAGTGCAGTGCCGGAGTTAACCGTTTGTTAACTTGAGTTGCTGCCCTTAAAAACTATTACAGAGTCTCTTTTTCTCATCGAGAGATGGGCATAGTCGCAAATTGAGAATATCTCGATTCAAAGGAGTCGTGCGCGAGGCTATCCTTTTCGAGGTAATGCGAGGCCGCTCGTAACGCGAGCGCGAGTCCGTGCCTTGCTGTGCCTTGCGACTCGCTTGGCTACGAGTACGCGAGTTCGGCCCTGATTCCGAGGCCCTGGTCAGGAGAGGGAAACAGAGACTCCGACTCGTGCGAATACTACTCGCGCGAGCAGTCAGCCAGTCACGTACGTAACGCGGCACCATCGTGAAGTCCACGTTTTTCGTATCTTCTTTCATGAGGGGACAAGTTGGTTTCGTCAGCGACGCGTGATTGACCTGATCGACTCTCTCATTTGCAATCTAGTACCCTGCGACACGCCTCTTTTCACACGGCAAACGTGACAAACGTCGCGAATAGTGCGCCGATAGTGTGACCGCGCGCGAATTTCAGTGAATATCCTGCTCTTCCTCTCTCACACATACATACTACTCTGCTACTCCGACCTCCTGCATTAAAGCGGATGCGAAGGTACGTTCAGTTTTCAGACGAGAGAATCGCGTTACAACGCGTTTACAACTCTGAACATTGTGCGTTAGCATGTGTCCAAGAGGACTTCCGGAAGCCTTCATGATGAGCATCTCTTGGCTTCATTGTATACGTGTGTGTATCTATGTGCGTGTCTGCGAAGATTTATTTCTTTGTGTTATATAATACTATGCTAAATAAAATGCGTGACAATTAGAGGGTGGAAAGCTAGGACTTATGTGATAAAATTAAATTTTGAATATTAATTTAGAAAAAAATATCTTGGACCTGTATTATAAAAAATTAAAATGCTAATAAATGGAAAGAATGGTTTCGTTGAAATATCTAAAAATATAGCTAGATACAAATCTGAAAATAATTTTGAACTATTAAAATAATTATGTACTAAACTGATTGGTAGAATATTGAAACTTTTTGCATTATCATCATGTTTAAGCATTTTACATAATTATTTCGATGTCTTTCGAGCAAAATTATTTTTGGATTTGTTTTCTACCTAAGCAAAATTATTTTTGGATTTGATTCTACCTAAATTTTTAGAGACTTCAGTACAATCGATCTTTCCATGTAGACTTCTTAGAGATAGAAATAATAACAAAAATTAGACAAAAGATTCTTACACAAAAATTCCAAGTTTTGTATCTCAAGAATAATATCTTTAATCACTTGTAAAAGTTCTTCTATTCTATAATATTGTGAAATTGTGATTTAAACTACGATGTCCTCAATATTACATCAAGCGGAGAAAAATTTGTGCTTTTTGTGTCATATGAATGAACGATTAAATATTAATGCCTATGATCTTTTTCAATATGCAATGACGATGTTCTCCGTCATCGCGATTAGTATCTATGGACGCGCGTATTTTTAGATGCAAATGTGCTTCACTATTAACGGACCTTACTGTAAAAAATAAAGATCGGAACATATCGTCGCTAAGAGAGATGTAATTTGCATTTTTTATATCGCGACTCGATATTTAATATCATTCTTATATCGAATTCAATGATTCGCATTTCGCTTGCGTGTCGCGTCGAAGGACGATATATCATTGTCGCCTAGTGTCCTTTTGAATACCATTGATGATGCTTCACGGAAGTGACAATTCAAAGGTTCTAATTTGCATTCGCGATAGTGTAAAAAACGGTGAATTATTTTAATTAAACTTTGAGCATTCCCAACACGCGGCATCGCAAAACACTCGACCTTACATTTATCGGCAGACCAAAATCTTAAATTGAGTTTTCTGTTATCATCTTGTTAGATAAATTAGCGTTTAATATTAAATCACGACTATACCAGCGGAATATTACTTATTCTTCATAGCGTAAATCCAATGATATAATAGTAATAGTTTGAATTAGGCGTAAATCAATTTGTGACGTATTCAAATAATGCTAATGTGGCGTGAAACGCAATACAAATCAAATAGTTGCGCAGTTGGAATTAGCGGGTCTCAAGCAATTTTACACGTTATTTCTTTCACATACATATTCTTTTCAATTCGTGTAACTAAAAGAAATTTGTGAACCATAGCCATTCGAACAATTATTTTTAGTTTGAAATATTCGAATACCTACTTAAGTGCTCCTTATATTATCTGGACATTAGGATTTTAGGTAATCATAATCTAGCTTATCACATATCCAATTTATTTCGAAATAATTAGGGGATATTAGGATTTTATCTAAAAAATAGTATATAACATTTTTCATTTGGAATTGTCATAAGAGGTAATACCTCCGTTCGATTTTTTTTTCTATTTTCGTAGAATACTCTTCATGTACACCTTAATTCTCTGTCTGCAATCTAGGCTTTTTGGCACAAGCGAAATTTCACTCTCAATTCTTTGAAATAAAGAAGGACTGAATCTGGTTCGCACTCTTAAAATAATCGCACTCCTAATTGGAAAGTAATCTTGAATTTTTCCACATTTTTTAAAAGCCTAGAGGTATATAAACAAAGTTGGGCTGGACAAAGGGTGTAATAATGCGCATGGAAGATTCATATTATGATTTCAGATAATAAATAAACATCCGAATAACACATAAATTCGGATTATAGAATATTCGCTCCACATTGACGACATGAGACACTTCCAGTCCGTTACTCCAATTCTTTGCATCGTGACATGGTACCTTTCATTCTCTTCGTTGCTTATACTTATCTCTGCCGCGTTATTCGTTGATCTCTTTCTCCAGGGATTAAAATAACATTAGAACGTCAGAGCAGCAATGGGAGCGTTGCGAATGTGAATGAGTAGCTACGCAGTTGAAAATTAACATGGGTCCTCGCGAACGAAGAGCACGCATTTTGTGTGTCACAATTGACACCGTGCCAGATTGATGTCGACCTGCCTAAGTAAGTTACAGGGACACGCGGACGATATTATTAGATAGGTTTGTGCGAAGCACACATATTTCCTAATATATCACCGATGAGAATCGCGCATAGTAACATCGTTTCATGATCAGAAAGAGAGAGAAAGAGATAATTTCTCGCTTTCGTCTCGCATGCTCGAATTTCGTTCAGCGTTAGTAAATAAACACCCTAGATCTTTTTAAATATCCGCGAACGATTCTTTTTCACGTGACATTGTAGATGTCTCTTATTTTTAGTTTTTATTTAAATCGCGGATATAAAGTAGCGGCAGCCGCATAAGCGCTGCGTCAGCGGGAACGGATGTTGCTTCGTCTGCAGCGAATGCAAAAGCACAGTCGCCGATTGTGGTTGGGTAATTCTTGAATAACTTCTACTTATGTCAATTGTAAATAAATTTTCCTCCGTAAAACGCTTCCGATGTATAATTATCACGTTTTTCTTCTGGAGGAATGGGAAGTAAATTAATATCCGAAATTTCTGTTTTACGCGATGACTTGATTTTTTTAGGTGGAAAGAGGAGAAGAGGGTTTTCGTAAGATTGTATTTAATTTTCGTAAATTGAGCAATCTCATAATTCTTAGAACGAGTGTCTGGAATAGAACGATCAAATAGTTAACGAATTTAATAATGACAGCGAAAAATCGTAAACTTCAATATTTTGAACTGGAAGTGAGAAAATTAATGTGTAAAAATTAATTACGAAAGTGTACAAATTAAATCGGACACAATTTGTTTGTGATATATATTTTATTATGTAATAGGCGATAGTTACATTGCTAGAAGGTATTCATCGATAACGTAGAAGATCAAACTGCTGGCCTTTCTAGACTGATGACAATCTCGTTTTTCGAGGTACAGCCTCCCATTTCCAGTTTCAAAGAACTCGTTCGCGAACGATAACGCAATTTTGCGAAGAAGTTCCATCATTCGACAGTATACACCTCCGATCGTAAAACGTTGTATCATGACGTGACGTACTTTTAGTTATCATGCCAATATTGACGGAGCGTGTCGTCATGGCTCATCTTGACAAACACGCTTGATTTATTGCCGTCGTGCGATACGGCGCGTCTTGCTCGAAGTTTGTTCGAATGGCGTAATTATCAGTACAACGTGGAATCTCTCGCGGTTGGTCGCGACAGCGCCGGAGAGAAAACCAACGATGCGAGATGCAAGGTGTAAGACGAGCCTTCGCTTTAGGTAGCTGCGATTCGTCGGTTCGGTAGGCGTTGGTCGCGGAACTGCTCGCGATTGGCGACCTAGCCGGCTGGACGAGAGGCTCGTCTCGAGCGGTTCTCATCCTGAGACTTGCGACAAATCTGACTGGACTTAATCGGACCGCTTAATCCAGTGTTAAAGTGACAAACTCCAATTACTTATATAAACATAGTTTTATTTTCAAAACTACTCTGTGTCTACTGTGTTGTAATAAAAGAAAAGAGTTTTAAAATAACTTTGACAATTTTATTGAATGTAATTTGGGTCCAAGGATTAAATTTATTTTGAAGTATTTTAAGAATTTCATTGTCATTATGATTTTAGTCTCTAGATTAATTGATTTAATATGTTTTTGCCAGGGTTGGATAAGTTAACT
This sequence comes from Mycetomoellerius zeteki, assembly GCF_001594055.1. Classification (NCBI taxonomy): domain Eukaryota; kingdom Metazoa; phylum Arthropoda; class Insecta; order Hymenoptera; family Formicidae; genus Mycetomoellerius; species Mycetomoellerius zeteki. The sequence goes on along the minus strand of NW_017257683.1, from coordinate 185,593 downwards.
TTTTCTTTTAACTTAAATTAAGTTAAAGTTAACAGCCTTGAAAATTAATTTAATTAAAATACAAGTTAATCTATAATGAAATTAATTGAATTAAAAGTTAGGTTAATAAAAAAAGTAATTTAAAAGTTAAACGTTAAATTTGGTCCGAACGAACAACAAAAAAAAAATGAAAAAGTTTGACTATTTTACATAATTTTTCGTATTTTTCCTTTCTATATTTATTAAAGCATATTTATTAAAGCATATTTATTAAAGAATCTGGTTATTTTTGTTCACAAGTAACGATTATATAATATGAAACTACTAAATTATTCTCTCGTACGGTGTTTGAGGATTGACTTAAAAAAAATCAAATTAAAAGTTAATAGTTACCGATAAAATGTAACTAAATTAAGTTAAAAAGATAAGAGTCTAAAATGTAACTAAGTTAAATTAAAATTAATTAACTTTTTAACTTTTTAACTTAACATTTATCTTTTTAACTTAGCACTACTCAACCCTGGTTTTTGCTATATATTTTTCGTCTTAGTAAAAGGCAAAAATATGTCGATTGAAGGTTTGGATTGAAGGCCGCCAAGTATAAATTAATACGAGAGAATGTAAAGATTATTGAATTCAAAATGGACGACAAAGTAGAGAGTCAAAATGATTTTGATATAATCGACCGGTGTGCAACGGCCTTTAGCGCGTCCAACGTAATTTACTATCGGAGATCGCCTTTACTAACGTCAACTCGCTCGATTACCTCGCGTCATTGGAGACAATGATATTCCCGGTACGATTGTCGCGCGGGAAGAGAATCTCCGCTAAATTGCGACGGTTATCCAATTGTTTACGGAAATTTCGAACCGCGTCACGGAAGACATGTATTTCCATTTGATGCAAATGAATCGTTTATCAACGTGATAAATAAGTAATTATTGGCAATAACTTGATCCTTTTGATTATAAAGAGTCTTTTTCCCACTTTTTTTTAAAATTAAATAAATTCTGATTTTCCTAATTTATTATTAGGTGAATTTAAGGATTTATATTATATATTTATATTATAATAATATATGAAAAACCTAATTTATTATTAGGTGAATTTAAGGATTTATGTTATATATTTATATTATAATCATATATGAAAATAACCGGAATTGGAAATTTATACTTTTCGTATAAAAATAAATTATATATATGAAATAGCTTATTAAGATCAATATTTATATTTAATAATACAATTTTATAATTTAAATGAAAATTTTTTAACTTTATCTCTATTATTTTTTAAAAACATGTCTACTTCTTATTAAAATAATTTTTTATTCTGATTCCAAATCGCTACCAAACTTTTCTTAGAGAAAAGTCGCCGATACTAACATAGGTCTCCTAAAATGACACCCCCTTATTTCTCAGAAACTAACTATTGCACTTTATTAATACTAATAAAATCATGATCTGTTTAGCAAATTAAAGAAGTATAAATTCGTATATTTGTGGCTTGTTTCTATACCAAATCAGCTAAAAACAAATTCTACAAATGCGAAAATAAAATTCTTATGATTTTCTTTTGCGTGGTTTAAATAATAGTTATTATATTATCGATAATATTACGTCATTTTAAATGCTTGTAGTTTCCTAAATCAGTTTTATTTATATTATTTTTTCTCTTAGTCTTTTCATAATGCGATTTTAAATTTAAAATTGGGGTGCAGCGTAAACCGCCACATCTGTCTGTAAAACAGACTATGAGCTAACTTAATTTTTATAATGTTGCTTTATAATGTCAAATAAGTCTATTGGAGCTGAAGGCAATCGTGCATATATGGAAAAATTCTTGAAAAACTATCGCATTACATATTTGTATCTTGCAGAACAGCATAAAATAAATATGCATATAATTCAATAAAAATATTTTATAACGAAGTGAAAAGATTCTGGAAAATCTTATATACATTCACTTATACGTATTTTATACAGATAATGCTTGTAAAATAAAAAGAATATGAATACGTAGCATTATTGCCTACTGTGTCAGTTTTGGAGCCCATTTTGTCAGACGCTCATTTTTACTTACCTTATGAAAAAATTAATTATTGCAAAATTGCAAACAGTATTATAAAAACTGCTTATACTATCTGATAGAAGACACTTTTCAGTCTGTACTTATGTTTTTAAAGTTTTATTTTTATCTTTTGTTTAAGAAATATTGTCTAAAAACAAAGTGGTATGTCGGTATCGGCGACTTTCCTCTATTATTTTCAAATACAATATAGAAAAATTTGTAATTTTTTCATTTTTTGTTAAAAATCCATAATACATCCTTGAATAATGAATAATAAATACCTCGGAAATTGATAGTTTTCCGAAAGCTTTACTTCTCTTAATTTTTAATTGTCAATTCAAGCACTGAAAGTAAATATCTCGATCTGTTTCCGAAACCGATTTCAGTTCAAAGAATCTATTATTAGACGATTGCGGAAAGAGATTGACGTTGTTGGCTAATTTAACAGTTACACTTTTGATGACATTGTTTAGCGAACCGGTAGGTCTCGATTGTCGTAACAATTGGAGTAATATACGTGACTTTGACCGATTTATCAATAAAGCGTCCCGTAATGAGTAACACGCGAACCAACGAATCAACCTGCTTGATGACTTGATGACTCACAACGTCACAGCAAGAAAGTCGCCGATTGGATAGATTGGTTGTCGGTCGAGGGGCTCGTCCAAGTAACTGGTTCTCAACCCGTCAGAACTTGTAGCTTCAATCCGCAATTTGCAGACCGAGTTGTAAGAGACATTCTAACGTTATCTTAGAAATTCAGAATGAGCAAATGTAATTGTGATGCCGTTTCTACGATTAAATTTTAATTACTTGCGTCATAGGTTCTCATGGACATGTCGCACTATATCGATATACACGTCAGTGATGTAATAGTTGGATTTACACATCTCGTGGACTTTAACCCTGTGTTAATGAGATAAGCAAGAGGTTTAGTCATTCACAACCGTTTATCACCTGATCAACATTATTTTAACCTTTGTCAGTTTACTTATTTTCCACGCAATCTGTTAGTTGTGTCAATGCAAGAAAAATAAGCTTGATGATATGGCTAATGAGACAGTCAAAAGTGTTTGGAGAGATAGAAGATTATGATAACGTGCAGAGGATTTCGAAAGTGCGCAATGTGAAGTGGCACAAAGGTTCACGATCAATCAGACGGAAAGTAGTATTACTTTTACCTTTATTAGCGTATATCAATATCCGCTCTGGTAGCGTTTCTATCGCTGCAATTTCATCGACCAGAATCGCGGGAGGACTTTGTGACATCTACAAATTAGCGCGTAGTTATTAACATTGTACATACGTATGTGTATCTATCAAGTTTTATAATTATCTCGTCGGAAAATATCGAGGACACAAGTAGATATAGGAGCTACAAAGACTTTCAGGAACAACAAAGTTGCTATGACTGTAAGAATTATATCTTATTTTTCGAGAGAGGGATATACTAACAAAACGTAAAATGTACTTATTCATCCTATTCCGTAGCTTATTAGAGAAAATTGCTCGCAATAAGACTAGAAATTTATTCGATATTATTATAATTAATTATGTTACATGAACAATTACGATTATTTAATATTCTATGAAACAGCACAATGTAGTTTGCAATTAATTAATTTTGCTGCTTTGCAATTATAATTCTTCGCTCGAGTTGACTTACAGTCCTCGTCAAACGTAACAACGTATATACACTTGCTATTTATTTATGAATACCGTTAAAAACGATTCGCTCGTACTTTATTTTCGAAAAATGTTTTCGCATACGAAAATATACTATAATATACATTATATATATCATAGATTTTTGTAAGCAATATAAATTGGTATTTATAATTGATTCTTATTTGAAGACTGTCTTAAGTAACGTCTTAAGATTTTAAGACGGCTCTGTGTGATTGGTTTATGACATCTTGAGACGATCTTAAATATAAAAACTCACTATATGATTACCGGTCATATATTCAAAAATATTATATAAGCCCAGATGCTTCTAATCAGCCGGATTTTCAGAGTGACTCATATCTTCGCAGAATCACTACGCGGGCGTTTCTTCATCCGGAATCTGAGAATGATTACATGTAAAAATCCGAATATCTGCGAACGCTCAATTCACCGCGAATCACATCTTTACGTGATTCCGTATTGCATGCGCGATGTTAAATAATTTGTAGCTATGAGTGATTCCTGAATAGAAGCCATTATTGAAATTTATTTCAGCTTTTAAAATGATTTTCTTGAACTTTTCTTAATTTTCGAATCATATGCAGACTTATTGGAAAATGTTCTTTTTCTGGTAATAAAATGTCAAGATTTAATTGCCTATAAAATATTTTTATTTTTACATATTTTATAAATTATAATTATACAAAAATATATGTTATATGTAATAAGAATTATAAAAAAGATATTTTAATTAATTTAATTAATTTAATTAATTTAATTTTCTTAAGTTATTTTAATTTTTGTACATTTTAAATTACAAGAAAAAGAATCGCATCTCTTGATTCTTAAATCTCTAAATTCGATCAGAATTTTTTTCGTATGATGTCTGACGCGCAATTAATAGTCATTGTCGGAGGTGAAAGATCAGTATCGTCTGTCGCCTACGATTGTGAAATCAATGTTAATTGAACTTGCGCTGATATACCGATTCGCTCGCCAATTTTGCCTTGAGGATCGCTCGCGATCTCTCTCACGCGATTGGCCGAACATATTCGTTGACGTCACGCGGCACAATGAAATAATTGCAGACCAGCGTGTTCTCTCTATTGCGTTCTTTATTATTTTGTCTCACCCCTGCAAATTGGTCGAGACCGATTGGTTCATCGTGCTTGCAGCAGAGATAAAAATTTTCCATAGCATAAATTTCGCAAATATCGTTTTGCAAATGTCAAAAAGTCTTTTTTTACAATTTAAAAAAATAGCTTCGCATGTGTAATGGTTTCTTTGAGATATTTAACTTGCAAAAATTACGACTGTACAAAGTTATCAATATAGTTTTCAATAAGTAAAGTCTATTCTACAATTGCGTAAACATAATTGTAAGTGGTTGTAGTTATAAAAATTGACCAATTTTAGTCGAATATTCTCCTCATTTCCTGTGATTAGTAAATTCTTAAACACTACACCACTTACAACTACATTTACGCAATTGTAGAATAGGTTCAACGCATATATATGACTATGTGACGTAATTAATAGTACTAGCACAGAGCGTC
>NW_017257683.1:136033-180161 GCF_001594055.1 Mycetomoellerius zeteki | reverse complement strand
GAGCGTCGTATTTGACAAAACTGTGTTATCGCATATTTTGCCAAATGTACTTTTGCGTTTTTTCAAACACTAAATGTACTTTTGCGTTTTTTTAGACGCGCGAAACAAATTCTAAATCGATAAGATAAAAGTACTAAAAACACAGTTGCTATTTTTGCGCTGCTGTATAGACTATCCGAAATTGCACTAAATGCATTAAAATAAGTTTTATGTAAAACATGACGCAAAATGTGATATCTACAGTGTACATGATTCGCTAAAAATTTGTGCGTGGGAGTTTAAACGCAGCAACGGTTTATCTTCGTCGGGAATGTCAGGATTGTGACAAGTGGACAGCCTACACGTGACTGCCGACCATTCACTTGCGAATGACGCGCTCGTTCGCGAATTTTGCGTTGACCAGAAAATTTGGAGAATTCTCTATTTTTGCACGAAGGAATATTTTCAAATATCCGTTTACGATTAGTCGAACTGCGACTAATCGTAATATGTATAGAGCTACATTTTTGTATAACTTGCAATTATTAATGATTAACAATACTCCATACTTATGAAAATTTATCAACGATTTTTTTATTTCATCGAGTTAAAGATAATATTTTTCTTTTTGTTTTCTTTATTACTTTATTTCTTTTTGGTGATTTTATAGTCTATTGCATACGAGCAAAATGCTGTATAATTTTTACAATTTGTTGACCGTCTCTATGCAATTGCGCAAAGATAAAAGTGTGTATGTTGCAACAGATAATAATTCATGCATTTATCTCTTTTTTTACCGACTGACAAATCGTCATCTGCTTTATCGACGGCACCTTTATCGGTGGTTTCTTATCCATCGGTGTGTAAATCCTTTTGTCGTAAGCTCGTTTCAGAAGATGGCAGTACCGTTTCTTCTCATGAATGAAAAATTTGCATCCTGTAGGATTGATCTAGTTATTTGAATCTCTAACAAACCTACACCAAGCTCGATACACTACGGACATTCATATGCACTTATGCTTGTATTAGGGGTCTTATTTTCAAAAAATATTGCATACAAAAATACTGAGAAAATCTATAATATACGTAACATTTAAGAATAAAGCAATTTTTACTCTCTCGCTTTTAAAGAAACAAATAAAAAGGTTATTTTTATGTTTTATTTTCCTTTAAAGAATTGAACATTTTTTTATTCCATATACCTAAATGAAGAGATGTAAATTGAAAAAGCATATAGAAATTTTTAAAATAAAGGCAATTGATGTAGAAGAGAGAAGAGAGAGAGAAGAGAGAGAGTATATAAATTTTATTTAAAAATCTCTAATTTATACGTAATCCTTTCTATATATTAAATTAGATAAAATATATAGAATCAATATTATATAAAATATTATTAATCTTTCATTATAATTGCGCGGCGTGATAACAATTTTATTAATTGCATTAAAGAGAAACTGTGTCTTTAATTCAGTTTCTCAATTCGACATCGTTTGTAAGTTTTTATCATTAGCCTTTCATCTGAATGTGACTTACGATACATATTCATTATTCTCAACATTGCGGAATGCATTATCATCACTCGGAATTGTATCAATCTGACGCTGCCCTCAGGGTTCAGTAGAAACACACGATCACATATTACATAATAAATCTCGCGTATGACATTCGTTGCAAGACAAGAAAACCCGCGAATCCAGTTTCGTCGATGAAATCGATTGAGCAATAAATTAAGATCATTGCCGACAATCACACAGAACATATATTTTCTATAAGAGAATTTAATTACTGTAAACCGGATTCAGTCTAGTCTCGATATATCGAAACATTCTTATTCGTTTTCGTGCTTTTTCTTATGGATCGGTAAAACAATGCGCATAATTGAAAATCGTGCATTGCATAATCGCGATTTCTCCTCCTTCTTTTTTTTCATATTTTCCTCCAACAGCTCAACGACATTGCACTGTATGTACAAAATGAATTCTCACGCTGCCAGTCAGCTAGGAATGATTAATTCGACGACAAGCATCCTTCGAACTCCTTTTCGAAGGCGGATACGTTCGTAACTCCCCGTTGTTTTTCATTAAATCGTTCCTGAATAGTCATATATTGTTTCTGCGTGATTTAAATGTATTAGCGACCTTTAATTGACGCGCATTGCGTTATCGATGAGTACCGGGGAATGTATGTAGGCTCAAATCGATGACGTTAAGCCCAAGATACAATGCGAGGGAATAGCGATAGCGATAGGAATAACACGATTTCAATCTATCAGAAATCGGATACATCGGAATACACAGTTTTTGATAGGTTGAAACTATATTATTCCTATCGCTATCGCTATTTCCTCGCATTGTGTCTTGCGGGCTTTACGCTTATCTGAATGTGATGACACCTTCCTCTATCGAGACTCATCCTATATTCGCGTGAGAAAAGAAAAGCGTCATTTCCATACTGATTGATCGCTTATATTTTTCTAGTTTCCTTACTATATACTTGTCGATACATTTTATAATGCTATGATGCACGCAAAGGCAAGAGAATGTTTAGCGGAAAAAACAGCCTTGCAGCTGTTGTAAAATTCTTTAATATTATTTAGTCTTGCCCTTAGTTTTTTACGAGATCTAACTATATGAATTAATCTTATCAAAGAATCAGATGCAAGGTTGTTTTTTTCTGCTGAAAGCAGCCAATATACCGCTGTGTCAGAGAGACTTAACCGACGCGTGCCGTTCATTGACGTCATTTTATCGATCGATTTTCTGATTAATTTTCCGATTGTCTGAGAAATTGATATGGTGTAGGAGCACGTAATCTCCGACAAGGTGCACATGTGTGATGGCGAGCTGCATTTACGCAGATACGTACTGATCGTATTGAATAAATGATGACGAGTTCCTGAATTGCTTAATAACAGTGTCGCTACGGATTGCGATAATTAAATCCATGACGCCTCATAACCGTCGCCTACTGCTATTAATAATTATCCGTTGATCAACTCAACCTTTCTTATTGCGAGTTAAGTTCGTTTGCAGCAACCTCGTTCCAACTAAATCAAGTGTGAATCAGCTCAAATCATAACATAATATAACTCAATTTTTGTGAATTCATTTGACTAATTGTAAAGAAAAGCATGCTCGGATTTGATGTTGGCTTATTAATTTTTCTTTTCGAAAATAGTTTTTTACACGAAGAGAAAAAATTTGTTACGAATGCTAATCCTATGTCATAACAGCAAATTTCATTTGCAAATATAGGGATCATAAATTATTTACAGGTTAATAAATATTTATTCTTTTTTATACTCGTGTTACAAAAATTATTTGCAACAAATGCAAAATATTTGTCAAATATTCAAATTTGCTATAAACAACAAATAAATTTGACATTTAAATTTTGCAATCCCTTTGTATTCATATAGCAAAATCATTTTTCTCAGTGTATTTTTAATTTAAGCTTACGTAAAACGAGCACAGGCCATACACGCATTTAACGCTATTTTAATTATTCTTGTAATAATCTAAGACTAGGGATGATTGATCACTTTGGGAAAAATAGAAAGACAAAACATAGTTTGCTCTATAATGCAACTCCGCATAGAAACATTTGGATGTGCGACGAAAATAGACAAAAGTTTTACGTAATCCTATGTGTGTGTATGTGTTGATTGATGAGCGTGATAGATGTTATTCATTCTTATACATAGTGACACAAGTCTAAATTGTTGCATCGCACATCTGCGATTCTTTGTCAATTTTTTGCAATGGAAACGCACCCGACTTGAGTGTATTAATTTCAATACTATGAAAATACTGTAAAAATTAAAGACACGGAATAATAAGTTAGTATATTTAAAAAGTTAATCATTTTAATTATTATTGTATCTGATTAATTATAATTATAATTAATACATAGTATAGCCAACTATTTATTATATTGATGATTATTAATTTATGCAAAAAGAAAAATTAAAATTTTTTAATTACTTTAAAATGTGGAATATTTAGGATTTTTAACTATAATATAATTTTTTGCGTATGAAATTTATATATAAAAAGAAATAGATATGATAGAAATTTATTAATGCTGATTATTCCAGAAAAAAGTATGGTATAATCTTTGGCATATTAATTTTATATGTAAGAAATAGATATGATAGAAATTTATCAATGCTGATTCTATCAAAAGTTTGTGGACAAGAGACTCGACGAAAAAAGAGAAGAGAGGGTTTCCCGGAAAGAGATAAGTACGGGATGCACGACTCGTCACATAAGCATAAACACCGACGATTTTAGCTCATCATACTCAAATATATTTATCTTACGCGAGAACATCCATCAACCGAGTCGTTAATCGGTCCATATTAATCGGCGAACTTAAACATGTCTATACCTATTTCGTGGATATATCTTTGTTAGATTTTTTTATAAACTTTATCGTTCTGATATTGAAGAGCTAAGTATTTCATTTAATTCTCCAGCCTCTTTGATCATAATGGCAAATCTTTCCGCTTGTCTTATTTTCTCTACACTATGCAAGATATTAGATAGATCTGACAAAGAACAGGCATTTAACATTCCCATGATCCTACGCTTCCAATAAATTACAAGGTCGTAACTAATTGATGGAAGCTGGTGTATTGCGAACGAGATTTTGTAATTCATTAGAGCGAAACAATCATAAGATTGTTATTATTATAGGATGGAGATGGAAATATTGAAGAGCCGATCGAGATTCGAATTTGGGATCCTTCGAATTGTCTAATACTTAGCATGCTATTCCACGTGATTGCTCCATTATTATTCTCGTAATTATTCTGATCTCCTATTAATATTTAATAGCATTAAAACCGTAATCGCATTAGTAATTGCGGATTGGATTACGATTGTAATTGGCAATTACTTTTCGACCACTCACAATTCGATCAGCAATCGCTACACTGAAAAAAAACCTATTAAATCTCAATACATATTTCTTTGAATAGTCCTGAAAATAAACATTTACTTAATAAAAAGTAAGTAAATATTTACTTAATAATATTTCCTTAATATTTAATTAATAAAAAAATGATAGTTAAAAATCAAATTAATTGTTTTTATATCAAATAAATATATGTTTATCTTTAGTAAATATTTACTTAAAATTATTCAAATAAATATTTATTAAAAATGTAATTTTTTTGTGTAATGTGATTACTTGCCGATTCTCTCCGAGATATCATATCGGCTTAAATTTAGTATATAATTATGAATATTTAATAATTATATGTATTTTAATCCTTTTCTGTACGATAAGCCTATCTGAAATAATCTTTGATGTCAAAACTTATCGCGACATCTAAATTAGCGGTCTATTCGCATATCCAACAAAGATATTTTATATTCTGTCAGCGACGTTTTTCAGTCATGAATCATTGAAAAAGACATCGTTTGCAGTAATTGCTGCGACAGATTAATGCGATTCGGAAGCTACAAAGTCCCATCAATTTACCGTTGCTGTAATTTCGCGCGGTATTTTCTTCATTTTTTTTTTGTAAGACATAAAGAAATATGTCATTAACGCTGCGTGGGCTAAAGATTCTAATCGCGAAATATAGAAACTAAATGACGAAAAGGCACCCATAAGGATGATTGATTCGAGCAGCGGTGATTCGAGCCTCGTGGCTCGGCGACGATACCCGCCGGCAGAAACTATTGAGCATGGCCTCTTATTGCCATCCAACCCTCCGCGTACCGACCTATTTCCGGCTAAAAATAGCCAATAGAATGATTGTCGCTAAAACGATGTCCACTCGACCGCGGCGTGTCGCGATTAATTGTAAGTGCGAAGGCGCCGTAACGCAATATCTCGTGCCACCTTTGGCTGCCTCCGTGTTCGAATCTTGCACCTCCTACCGCTTGAGTCGCCTTCAAATAAGAGAGAAAATATTTCAATGATTGGAATTTAATAATCCTCGTAAACGAGAACGATTGAATTGCAATGGAAGTTACAGTGATTTCACCGCTGGTATCTTTTATGTTACGTTCATAAATTTCGTTCAGCTGCTTGAAATTCTTATTTCTTTTGCATTACTCATTCAAGGTGTTGAGGTATAATTTATTATGTGACGGCTCATAAGATTTGCACCTTGCATTCATAAATAGGAAGTTGTTCTCGACAGAGCGATCGCGGATTTCTTTCGTTTTCAAAGCATAAATTATCTTCAATGTGAATCTAATTTTGCAAATGAATTCGCTTTCGATGCTTGATGTATTTTCTTAATGATAAGATTAAGACCAACGTTATCAACCCGATATCTCACACAGAATGTTTAGTTTCGACTCTTTCAAGTCTCACGAATGTTACCTCTTAATATTTACGTGTATTTAATTTCACACTGTGAAGCTATAGTAAAGATTTTTAATTTTTTGGATATTTTAATTCTTATTAAATTTCAAAAATATACTTAATGCAACTACCGTTTAGATTTCCTATTTCTAGTTATGTATAATTATTATTGATCATTTTCTGTGATATTTTAAAGATATGATGCAAAGATCGTCAACTTTTTATAATCGGTTTTGTCACGGACTGAATTGGAAGTTTTGCGTGCGGCGCCCGTGAAATTCTCCTCTTACTTAGCCCGCAAAAATGGCTCTAATTTGCGACGATAAGTAAGAGGAAAGTATACCAGGAATCGATTTTGCAATTTTTACGTTTACGCAATTCGATTAAAATGGAATGTTACACGTGTAAGAAACGTCACGGCGTCCGATCGCGCTCGACAAGGTTCGTCTCGCCGAGGGAAAGTATTAAAAGAAAGTTCATACACACGGCAATTAATCTCCTCTACGCTTCGTCGAACGGTAGTTAAGACGAGGTTAAGTCGGTTAATTGTTTAAGAATATCGCGTGTCCGGTAAGCCGGTTTTTCCGCGAAAAGCAGATTCTGATCGTCGAGCAGCGAACACAAGGGTTAACCCCGTTAATAAGAAACGGGTTCTTTTACAAGCGCAAATTCGTTACGGGAAGACGCGTGACAATACGTTAATTGCCTCCAAAGACTTGCAAATACGCGCAGAAATAATTATACCTGTAAACTATAGATAATAAAGCATTTCAAGGATACAAAGAATACATACATTAAGACAGCGACAGATTAATTGTCATAGTTGTTCTTGTTATGCCAATCGCACTCGATAAAAGAATTAAATATTAATTACATTCATTACGCTGAGTATTCTTCTTATTATACGTGGAAGTAGCAAATTACGAAAGTTGGAAATTGAAAAGAATGATAGTTGCGATTTAATCGCAACAGCGTTGTAAGTAAAGTTTTAATTGCATAAAATTAATCAGACTCGTCGCATCAAGGAGATAAATAACTGCAATCATATTTTAGTTATCATATTAATCCGCAGTATCGAATGCATGACGCAACGAAAAGTAATGTTACATGTTGCAACTGGGACCAAGTCATTGCACCGCGTAAAGATCTGTAGCTTGTTATAAATTATGATCGGTCATAGGAAAATTTAAATATGTAAAGTCAAGTTAAACTAAATCTGACTACGTTCTATAAAGCGCACGATACGCATGATGTATCATTTTATTTTTGCTTAATTTGCTAAAGAACAAAGTTAAAATGATACATCATGAAATCTGAAAGTCGGGTATCTGAATTGTCTTGAAGGTGCAGAAAAGGAAGACCGCGATTACGTAAAGCGGCGCGATTCTTGGTCCAAAATCGTTTCGACATCGCGAGAATATATGATGGTGGTAGTAAAGAGAACGTGCCAATTTTCCGTCGTAGAAATTGTACATACGCACGAGATAAGATATCGAGATTAAAGCGGATGATCGAATCGAAAATAGGTAAAGTGCAATCTAATCACGATATGTCCTATTTTGTTAAACGAGGGCGCAATTATCCGCTGATGAGTAATATTCATACAGCTATTTCATCTTTTGTCCCTCAGACAATTTGTACTTTACGGTGAACAATTAAACAAATGTCAAGCATATGTGCATACGTATTCACCACCGTTTAAAATAATGTAACTAGCAACCTATTTATCCACAAGAAACGTGAGAGGAAAGCTCATGTGATGATTCAAAGTATTATAAAAAGGATTATATAACAATATGATTGCGCAATAATAGGCAAGCTGTGTGCATTTCTTCTATTTGACCGTCACGATTTACGTCGATACGATTATTATCACGTCGCGCGAATAAATAATATGGTGGCGAAAAGACAATTAACATACAATATTATTGACTACGGTAAATAGTGATGTATTCATGACAGTTCAACAGTCGCGATTGTAACATTTTGTCGTAATTAATTATCCTTCTTTCGGTGTATAGTTGATGTAACCTTGAAGTACATTTTCGCTTACTGTCAATGAACCGTGGCAAATGGCCTACTTTTTATCTGCACGAAACGAATTATCGTTTTGGCCGTGTTCCGATATACACTGCCAATATTGAATCTATAGTATACGTAACGTGAATTATATTTTCAGTACTGGCAGTACAGTCTTTGTCACAGCCTTTCGCGAATTTATACTTTGTTCCGTGTCGAGCGAATTTATGGACTCTTCGAGAGAAAGGAAAAAGATCCTCCGATTGCTGTAATAATTTTTTCTACAGCTAAGTAGAACGGTTCCTTAAACACATATACTGTATTTAAACGTCACTTCCGAAACTCACTTCCGTCAATTATGCAGAGTTCTCAACAATTTCGTACGATTCTGCGATACTTTCACTATTTGCGCCAGCGATCGACGTCACAGGTACCAATAGAGAAATTATAAATTTAGACGTCAGAGCTCGGTTAACGTTTACGTATGTGTTTTTTATACGTCTTGACATTTTCCTATCCGTAAGAAAGTTCTAATAATATCCTTATACAATTTTACTTGGGGTATTAAAAATAATTGAACTTATGAATGTCAACGGGGACGATTGCAAGAGATCCTGCAATTTTAATACTTAGGTCGGTTGGTCGGTATTCATCCGTATTAAGAACATCTAAAGTAAAATCTTAAGACGCCAATACGATTCTGTGACCGGTATTTATAATTGGATCTTATATTTAAGACCATCTTAAGTGCAGTCTTAAAAAGCCAATCACAGGCTGGTATTCATAGTCGGTTCTGATTTCAATCAGAGAGCCGCATTAGCGTCTTAAGTAATGTCTTAAGACGCTAATGCGGCTCTCTGATTGGTTCATGATACCTCAAGGCTGAACTTATGACAGTCTTAAATTTAAGATCTGACTATGAATACCGGCCACAGAGTAGTATTAGCATCTTAAGACATTACTTAGAACAATATTGAAATAAGGACCGACTATAAATACCGACTTGTAATAGGATTATGAAATTTTATTACTGCACTTAGAACGGTCTTACATATAAGAACCGACTATGAATATAAGCCTTAGATTTATCGCGAGGCGTGTCAAAAATGATATCTAAGATTTCACGCTCGGATATCTAAACTTATATCCCTTCTATCTTCTTCCCAGCAAATCTCAGACGCTCATCTTTCACGGTCGAAAATGCGCATCCGAAAAATTTCGCTCACGCGTCTACGATAGCCGCGATTCAGTCCTCGGTCATTGTCACCCTACCGTCCGTCTGCACGCAACGGATCTGTTTTCATTCTCCGAAACGCGCGCCAGCAGCAGCAGCAGCAGCAGCAGTCTCTCCTGGATCCGGATCTCTCTCGCTCGACTCCTTGTTTCGCGAACGCATTTGAAATTTGAATCCGGCGCGGGGTGTGTGTCTCACGTCGACCAATCGACAAGGCTGTCACGGTGTTATGGTCCAATCGGTGATCGCGCTGTCGGAGGCTCGACTCGTACACGGCGTGACGTAATGCCATTTAAAAGGCGAGCCGCGTGGGACGCGCGAATCAGTCGCACGACGCACGTTGCACCGTGTGCATTGCTGGAGCTGTGGCATCGTCGGATTCCCTTCGGCAAGAAAGAGAAAGAGAGAGAGAGAGAGGCTAGTGCATTGTCGTCGTGTCCCTTCCCTCCCTTCCTCTTTCGCTCTTCCTCTTCTTCTTCTATCGTTTCTCCTCTGCTTCCCGGTTCCTCTTCCCTCGGTTCCATCTCACGTATGCCGGAGGTTTCATCGTCCAGCATCGGTGGCTACAATTAGACCAGGCACGAGATCCCGTTGCTGATCCATTACGCTCTCGAGGGATAATTTTATGCGCGACGAGCTGGCGCGCGATCAGGAGCGGAAAGATCACGCGGGCCGAAGGAAAACCTTTTAACACAGCGGTGCCTACGTTACGACTGTCTCGCCGGGAGATTGGAAAGACACGCGAAGGTTGACTTACGTGCTTCCCGTAAGTAGTTACGCGCGCATCGCGCATCGTGACAGGAGATATACTCTAATTACAGCAATAATCGTAATTATTGATTCACTGTATTTTTATTATTTTTTTCCGAGAACCACGAATAGACGAGATTAAACATACGCGATTACTATAACTGTACTATGCTCTTGTTTGTTGTTATCTTGTAGAATTTTCCTGTGAGATTGTGACGGATTACGGCATCAGGAGGATGTGCAATGATGAAACGTATTGCTGTTAATTTGCGATTCCATATCGTTGAATCATCAATCAAATAATTGACTCCGGTACTTCATCGCGCTTCGTATATTCGGAAACGCAGTTGTCTTTTCTATTTTTGTAACATATTTATTAACCTTCTAAAGCACATGTTACTAACCTTTTAAAACATATATTTATTAACCTTCAAAAGAGCATGTAAATATCGCAGAAAGATACGATTATGTTTCTGCGATACACGTGTCGCATAAATTGCAAGATAGAATTTTATGATAGGACTTTGATTGTATTTGCATCTTCATTTCTACATTTTTAAATTGGATTTAAAATTTGATCGCTAGGCGAGAAAAAGAGAGAGAGAGAGAGAGAAGATTTTAAATTGCAATGACGCGAAATCAATCATTCGATAATAATTGTTGGCCATTATTTAATATCAACTTTATCTGCCTTCTTGATTTATACCGAGAACAAGCAGGTGACACGTATAGCACTCGTGTGTTACTCCGTGGCTAAATGTAGCCAGTGTCATTTAGGGACGGAAATAAGCGCGAGTGATGTCAATTTGGTGACCGGTATTGATAAACTTAACGACCATGTCGCTGTACACACGTTTCAATGGCGAGCGATCATGCAGAAAATAAATCCCGTCTTGAGACTTTCAGTCAGAATGCAATTGCACATCTGAAATAGTCTTATCTTATATATATTCAATTATTATCAAAAATCTTATTTAATCTTAATTTTTTTATCGTTTATTATCTATTTAAATTGAAGGATTAAATGAATATGTTACGAGAAATTTTTTTAAAACTAAATTATTAAATTTTAACAACATATAACATATATTATAACATAAGTAAATTATTAATTAATAAATATTAATTAATAAATTGAATATAATTGTTATTAAATTTGATTAATATGTATATATTAATTAGATAATTCAAACTCCAGATTAATTTTCTCAAGTTAAAGTAGTTAGATCTTTATCGTATATACATTTAATTTTTTAAATTGATCTATACATTCTATTAAATTTAATCTCGGAACTATATTTATTCACACGTAGGGGTATGTTCGGATTCTCACCCTGGGTGCTCCCCGGGTGTCATGTCAACCTGTTGTTTAACAAACAAGGATGACATGACATCCCAGAAGGATGAGAATCAGAACATGCCTTAGGTGACTCTCGTCAGTATCAGTGTTAATTAATTATGATACGTGATGTATTAATTCGCAGAACCCAAGTACAATATTTTTAATTAATACTCCGAGAAACGTTTCGAGATATTCAAGGTTTCTCGTCGAGGTCAACTTTGCTCGCGAAAAATGACGGAAACCTTGTCGCATTAAATTGACGGCTCTAAAGATATAGAAGCCTCACTTTCTTCCTTTTTATTTTATTTATTAAATCGCAACAGGGTTGATTACCTCTCACGAATTCATCGAATTATTCGCGAGTTATTCGATTCATTGCGGTAGATTCTCAGAATCGTTCCTCATTGTGGATATTTATCGATAATTGCATATCCAATGGTTTTAACGTGACTCACAAATCACAACTCGACACATAATTCAAATGCGCTGAGTGCAATTAGCTAATGAGAATATGGCGATCGATTTACTGGTTCTGATATTAAATCTATTACATATCGCTACATCGAACAACTTTACGTTTCCTTGACGTAAAAACCGCAACAAGAACCGAACAGTTATCTGTGCCTGTATTGCAAGGAACGTACTACGTTTCTCCAATTTCTGAGAGCATCGTTTATTATTCTAATATTTTGATTCGTTTTCACGAATGTATATATGGAACACACGATATACGTTGTAAAACTTCTTTATCGATACGTCTTATCGTATATCGCGGCATGGAATCTCTTTTACGAAGAAAGATATTAGAATGTTAATGACATAAGTATGTGATTGCGATATTATCTGGTAGCGAAAATTCCTCTCGCGCGTGACTTCTACGTCTTTCACGTTTAACGTCTGTTTTTGCGTTTCATGTTGCAGGGGAGATGCGGCCTCGCTGTTGGAGCTGAGACCGTCCCGTCGGCTGCGAAAGTTCGTGGACCCGCATCCGAAATCGATCACGAAAAAGTAAGGATCACTCGCGTCAGGATCATCATCCGCGCGCTCCATCACCCTCGTATCCCTCGCTCGAAAAAGCGAAGCACGAGAGATACTGTCGAGAATCTAGCCGGGTCTAAGCAAAAAAAGAAAAAAAAAAGAAACGGAAAAATCGAACAACAAAGGAACAAAACGGGGGAGAAACGTTTAGCGAAGAAAGCAGAGCCACTAGATCAAGAGTGAAAGAGGAGGAGAGAGAAGGAAAAGCGAGAGAAAAGTTAAAAAAAAATAGAAAACACATATATATGTATCGCGCATATCGTAACGTCGAGGAGACGGCTTTTCGGTTCTTTCGATAGAAAGCAAGGAGGGAAAGTCGGAGAGAGAGACCGTTAAAATCTGACTTTCGGTACACGCGTTGTTGGTTTTTTTTTCCTCGTTTTCATTTCGCGCCATTTTTCCGTAAAACCTCAAGAGAAAGAGTGATGCGCCCGTGCTTCTCCGCGCGTGCTTGTGTAACGTAAAACCGGATCGCGATATATTCGGCCGACACGGCAGTAATAAACAGAAAGGAAAAAAAAGAAAAGGTAGATCGTACACGCACGCACTTATAATAGTACGAAACCGAGAGATCGAAAAAAATGGCCATGGTCCCGACATGCTCCGTTTTGATGTTTCGTCACGCTGCGCTCTTCATGTTCCTCGTCGTTCTTCCGAGCACTTCTATCGCGGATAACACGGGCACGACGAAACCGCCCCCGTGCTCAAGGTAAGTGTCTCAGAGAACCAGCCAAACGAAATTCATTCTGCACTCGATCCATCCCAAGAACTCGATTCGAACGATATCTCGCGCCCTCTTTTTTTTGCCAACGTGTCATCGCGATGAAATAACTTGTTAACAGGTAATTGCTTAAATGACGTTAGAAACCGATACTGTCTGCCGCTGGCCTTCGAAACTGCGATAAACTGCGGTCAAGTTACATTTTCCATCGTACGATACGCGTGAAAAATTTTCAACATCAACGATCTGTCTATAATTTAAAGCTATCGACGATTGAGAATATTTTTTA
Source organism: Mycetomoellerius zeteki (assembly GCF_001594055.1). NCBI lineage: Eukaryota > Metazoa > Arthropoda > Insecta > Hymenoptera > Formicidae > Mycetomoellerius > Mycetomoellerius zeteki. The sequence continues at coordinate 166,465 of NW_017257683.1, read as the reverse complement.
AATTCTTCATTGCTTGTCTTCATAAATATGTCACATTAATTTAATCGATAAATATTCTTAATTAAAGCGACTGAAGACATTTCGAAGAAGAAATTTTGAATAAAACATTTGAAATTTTTTTGAAACTGTTTTGTCATTCAGTGTGAATTTATCATAGTAGTATCCTATCATAGTTAAATACTTGAAATCGAGTCCTTTACGCCACTGACTTATACGTAACCGATTATGTTAGAGGCATGATAGTATAAAATTTTATATCCCAATTATCGTACACTTATCTCACTAATCATTATTGATCATTGTTTGCGAAGATGGAATTACAAAATGACGTCGGACTAAATTAGTTAGGACTAGGCATATTATCGCATTTTCTATAAATGCATTTAACACTACAGGCTATTACGTAAAAAAAAACAATGATAGCTTGTCATTTAGCTAATTGTTTTTACATATCACCAACAATGCTCATTTAAAAATATTTTTTTTAACTTAAAACGGCATAAAATGTATTACCACGCATTAGAATTGTTTGCCGCATATAAAAATATTTATAGCTGCCACATCTTATTTTCAGGACAGTTTACTGCAATAGATAAAATTATTCTATTGTGTAACTAAAAATAGAGATTATAACAAAAATTCACCAAGTAGTTGCCAGAAGTTAATTATGTGTAGAAAGATACAAAGTAGAATATTAGTATGAATGCCAACAGCAATACCATCACAACTCTCAATTTTCTCCAAAAAAAATTAATAAATTAATAATAAAAAAAATAGGTTTTTTCGAAAGTAGAATATATTTGTACGAGAATTTTTTTAACAAATAGATTGTATAAATTACAGAATCCTACAATTCAAAGTTTTAAATTCATTTAAATATATTCGGTAGTTACCAGAAAACTGCGACATTAGACGAATAAATTCCGACAGCTGACCAATCGTAGGTATCAGACGTCTCGAGAAAATGTCACGAGACTTCAAATGATATGTCGACAACGAGACACGTCGTACACGCGATAAAAAATAATCGTGTCATACATGTCATTCGTAAAATTACTCGATGGACTTGCAAACAATTTTGTTTGCAATAAAACTCGCTTGTTCTTAATTTTCATGTTTCATTTTTAACTTAAAAAATTTATTTATATTTGAAATTTTCAAGAAATTTTCTGTTTTACAACTTCTTTGTAAGATGTATTTTTTTCGACGATGTTATCAAGTTATCTAAATTATGTCATTTTTCTAACACTTCATAATTTACAAATGAAGTTCGTAGCATCTTGTTTTTGTTATTTGGGCCTTTGTCCAAGTGATTCCTACTTTATTTTGACGTAGACGTAAATCACATGTTGCGGAAACATACGTAGAAGAATAGTTCGCTTTTCCAAAATTAGATTAATGTGCTATTTTTCTTCTGCGTATATTTTTTCTTTATCGTTATTTCATTAAATTCAAATGTTAAATAAAATATAGAAAATTAATATTGGGATTATTATTATTAGGAAATAAATTGAGGAAAATCAATCTTTCGACAACAATATTAGATTTTAAAGGCACAATCGATTTTTTTTTATTGTAAATTCTGATAGATAAATTTAAATTTGTAAAAATAAGTAAAATACAATCCAATTTCTATATGATAAAAATTCATCATTTATATTAAAATTTTCAGAAATGTAAGAATTTGTTCTATGTAAGAATTTTTTCAGATTTTTGCATACTTTGGAACAATACAAAAATTTGCACTGAAGTTCGAAAAGATTGCAGACGAAAATTAATTATTAACAAAATGTACAAATATTAATGCGACTTCGGAGGGAACAATATTCTGCTAATTAGATTCGACTACGTGTGCCGCTTCTCAAATTTTGTACTTTCCTCTTCCTTACAAAGTGCCATTATACAGTATAATCATACCTCTGACGCACTAAGGAATCTGTGTCACTTTAAACCGACGGGATTGCATATGCGATATTGCATTAGCAGGCACGCGTGACGCGAGCATTTAGGGAAATGACCTTAGCAATGAACCTTGTCTCGTAATCAGGCGCGTGGCAAGTTGGGCTCTAAATTATCGTGTTCCGCAAGCACAATGAGCGTGACCTTTACAGCGTCTGCATATGTATGTGTGCACATGCTAATGGTGTGAGTCGAATTGCAACGGAAACTTTTCACTCGTACGATCGATGATGCGTCGCCAGCATCTCTATCTAAAGATTTGGCGTTCGTTCTCTACCCGCCGAGATCCCGCGAGCTGATGCACATCGAGGATTATTGTTATACTTGTTTAAATGTAAATGGAAAAACATATTGTTGAAGTTACATACACACACACACATATATATATATATATATGGGACTTTCCACGTCAATCGGATACTTTCGAAAGAAATGTGCTGTTTTGAGAGATTCAATATGGCGGATCCAATGGAGCCGAGAAGCGATGAACATCGCATGCAAATGTAACCTTTTCTTGCTTAAACTATTGTACTGATCCCCAATTAGCTTGAAAATGATTACTTCTAGATTTTTCGGAGTTGTTGATTGCGAATATGCTGTCAAAATTTCGAAATTTAAAATAGTAGATCTAATATGGCGACCAGCGTACGAAACCTTGAGCTCTATACTCTTAGACCTTCAACCTCTTTTAATTCTCAAGCTTTTTAATCCCGAGCGTGAAGGGGTAAACTATTTTAAGTTAGTTTTAGAATAAAAAATATTTTAAGCCGATTGGGGATCAGTACAACAGTTTAAGCAAGAAAATGTTACATTTGCATGCGATGTTCATCGCTTCTCGACGCCATATTGGATCCGTCATATTGGATCTCTAAAAACAGCATATTTCTTTCGAAAGTACATGCACATACGAATAATTTGAGATCTTGAACGCTTATTTTCATTGTTTTTTTGGACACGCAGGTGATCCGGTTGACGTGGAACGTCCCATATTATATATATATATATATATATATATATACATATATGGCACAAACTCTAAAAATACTTTACACGCGATATATAAGGTATTTTTTTAACCGGACGATTACTCGGAATTGATACGAGAAAGAATCAGGTTGTCGTAATTGCGAAACTGTTTTGCTTTTTGCAGATACGTCACGGTTCTTAAACAAAGCGAGCAATGAAGGGTATCGACTTGTTAATATAATGTTAGATAAAGCAGTGTATCGTGTTCCTCATAATTCTGCACATTCAAACAGAGGAAATTTACTATACCTTTCGATATTCGTATTCGACATAGAATATCTATTATTATTATTGCGAATTTTATTGTTACGTAAAATGAAGTTTATAATAACCGATTCAACTGGCACAATTTTAGAAGGAATTCTGGGCAAAATGTCAATTAAGTCAAGAGCATTTATCTCATATCGAGATTTCTAGAGATATTAAACATTTTCGTATGCAATCTCACGAATTTTGGCGATGCGCCATCTCAACAAATCTACATACTATTTTCTGCAATGCAGAGAAAAATCGTGAAAAAAAATATATATATATTTATTTCTTGGTAAAATTGCTTTAAAAAGCCGTAATGACTTTTTTTCTTAAAGTGCTCAAGGATCACGATATCACAATTTGCGGATAATGACAAGTTCCGATATGGAATTATCTGCTAATTTACGGATACAAAATTCAGTAATGTTTTCCAAGAAGATAAGGACTTCTTGTGTCTTACGCATCGTACGATGCAAACATGTTTATCGAGTATAAGTATATCGTGACATAAACAGATCCGAATCACGTCTCCGAGATAACGTGCATCGGATATATCTGGCAATGGGTGCACCTTTGATCGCGACGATTAACTCTGCTGATCTCTGTGGAGACACATTTTGTCTTTTTCACCGAGACGCGCATATCTCGGTTTGAGATATCCTTGATTATGATAGCGAGTAGGATAACGCGACGATGTACAAAGGATATGAGAGGCGGTATGCCGAACACGCTTAGAGCTTAGTAAATTGAATCTTCCGGAGATCTTTCGAATGACGTCTTAATAAAGTGGCGCGATCAGGCCACTTCTTGGCCGAGACTGCAATGACATTTCAGTCTAATGCCCGTTTCTACCAATGTAGATTAATCTCACAATCAGTTCAACTTACTCTTCATCTTTTTGTATTATTCTTGGAACTAGAAAAAGATGAAGAGTTAGTTGAACTGAGATTGAATTAATCTACATTGATAGAAACGGATAAGATGAACACTAGATTTTCGTAAGGAGATCTAATTCGATGTTTGCTTATATGTAAACGAATATTTATATTTGACGGAAGACTAACGAATGTGTACAGTATATCAAATGTAGATCTTCTGTCGCATGATGCAATTCCCGCATTCGTTTAGCATTAATTAAATCAATGTGTAATTAAAACGATTTATCGTCGGCATCTCACGATTCGCTGCATTTGACACAACTGTTCGAACCTGTTCGCAATAATTATTGCCATTTTCCACAATAATTTTTTACGTCCAGTTTATGTAAATATAATGCTAGTCTGCATTGCGATCGATATATTATTTGAGAATAATAAATATAGAAGCTAGCAATTTAAATTAGAAATAAAATTATAATAATAACGAGTAATGAGAGCATTAAACAGCGCATAAATTGGTGCGCAAATTATATATAAAAAACTTTTTTCATGATATTTAATATTATATTTATCTAACATACAAATTTACTTGAATGTTTCGATTTTTCTTCAAATCATCTTCAGCAAGTTGTGAATGTTTTAGTCGATGTTTTGGTAATATATAATCCGTCGATGTTGGAAGATAAATTATCGTCGAAGACTTAACTTAGGATAACTCCGGCAAATATGCCGCACTGGGATTTACGCCGCAGAAGTCAGAAAAAATAGAAAGGGGTAATTTTCCCATAACTACTCTGTTACATGCCTTTATGTTATATTAGTATTGTGTTATGATTTCAGCTTCTTATTGTTAATATTAATGAATTTATTGTGAGTTGAATCGATTTGTCACTGTAATAAGTAACGCCATCATAAGTTATAATCTACATAAAATGATTAATGTAGGACGTGTAAAAGATTTAGTGGTTATTTCGTGATACATACGTGTAATGGAATAGTAAAGCATGTTTGTATTATTAAGCATATTTGCATTATTTGTAAATTTTTCATGAGCCGTACATACCCCCTTTTCCCCTATGAGTAGCCATATATCCCACCCCTACGAGATATGCGGCAAAAATACAAGAGAAGGTTTCAAAAAGTTTATTTTTTAATATGAAAAATAAATATTTCGGATTTCTAATATTTTTTTCATAGTAGTAGACAGTACAAAGTTTTTACTGATATAGTTCGTTTACTATAAACATAGTAAATAATACTTAATAAATTAAGTTTTTGATAGGTGCGGCGTATATACCGGAGTTACCCTATAGTCCGCATATGTTGGAGAATCATTCTACGTGAGACCAAGGATGAGCATGTCCCTTCTGTATGAATGGGAAATTTTCAAAAATTGTCTCTTCGCTGTTAAGCCAAATGATTAAGCTGGATAATAGAGCATTGGATTTTAATTGAATTGTTATGAAATATGTGTGCTAATTCTACTTACCCTCAGTCCCCACAGAGTACAATCATTTCAAGTCATTAACATGTCAAATTTATAAAATTGAAATTAAGGATACAATAAATCTAATATGTTATATAATATGAGATATAAAAGAATAAAGATTAAATTAAATGTGTTATCCGGAAGTCAGAGCATCACAAATCCGTTATTATTGTAATTTTATTTTTAATTTCGAGAGCCCGATTAGTATTTATAATAATTTCAATTAGATTATCATATGAAATCAGCAATATTTATTAATTAGCGATATATCACGCATAATTGTGGATATATAAGGTTTAGTAGGGTTTAGTAACCGGCTTGACAATAGTGAAAACTGAATGATTACAGTTATCGCATGCACGAATGTGTATTTAAACGAAATTATCATGGATACTGCTAAATTACGCAAACGCTAAAATCGCACTGTCATTCCCACGCCATCGTTTCTATCTATTTCAAAATGTATTAACATAGATAATCTGGCAATGGATAAACTTGACATGAAAAAACTCCTTTAAATAATATTCCTCTAGGAACAACAATAACTTGACGATCACATATCCGATCTTTGCAAAGATAGACATCTTTCCTTTTAAAAATACTCCCATATTATGCGACGTGTCGATTAAAAGATGCTTCCGCGCGTGCAGTTATTCCATGCGGATAATTATATTTGTGTTAAAAGGATCGTATCGGCACGTAACCACGGATTAATAATCAGGCGCTCACAAATCAAAGACCCCGCGGAAATTTTCACACTTCTGCCGCGCTAAAAAAAGAGTCTGATAATAGCAAATGAATGAAATTTTAATCAAATGCTCAGTTAATATAATAAAAAATAATTTTACTTTTCTAAATATTTAATAATTATTATCAAATGATTGATTATATTATTATACTTGGTAATCCTTATTAAATATTTAGATACTTATAAAATTTAGAAAAGAGTAAAATCATTTTTTAGTTATTAAGTAAAATTAATAATGCCAATTAAAACAAAAAATAAAAGACTATAAAAGAATAATAAGAGTAATTATCCTCATAGCCTTGATTTTTCATTTTTGTATTAACCGACCATTAGATTGAAATTATTTTACTCAACATTTGTGATAGCTACTCTTTTTTCAGTGTAGATTTTCGAGGTAATCGTTAATAATGAGGCAACTCGCGGAGATCGGTTCGGTTTCCAGCACGAACGGGAAAATCATTATCCTTCGTAACGTATTCGTGAGACGCGACTGCAGCGCGCGTATTACTAATGATAATGAGGCGGCACATTTCGCGAGCCGATCGCCTGCCGCCTCGCGCATTCCGTCACGCGAACAACGAGCGGGATCTCCTCCATTCTACGCACAGACACCACGATCGATTTCATTCCTAGCCGCGAAACGAACGAGCACGTGCACGCGGGAATCGCGTTCATCAAGGCCGTCCAGGAAAGCGGGAATCGCACGATTTCGCACGATTTCGCACGTACCAATGACCAGGCTGATCTACATGTTCACGAATCCGCGCGATTTCGCACAACCCAGCGTGTCCGAGATCGTTGAAAAATAATCCACGCGAGAGAGAAAAACGGAAGCGAGAAGAATACAAGCAGAAGAATAACAGTCCGAACAAGAACAGTATTGTACTTGTTTGCGTTGCTCTCACGACAGTAGAATCTTTTTTTAACGAATTGATTTCGAAGAAGTATATCGGGAAACTTTTGAGCTTGTTTTTAATTTAATTTAATTTAATTTAATTTATTGTGCACTTTTGATATTTATGCTCACTACGCGTAATTTTTAATAATCGTGACAGAATTTTTCATATTTACGACTATTGCCGCGCATGAATACGCGCTCGTTTGAATGAATACGTTCTTTTTATGAGCTCTGATCTAATCCCGACCTACTGAAGGTATTCCCGGAAGTGAATCAAGATACTTGCAATGCCAACGGTTCATAGGAAAAAATAAAACTATATAATTAGATTGGAATTTTGTTACTATTAAGCAGACAAAAGTCTTTACATATGTTGTCCGCACCTTTATTGATATGACATCGTTGTTTATGAGGATAAACGATAATAGTTAATCCTAATTTGCAATTCGAAGCCACAGCTCTTTTTTTTCTTACAATCAATGGCTACAACTACCTTTGTTCTTATTGGAAATTGCGCGTTTTAAAATATTTCCGGCTTAAGTGGGGGTCGAGACATTGGTCCAGATGTCGATTCAACCGCGAAAACCGCGAATAGTTGAAAAGCTTGTCTCGTAAAGTCACTATAGGATTACACCACAAATGCGAAATCTTAACATAGCTTCTTTTAATACAGGATTGACTTTGCACTGCGGTGAAAGGAGATTTGGTGGCCGTCTAATTGATATCATATCTATGAAATTAATTAATAACAGGAACTCTTATGTCAACGATGTTCCTCATTAAAGCTATTCATAATCGTTATCTTGGTGTTACCATAAGTCTGCATAAATCACCGCATAAATTAACGATCCCGTTCGTTATTTCTTCATACGCGTCCGTCCTTTCTTTTTACTCCGATGCAAAGTTCGTTCTATCGATTTCATTCACGTAACACTCCCGCCCTGGCGAGAGAGACCACCGTCGCGACCAATTGCACGCGATCGAGAGGGTCTCGTGCTCGTCGAATAGCCAAGTAGCCATGTACCGTGCCTTTCCAGTGAGATATACTGCCACGGCGATCTGCTGCACACGGTACAAATGGCCGGCATATACAAAGACTCCAAGTACTTCGTTGATATGAAGATGAAGCGGTCGGCAAACGAGACGCTGGCGTCGTTCTGGGCCTTCATGAAAAGCGTGAACAACGCGCCGAACAAGCACCAGGTGGAGAAGTTCGTCAACGACACGTTCGAGCAGCCGGGCTACGAGTTCGAGGACTGGGACCCGGCCGACTGGACGGCCACTCCCAAGTTCCTGCAGAACATCGAGGACGACGAACTGCGGAAGTTCGGCTCCGATCTCAATCAGATCTGGAAGCTGCTGGGCAGAAAGATGCGGGACGACGTGCGGATCAACGAGCAGCTCTACTCGATCATCTACGTACCGCATCCGGTGATCGTGCCCGGCGGACGATTCCGTGAGTTTTACTATTGGGACTCGTACTGGATCATCAAAGGCCTGTTGTTGTCCGAGATGCACAACACCGTCAAGGGCATGCTGAACAATTTCGTTAAGATAGTGGATAAGATCGGTTTCATACCAAACGGCGGTAGAATCTACTATGCGATGCGCTCGCATCCGCCACTGTTAATACCTATGGTAGACGAATATCTGAAGATCACCCACGACGACGCCTGGCTGAAGGAGAACCTCTGGTTGCTGGAGAAGGAGTTCAACTTCTGGATGACCAATCGTACCGTGGATATTGAGAAAGACGGGATCAATTATACGCTCGCTAGGTATTACGAAGAGTCATCAGGTCCCCGACCGGAATCCTACAAGTGAGTACCGCGACTTCGTATTAGCGTGAATGACGTTGCAGATTTTGAGAGGAGCTAGATGATCTAGAGTTGAAGCAAATGAGTTAAAGTATACATGCGGAAATATTATTCTTGATGATACTTATGCTTATTAATCTTATTATCTTTATACCAGTTTGTAAGCATTAATTTTTATGCGTTGCATAACACTTGAATTTTTTGCAAGAGATTCTGACTCTCTTACAAGACGCACGAAATCAGCATTAATTTTGCGAGTTCTATTAGTAATGCTACTCTCACTTTCGACGTTAATTCTGACAATTGATTTTCATCCTTCGATTTTTTAATCTCGCGATTTGGTGATCAGGGAGGACTATCTGACGAGCCAAAGTTTTCGAACCGCCGAAGAGAAGGACAATTATTATTCAGAATTGAAAACAGCGGCCGAGTCCGGATGGGATTTTTCCAGTCGATGGTTCGTACACGAGGGTACCAACAAGGGTAATTATCATTCTTTAATTGCTTCCCGCGCGAGGAAAATAAAGGTCTTTATGGCTGAGCGACGTTGGGTGCAATAGTATTACATGCGAGTTTACGAGTACGATTTAAAATAACTTTGATTGTTAGACAAAGTTATTGTCACAGAGACAACAGAATTATAAGCTCAATAATGATAATATTTGTGATTTAACAAGAAAGAGACAGATATTTATATATAAAATAAACGTATGTTTATATATAAAATAATACGTATAAAAATAGAATGTAGGAAATCCCGCATTAAATAATTCTTTTGCGCGCAGATTCTTTGATTATCCGCGATGCTCATTAGAAACTATACTAAAAGAAGCTAAGAGCGCAATCCTGTTTGTTCGTCATAATTTTTTTTAATAGATCGGACCGAAGCTATAATAACGTATTACACATACATGAGCAGCATTACCCACAATTATCGTGCTATTCCACATTAAACACCGTATCTTCAATGAGATCTGCGCGCACTTCAAGGCCCTCTAGCTCGTTTCTTAAGTGAAAGCAATGTTCGAGGAATCGGTACTCTAAAATTTATTTTCGCAAAAGCTGCACGTATTACAACTGAAATCGTTAGATCGTGTCGTTGCTTTCTGCACAGCGTTTAAATTGCCCCTACCTCGCTCAATTCCATCATAATGAAATTGAAAACTCGATTTAGCTTACTTTTTAAAGTAGTCGTAATGAATTGCGCTTCAATATAACAGCTCGTAAGAGCGACTTAGCTCGTAAGAGAGAACTAGAGGCTGATAGCCAGATGGATTTCAGGTAATCTAACAAATCTCAAGACTAGGTCTATAATTCCGGTTGATCTGAATACCTTTTTATATCGAAACGCCATACTGCTGGCGCAGTTCAATCGTCAGATGGGAAATGAGACAAAAGCCGCATATTACGATGACTTGGCTGAGAAGTGGAAAGAGGCGATCAAGATGGTGTTGTGGCATGAGGAGGTGGGTGTCTGGTTGGACTACGATATATTGAACGACATCAAGCGAGACTACTTCTATCCGACTAACATTTTGCCACTCTGGACGGACTGCTATGATACTTCTAAGAGAACTGAATACGTGTCAAAGGTGCTTAAGTACCTCGAAAAGAATCAGATCATGTTAAATCAAGGCGGCATACCGACGACATTAGAACATTCCGGTGAACAATGGGACTATCCCAATGCCTGGCCGCCTCTCCAGTATTTCTTCATCATGTCGTTGAATAACTCGGGCGACCAATGGGCGCAGAGACTAGCCTACGAGATTAGTCAGAGATGGGTCCGTAGCAACTATAAAGCTTTCAACGAGACTCACAGCATGTACGAAAAGGTAAAGTAAGGTTCTCATGAAAAGAAATGAAAACAGAAAAGAATATAAATGAAATGAAAGAATATAAATTTGTGTACATTGCGATTTTGAAAAAAAAAACTCATGTCGCGTTAAGAAATAAAGTGATTTAAATCGAGATGCTCATCGACAATTTAATTTGTCTTCTGAATAAATTTCTAAAATGAAAGTGAATGGAATTTTGTTTGCAGTACGATGCGACCGTTTCGGGTGGCCACGGTAGTGGAGGTGAGTACGAAGTACAACTTGGTTTCGGCTGGTCAAACGGACTCGTTATGACATTGCTAGATAAGTATGGTGACAGGTTGACCGCGGAGGATTACTTTTCGGCAGACGCCGTGGTTGAGAACGCGGCGTCACCGCCAGTCATTTCAACAGCTGGTCAAATGCTGACTGGACTTTTAGCTATCATTATATCATTAGCAGCAGGATTTATAGGGTGAGGTGAGTGTCGAACTAATAGAATTAATTCTTTACAAAGAACAATGGGAAAGACTTATTTACATTTTTGTAATTAAACCTAATTTATAACTGTCTATTTCTTGTAAATTTATAATCTTATAATCTTATAATCGCACAAGTCTTTTCCATTAATTAATTAGTAGTACACACTTAAATTAAAAGGATATTTTTTGCTTTCTGTTTCAGACATCCATGTGACCTAAATCAGCTAGCATAAAATTCGCGAAAAGATACATTAGAAAGATCGATACGTATCGATCGATGATAGTAGATATTTCCAGTCTTGAAGAAACGAAAATTGATCTAAGTAATATTGCCGCTCTTCTTCCTCGCTCGTTTGATTTGTATAATTTAAGAATTGAACGATCGATGAAGAGAGCGTAAAACGGGTATAAAAGGACCAAATAGAAGCAAGTGCAGGCACTGTTCTTTTTATATTATTGTAAGACACTCCAAAGTGTGTGAGAGGGCCTCGAAAACAGCGTCATTTTTATTCTTTTGCCACACATGCTTCCAAAGAATATTTTATAAGCTACAGGATATATTATATATTATTAGATAATATTTGCATTTAAGTAACATTTTAGAAGGGACATGCGTCTTTGTTGCCTTACTTGCGATATGTCATTGATATCGTACTTATTGTTAATTGTTTAAATTTATTATGATATTATCATACGATATTATCTACCGTTCCGCACTTTACATTCCTCGTGATTTATAATTATTTTACTGAAAAAATATCTGTAGTAAGTAATATTTCTGAAATTGTCTCTAAGAGTATATCGCCAGTATGCCTAAACATATTTGCAAACATGTGCCTTCTTAGCTATGGAATTATGTCGTTATATTATTTATAGGAATGTCGTGGCCCTTTTCACTGACGGCTAACGTAGACAGGATCTATTATCACTAGACAATCGTCTATTACTTAATCGCTCCATCAGACGTGCGCTGTTATGAGGTATATTCTGTGATCATTTAACGAACTACTTCGCTGGTCGAACTATGTTCTATTGTCCTTCCATTGCAGGAATTTATTCTTTATCTTTAGATCTAAAACTTTGAAAATACCGCAGGCGATATCTCGAATTTAGTCCCTACAACATATACTATATATAAACCGATGTATATTATATTTTATTTTGAGATTAGCCATTGATACACTACTGTATTAGTATTATTAGGATAGATAAATTATTATCGCGCATATCTATGTAACAAACGAAAATATCAACGTCTCCAAGATTTTCCGGACCGATTCCTCAGAGTAAGGTTCCTCGACAGGAAAAAAGAAAAGTATAAAGGTGAGAAAATGAGAAAATTAAGGGAACAGTTTGGCAAGACTAGTTACAAAATAAAAGATACAACGGGAAAGATTCCACTCTCTCTCTTTTCTGAGAGATGAATGGACTCATCTAGTCAGTTATGCGTACGGCGCCTAGCCATCTTATTTTTATGAGTCGCAATAACGACGTCGTGAAGGCTGGGCGTCGCCAAAATTACTCCTCTAATCTTCGTCGTTACTCGAAGAGTGCCTTATATATAACTTGAATCTAAAACGGGCGGATAACACGAAGTATTAAACGAGTTGAGGAAAGCGCGAGATGATGGACAATGAACGAACGACCGTTGACGGTTGACAGTCCATAATGATGACAGATAGTTTGCTTTCAATTCGCGAATTGCCGCCTGTATATTTTATAATCCTCTCTTGCTCATTCGTGACAATCATTCCCCTTGTAGTAATTTTGTGAGCTCAACATATACGCAATATACTTATAAATATTGGAGCAAAATATTAGAGTTATGATCTCGAAAATTACTATGTCTGCATTCGTCGAATCTATTGAATAGATCATTCTAAAGAAAAATAAAGAATATAGAGAGAAAATTTGAAAAACATATTTAAAAAAAGAAGTTTATCATATAACTGCTTAAGATAGTTTATTTGTAAAATATGGAGATCTCTAATACAATTACGTATACATTTAAATATTAGCACAACTTGGCTATTTATTGTGAAATTATTAATTAGCGCGCAAACAGCATTAATGAATTATCCGCCGATTATTTTACATTTTTATTCTAGAAGAAATACCGCCACTTTTTAGAACTTTATTATAGCCAAGCCACATTTAAATTTAATAACGCATGAGTGAGTGTGTACAGAACTCGCGTTTGTCTTGCCCCGAATAATATTGCACGGTTTTACAGTCGTAATTATATAACAATACTCGAGGTAATTGTTTTTATTAATCGGATACCATTTTTCCTTTTTCCACAGCTGTTTGTGCGAAGTAATGTGTTATGCATGCTCCCTGCATCCAAGTCCAGCTCCCTGTACAATAACTTTAATAAAATAAATAAATCGAATATCTATATAAACCCATCCTGCGATGTACCGAGTATTGCATGCAGCCGTTTACATTATTCTGTAACATATCCGTAAAGTATAATTACTTAAAAAAAGAAACATTCCAGATATATATATACATTCGTCGAAACTAGATCGGATAAATACGCTCCTTCGTTCTGTTTGGTAAGTCTGCGCCTAATATGCAACCAGATTTGTCAAGGATCAGTTATGAAGAAATTATATTTACGAGGTGAATTCGTTAAACCAGTATTTTCCAGTATTAACACGATACCAGAAATTAAACGTAATTATGTATGAGTAATCTGTATTTGTTTTTTTATGTGTAATTAAAGAATACAGATGTATATTTTTAAACATTTGCATAAGAATGCATTGTCAATTTGCACACAAGGATATTCCTTTCGATAGATGGTACTAGAAGAGCCTTTTGTTATAGCAATAATTATCATTCCACCGCGAGTGGAAGTTTTCGCGCACCTTCGGTGGAGCTTAGTGTACCATCAATAGTAATTACATAGATAATAGTCGAGTCGTGATGATCATACAGCGTGATCCAAAATATACATATCAGAAGGCAGAGAAGTATTCGATGACGTTCTTTTTAAAAAAAATTTAATTCGAAGAAGAAAAGCTTCAAGTGTATAAAGATATAAATCTTTATAGAATCAAGTTTTTTTTGGATTAAGAGATTTAATTTCACCTAGGAAAAAATTCGCAAATTATATATACTTTAAAATATGACTAAATTTCCAAACCGTTGATTTTTTATTTACGTATATGAGCATCTAATAAATATCTTAATTACGATTTAAACGAAGTATTTAGACTTCAGGCTCCTCAAAATTAAATATACCTCGAATGAAATTTTTCCTTAGAGAGAGGAACTATAATACTCCCAAAATATTTCTTACTTTTAGAATAACGCGAATTTTTAGACACTCCGGATGTATGTCACTATTACACGAAGAACACGTAGCCGTGGTTTCGACGTTATTGCGATAGATGCGATGAAGCTACTAGCTGTATGTAGCTATCAGTATCTCCCGTGAATGTACCGATACAATTGCCAGCACCAGCACGTGTGCTGGTACAGAGAAAGAGGAGGAAACGAATGGCCGTCGGTGAACAATACACGTGATGTAGGCGTGACTGCATTTGCTATTCAAACTTTTTGCGCAAATTCCTGCCAGCGTTAGATCGTGCTCAAGGACTGACCTGCGATTGTACTGATAAAATGTGGTAATCCCATACGCACCGAGCTGTTTGTGTTGATAAAGATGCGAAGACGAACGGACATTGCGCAGTGCCGCGTAGGTGAAGGAATTATTTTCGAGAGCGGGAGATTACTTAGTTTATTGATACAATAAATTAAGAAGAAAAAGAAATTGTGGTAAATTGTTTCGATCGCGATAAAATTATGAAAATGAAATCGCTCCTGTGAAAAAACATGGGGAATTTATTTAAATTTATGAGAACTTGATGACATTTCAAAGAGAATCTGTGTTTGAAATACAATTAAACTAACGTTTTGAAATAGAAATAAATTTTTTTTGTATTTTTGATAAATTGTATATTTTTTTTAACCGAAAGAAAGGTAGATATGCTTTGCAGAAAAATACCACCTACTTGATGTTTGAAAGAATTAACTACGCACAGCACTTAGAAGCAGAGCACAAAGAAATTTTAGTATTTCCAATATAATTACAGTAATTATCAATTACAATAATCGTAATCGAAATCTGATCACAGAATTACAAAAAAAACAACGCACGCAGATGGATGACAATCAAAAACTGTTATTTAATATTATATATTACTTCTTTACAATGATAAATTAACATTATCGTTAATTATAATAAGTCATAATTTACGAAATGAAAGCAACACTTTCGTTTAATATATATGTATTTTTTTGTAGGAAATTAGTCACCATGCAGATATCTTAACTAGTTTTTTCTTTCGCAGGATGGTCATGTACAAGAGGCGACATTATTACGCGCCCGGTCCATCGACGAACAAGAGGAACGTGTTGTCGAGCGGTAGCAATTTATACCGAAAGCGAATCGCATATACCGAATTGAAGGACATGAACAACGATTGATGACCGCTCGTTGTCTAGACCGAATATCGACTTGTTACATGACTAGTGAAAGCAAAAGTACGCGCACATTTGTAGGAGAAAAAATAAGATGAATAGTTGGCAGGATGCATCAGGATAGAATCGGAATCTAACGATCTAACGATGTCAGGAGAACGATGAGGAGAAGTTCCGAAACGCTAATACAGAAGAATACACTCATAAGAGAAGAAGAATCAGTGCAGAATATTACATGGAGATGTGGAAGAGCTATTAGTGAGAGAATGCAGATGCGTTCGAAGATGGAACACGTAGCGTGAAGCTTCGACAAGGTCTTCCAGCTTGCGAAACCGAATGACGACAGGATCAACGATCATGCAGGATCTCGGAGACAAGAGCTGAGGTTTATTTGATTCTAGTTTCGTTTAGCTTAATGCAAAGTTGAAATAAGGAAGAAGCAGGAGTAGATTTATAATGTATTTAAAAATCAGGATAAAGAGAATGAGTGTGCATGTGTGTGTGCCTGTGTGTGCGTTATGTAGGCACGTGAAATGGCCTACTCCTGCGACTGGATTTAGTTTTAATTTAGTAGAATATTAGATAAAAGAGTGTAATGGAATTTCGTAAATTATTTATTGAATTTGCCGGAAGATACTATCATACAGAAACTCCACAGTGCTCTTTTGAGTACGATTCGTTTAAAGGAAGGAAAATGTTACCTAGCTAACGCTAAATATTCATAGAAAGTTCGATTCGTACTACCAATGTACCGAATGTTCCGGAACAGTAAAAGAATCGTCACAGAATGTGCAAATCGATGAAATGTTCAGAATATTATGTGAATACTTCTTGTATATTTCTCGAAAATCGCTAGCGAGCGAGCAATACACATCTCCGCCGACAGAGGGCCACGGCGACGAACATTTACTCGTAAACAAGAATCACCTGAGAGAGAAGCTAAGGAGCGCAGCACTTTGTCTGTGAAGTGAGCCGCAAAATTGGACTCTAAGGTGAAAACACATTAATTGTGTTTTCCAAAGTAAAATTTTGTTTAAAAGCTGATTCACGGACAACCTGACCTGGAATTTTTGGAAAAATTAAAATTTTGCGGAATATATATGGAATATATATAAAACATTCTCGGAATATATGTAACGATATACAAATGAAATTTTTAACCGACATTTGAATGTTTCTTTTATACATATCGTAAATATTCGGAATATTTTGGAGTATTCTTGGAACGTTTTTTTGGGATTTTAGGAATATTTTATGAATATTTCAAGAATATTTAGCGTTTGCTGGATAACTTCGATATTACATTTGATATACTGTTTACCGTGCTAATTTTAATATTATTATCTTTAAGGATAATTTTCACGAGCGTGAAACCGATACGTTAAACGACTATTTAAGCGTAAAATTAAAATCTACGGTGCCATCCAAAATGATAACTTATAACTATATGTATGAAAATCAATTCTGCACAATGTTACGTATACCGGAGTAAGACTTTCTTTCGCGACGGTGAGAAAGTGCGTTTTTATCAATATATCAGCTATAATGACTCACGGGAAGCAATTTTATAATGACGAATTGATTGGTAGAAAGAAAACCGGTAGCAAAAACGAAGACCGATGAACTTTGCTATTTGCGGATGCGGACTAAATAATGCGTACGTATAAACTTGCGAGATTGACGCGTATGCGATTTATAGAGTGTATATCATGTGTGGTAGAAAATTACAAAATTATAAGAATAAATAAGTATGTATATGTGTGTGCACATATATATACAATATATAATTATATATATAATATTAAATTATATATACAAATCTTATATATTATACATATATATTATAATCATATATATGTATAATTTAGATAAATGTAGATAATTGACGACACTACAAATAAATTAATGGCTACGTTTACACCGTGCATTTAGGCCGCGGCCTATACAATAGATGTCCTTGTTTATCTTGTAGGTTAAACAAAGACACCTATCGTATAGGTCGCAGACTAAGCGCACGATGTAAACGTAGCCATTGAGAATATTGTATTTTTGCTGATATTTTTATATGTGGGCGAGCACATTTATCTCGCGTTATTAGCGAACGGGCGTCCATTCTATCAAAAATCGATGCGTCGTGTGCGACAATTGATCTGCGTCTTTAGTCATCTGTATTAGAACAAAACTTGGCGATATATAAGAAGTTGAAAGTTCCTTTGCCAATCTTACGACAGAGCTTTCACGCGCTCAATTAGTTTTATCTGTTAACTCTAGCAACTCCATGATTTTATGGTATTTATATTTCATTTAGCATAAAGCAAGGCTGCTAAATAGAATTATTTTAGGACTATTGAAAAATCTATGGAGTGTACATTTTGTTGCGTCTGTGTGTTTAACTTTGCTCTCTCGTTACATATTACTAAGCGAACGCAATGACTCAAAATGATCATTTTTGTAGGTCGTTTTTCGATGACATCGCAGATATTGCGATTTTCGAATGTACAGAGACGAGCATTAGATGATATATATAAATCATATTTTTGGCCAGTGTGCGATACGAAAGTATCTAATGTTTCTTTCGCGAAACATAGAAGAGACCGGGGACAAAAGTAACACGGGACAATAGTAACATCGTTAATATTTCTTAAACTATAATGGATATATGTATGCAGCTGCATGGTAAAATTCTGTAGACAGATCGGCATTGAATCGTTCGTTACATGCTGATTCTCGCGAAACGTGCACGAGTGCAGGAGCAAAAATTATTTTTTTCATGCATCAAGTAAGTTTTATTGCGTGCATAAAATCTACAATATTTTTTTTCTTTTTAATGAAGGTATAGTGTATTATCATAATATGTTTTAATGATTATCTGCGTTGATGTTTACAATTATCCCCAAACTTACTTGATTTTATTTTAGTATTATTTTGTACAACGTTATTTGTATTTTTCTTCATAGAATCCCATTAACAAGAAAACACAAGACAGATAAGAGAAAAATTATATATAAGAAGTGTCTTTATACAAACAGAGACATTTAAAGAAGTTATGAAGGACCAGAGATATCTATTTGTGCAGCTGCAAGAAAGTATAATTTATAAGTTATTGTGTTACATACCTCTGGCAAATGTGGTACAATTATCCTCCTCTACTGTTATAATCGTTACTATCGTCCCTGAGGGTTGGGACGGTTGTAACAAAATTCCTTATAGTCTTTAAATAAACATAACTTTTTTTCTAGTTGCATAAAATAATTAAATCAAAGAAAATTTTGTATTTAAATAAATTCTATAGATACATATTTTTTTAATGTAGTATCATATTTTAACTATTATAACACTTCAAAGTCAAAATGTTATTTTTGTCCCCGGTCTCCCCTACTACGTGTTCGAGAAAGTCTATAACGAGATTGTACGGAACTCCTCAATTACGAACGTTCCACAGATTATGACCTAAGTTAATTGTAAATAATTATTCATACATATATAGGAGAGAAATATGTGAGAAGATATCTGACTAGTATATCATGCATGATGTAACATGATTTTACATCATAGTGTCATGTATAAGTAAGAAAAATTCGATCTATTGTGAGAGAATACCTTTTTCTTCTTTTATGTATTCTTTTTATGTATTACATTAAAAAAATAATTTCTATTACTTATATACTAATAGGGATAGGTTCGTTAAATTCTTGAGATTGTTAAGTTATCGTACACGACACATTTAATGGAACGCCCGAAACAAATAAAACAGATGATTAAACGAAGATGCAGTCGATTTAACTGCCACTGATAGAGCGATCTTTCGAAAAAAACATCACCGATCTCAATATTATAAATAGAGCGTTTGGTGTCGTGCTTGTTGTGATCCTTGCTCTCGTTGCCGTCTGCTTATTTTTAGATTATTACGGCCGCACATACATGGATCATGCAGCACGTAGTGCCAAGAGATGCGACAGATCGGCACATCTAGGATGAATAATATTACGTAAGAATCAATCGGCCAAAAATATTCGAAATTGTTCAGCCGCAAAATCTAGAGGTTTTAATTTAGTATTATTAGTAATACATCTTTGTAAATAGTCTTTCGAATGTATCGATATTGCCGGCGTCTTGATCTCGAATGGATCTTCGTTTAAGTATTGTAATAACTGAAAGATGATAGGAAGACGTCTGCATCATGTAACATTAGCGTGTATCATTTTGATCATAAGTACGCTCTGTAAATAGTTCCTTTCTATCTGTCTCTTTCAGATATATAATTAGAGCTCTTAGCATTCTAATTACGCAATCTTTTGCATCAAATTTTAGTTCAACTTGATTTTAATTCGCATTTGTGTACATAATTATACAATATTAAAAGAGAGTCCGACATGAGATGTCATCGAATTGTAATCGTCTAAAAAATCTATTATTAATGTAATATATTTATGTTATTAGTCATTAGCAATTAGTTATTACCAATTAGTTATTAGCAAAATTATTTGATGCAATGGAATGCACGTTCTGAATTGCCAATTTGTGATTACGACGAATTTATCTTGCGCTCCCGCGTGGAATTTCGGTCTATGACCTCGTCAAAGTGAGAATGCTTGAGGGATTCTCGATTAGACCAATTCGACGATACTTCATGCGTTATTATTCCTTCCTACGATCGTTTGTGGAGGCTAAAACGCGATGCCATAGGAACGTGGTTGCGTGTGTAGGAAAATTTTACACAGATACTGATTAGATATAATCATGTAAATGAAGAGATCGAATTGTTAAACTTTGTATAGCAGTAATCTTGTGAATCGCGCGCGTCCAGCGTTCGTTGTAACGAGGATCGAATTGCAAATAAACGGTGTCTCGTATTGGAGATATGCTACCTCAAAGGAAGCGTTCTTATATTTCAATGCGTATAGGTACGTACACGCGGCGAAATTCGCATCACGAGAGAAAATGTAATCGGCGAATTGGATTTTCTTCTCATCATGATAAAATTCTTTAAGATTTCTTCACATAGATATATTCTTATATAATCCGGCATTAAGCAATAATGCAAATGTTCTATTTTAATTAGCGAATAATGTTATTTATGACGATAGCAGTATTAGCAGAAAACGTGCGAGAGCGAGTTGAGTTTCTGCTGATGTGACATCAATTATGTGAACAAAAGCAAATGATACTATGTTATTTTTCACAGATTTGCGTTAAAATAAATCAGTTTTCAGGAGAATTATCCGAGAACATTGATCTCTCTCGCAAAATAAAAAAATTAAATTTTATAAATACATTACATATGTATAATAAAGGATCGATGATTTTTAATTGTTCGTCAATATTTTAAGGGACAGATAAGGTTAACTGCACGTACGTACATATATATTACTTGGTAATATTTTAATACAATGTACTGAAAAAATAATTCTTCCTCTTATATATACGTATTTTGTTAATCTTTCATTCAAGTAATTTCGCTCTTTATAAAAATGAATTATTGAAATAAAAATTTAATTATTATATATTATATAAAAAGAATGCGAATTTCAGCCGCGCGATAAATACGAGCGAGTAACAAATATCGAAATTAAAGAGGATTGTAGAATATATGTGTTATATATATGTACACTTGAATAATTGTGATACTTGGAAATAAGTAGGTACATTTTTGCTGTACATTGCATTTGGTTTCTCTCTCTATCTGTATTACTTCGAAGACAAACCTTTTAATTCAGTCGCATCTAGAAAAACTGGCTAATGATATACCTATAAATAGTAAATAATATTTATTAAGCACTACGATCAAAGATAATTCTATCTGCAATTCTTTACATTCATCTCGATAAAAGTGTATGTATAAATAAGTTTATATATGTATATATATATTTATTCGGTGCCTTCATTAGTGTTAGCTTTTTTTAGTAAAATTATAGTTAATGCTGAAATAAGTTTATGCATTCCTCTCTTCTTCCATTAACAGACTTAAGGATAATTTCTCATAAGGTAAGTGATGTTAAAGCTTTAATATTGTGGATAAATAACGTACAAGATATATTGTAGACGATTATTTGTATTTGTACACAATACTATATAACAAGGAAAATACTGAATGAGAAACAGATGCCTTATTTGGTGTATCACACGGGCGCAAGCCTAAAAATCATGTTGCAATAGAGCATCTCTCTCTCTCTCTTTCTCTCTGTTGACTATATAATTTAATACTCGTTACTCGTAAGGAGAAAAAAACTCTACACAGACTACATTAATGAAACATACATGTATCCTCAGTTTTCCCTCCCGATCCTATTCGAAAACTGCTCTCACATATCGTTTAAACATATACATTACGAGTTACACAAATAATTATTGGAATATTACAGACTATTTTTAATTTATACAATACTTGAATTTTTTACTTGTAATGAGCACGTTATACTCTGCGCATATAAGACACTTGCGTAAATAAGGAGTAATAATTCATGGAAGGAATCACGCGAGTTTACGGTTAATTAAGTAGTAAAAGTAGTACTGGCTCTTCGTCTTGTGCGAATTTCATGTGATTTTTTTAAATTCTTCTTTTGCAATATAAGTGATAGAAAAATATATAGATTATATATACTACGAAAGTTTTCTCCCAATTATATTATACCCATTTGATGCAGTAAAGGCATTCATTGAAATTTTTACTTTCATAATAATCACTTACGCGTTATCGCGTTTGAATCTTTTTATTAAATAATATTCTCGCTCTCTTTCTGCTACTGTTTCTTTCTTCTAAAGAGCATCTTCAAAAGTTCTTTTACTTATACATTTAAAATGTACATATCGAATTAATCGAAATATTCATAAGTAAAAACTCACAAGTATACTACGAGAAAGCTATTAATATTATTACACAATTTTAACGACGTAATATCAATATATTTAAATATTTTAGACTAAGTAATAAACAAAATGAGATACTGCAATCAACAAAAAAAATGTTTTTATATTGTCACGTAATAGAGACTTCGGTCCCAAATGTCTCGTAATTATATAGATTTCAATGTGCAAATATAGAAATCACAGGGGAAAACAAAAATAAATTTTTACATCTTTCATAATATATAGTATTGAAGAACCTCGAGATCCCCAACACAAACACTACTCAAACCCTGAAAACAACTATAAACTATACGTAACAGTACGTGGAAGATTATCCGTAAAGTCTCATATCGTATGCGTCGTTTCAACTTAGTCGATATTAATACTAACGAAAATGCCTACGAAAGCTAAAGATTCTACATATCTGGAACACAATGTATCTATTAGTAGTGAGCAACATTTTGATCAGTAAACGAATTAAATTAATCCAGAATATAGCGGTTTGGTGTCGCGCGCGACTGTAAAGTAAGAGAGAAAACAAAGTATCTAAATTCAACGCTTTGGTGCATAAATATACATCCACCCACGTTAACAGTTGCGTTTTTCCAGAATGAAATATTTCTGTTCTCATATTTTCTTCTCGTCCATAAATAGCCGCCTACGCAATAACTCTAGAATAAATATCTATCACAAAAGGCTGGTCTAATATATGTGTGGCTTTTATAGTTTATAGCAATGTCCTCGCGCGCGTCGCAATGGCCATATTCAGGAAAGGTGCAACACTTGTGCAACAATCGAGTAAATGTTTACTGAATACATGCTATAATGAATGCGTTTCAATGTGTTTAACGCTATAATTTGTTAGCAATTTTCTGATATGTTCAGCATATCGCAAGTCAATTAAGTGAAACTTTAACAGTGGAACATTAACTTGATATTTCAAATTTTAAAACAGATAATATTCATACATCATTCTAGTAAAAAAATTAAATGTAACAAATTTTCGTTTTCGCTTGAATACTACGTGTCCGAAAAATTATCCGCAAGATAGACCTGTACAAGCGTTGCATTTCCAGAAAACGCCGAATGAGCGATACGCGCTATAATACTAGTTTTATAATAGGGTCTTAATCTAATTATTTACATTTTATATCGCTCGATGTTTCTACATCGATTGAACGAGAGTTGCGTCAATAATAAATACGATGACGATGTAAGTGTTTCGCTATCGTTTCTTATGTTGTACTTATGCCGTGACTCGCTGATCCTTATGCAATAATAATGAATACTCCGTTGTGCATTGGACTGTCGGGCGGATCAACGTCCACTATAGGTCACTTTTTTGACAGTGGGACTGATAAGTCCTTGCTCCTCATAATACTATGGCTCGTTAATGTACACGACTTTTGCAGAATATTTATATTCTGGTTTAAAGATTAGCCGCGTTCACGAATACTCACTGCAGAAACGCTACATCCGTTAACTCCGCTTGCTCAACTCGCGTTTTCGTTTCAGACTGCGCTATCGACGTTTTCACTCGCATGTCGCTCGTGATTCGTGTAACGCAAGAGAGGATCGTTTATAGTTCCCATTTCTTCATCGTTATTGGCAGAGTTTATCACGACCTCTTCTGATAGAAATAAGAACATAACGTTATTTGCGATAATCAATAAAAGACATTAATGTTAAACACAAAACCACGTTATAACAAACTGTGGTTTTATGATGGAAATACTAATGTTTTTATAGTCTTTAACAATGTAAAAATTATTTACCGGGCAAACATAATTGTAGCTGATCGTTGCTGGGATTAGTGCTGTCTCCGGTCCCACTGTCTTTACTATGCTGCGAGCTCGTGTCCAGATACAGCTGCGTTTGTACCTCCGGTACGCTTGTTAGTATAACAGTCGTCGTTGGTTGCGTAACGACGTCCTGCGTGGAATTCAATTGCCGTCTGGTTTTGTAAATCACAAGCACCCAAACCACAGAAGTAATGACGGCGCAAATAACCACGGTTATTATTATTATGCCCAGTATCTCGGATTCGTTCAGCGTGGAAACCGGGACTACGTATCAAATAAAAAAAAAATCTGTTCTCATCATTGGAACTTACGTGAGATTTTTTTTCTTGTGTGTGCGTGTGTAATTCTTTTCAATAATAAGATAGCTTATTGTATTTATTAAGTGTGCATCAACTACAGTGCTTTATTCCTACATGCTTTTATATTATTAAACAACAACAAAATAATCTACTACATAAACCCTTTAGTAAAAAATTTTTTAAATCAGACTCCTTTTATTAAAATAAATACGAAAAAATCAGGCCATAGGAGTCAACACGCAAGTTATTAGTAAAGCGAAATTATTCACAGACAATTTTAACCTAGAACGTTTCGACTCTCGGTTTGAGTCATCTTCAGCTAATCAGAGTTAAAAATTATTTAAACTAAAACGAATTCACGCATTGCAACAGTATCACATCGCCAACATTTGAAGCACATCGGACAATGTTCAACAAGTTAGAATGTGAGGCCCTGACGACGACTCCTATGGTCTGATTTTTTCGTATTTATCTTATATTATTATTTGACATTTTCAAGAGTTCTTTAATTATCTATTAATTTTAAAAAAGTTATAAAATGTTTAGACAAGGAGAAACTTAGCGTTGAAATCCTCTCTCTCTCTCTTCAATCGTAATATTAATAATTAAAATTACCTGGCTTGACTGTGAGATGTGATTCGCCGACGACGCTACCCAGTGAATTACTCATCTCGCACTCGTAGGTACCCTCGTCACTGGCGATTGTACTAACGATGATCAAAAGTTGATTTTCCGCAGTGAAGAAATGACGTTCCGTTGTTTGCAGCGGACTACCGTTCTTGCGCCACAATAACTTCGGACGTGGCGAGCCGCTGGCCATGCATTCGAGTACGATCGAGCTACCTATCATTACTTCTTTATTCTCCATCGGTTTTACAAAGGACGGTGTTTCTAAAAAAAAAACTCTTATAAGTATAATATATATAAGAATAATTTTTATATTTTCGAGAAGTGCTTTCGACTAGTTTTCAAAAATGGCATTACTTTTTATAATAGGATCATTACTTAATATTGTAAGAGTAGCGTTTGCAACGATAACACCAGCCAGATTTTGCGCGGTGCACGAATAAACTCCACTATCGGCCATTTTCACGTTTATAATGAATAGTACGTCGTCTGTCGGCATCATATGCATTCGTCTTTCCCTCGCAGCTGGGAAATCATTCCCACCGTCTTTCTGCCAAGCTATTTGTGGGGATGGTTGTCCCTCGGCAGAGCACTCCAAACGGGCGGTGCTTCCAGCAATTACTCGTATATCACGCGGAATTTTGGAGAACGACGGAAAAACTACGAAGAAAAATGTAAAGATTAAAATTTTTATCCAAAAAAAAATAAATCGTTAGTTAATAAAATGTATATACTTCAGTAGCATAGTTAGACAGTGAATATATTCAATTTACCCAATACGCTTAGTTTGGCTTTGGCAGAGTACGTAGTTCCATACGTGTTCGACACCATGCACTGATATTTTCCCGCTTTAGCATGGGAAATGTTAGTAAGATATAAAATGGACGTTGCCTCGGTTACTCCGCTCTCGGAGGAACTGAACTGGGTCTGTAAATTCACGTCACTTAACTCCACATTGTCATGTTTCCAAGTAAAATGAAGCGGTGTATCAGCAGTACTAGTTGCACGACAAATCAATTTCACATCGTCTCCTTTGATGCTCATTTGACTCGCAGGTTCTTCAATAATCCGCGGTTTTGGATATTCATCTATAAATAAATATAACAAAAAGAAAATTTAATTAAAGATATAAAATTATACAAAAATAATGCGCAAAATATAAATTATTCATATATTTATTTAAATGTATAAAATTATTTGTAATGATACTGACCACAAGTAAAATTTGCATAATGTAATTGAGTTAACGACATGCCCTGTAACCAATGCGGATAATCACAGTGCAGCTGAGCTTCACTGTATGGATGTTCTCGCAACCACATACTTAGCCATTGAAGTCCACAGTCGCAAACCAAAGCTCCTACGTGTAAATAAAGAAGATAATTTATACAAAAAGTAGCAAAAATAAATCACATTTATGCTCTTATATATTTGATATATGTATAATGTAAAATTTGAACTTACCAGTATTCATCTTAAGTTTGCTCAGACTAGACATTGAAAGGAACGCATTTTCTTGAATCGACGTAATATTGTTTCCGATTAAGTCAAGCTCGTCAACGTGATTCAGACCAGTAAAAGCATTTTGATTTATGGATTTTATTCTATTGTGCGATAAGCGCAGTTTCACCAACTGACCGAGCGGAGAGAATGCGCCATTGATATCTTCTACCATGTAAGATATCTTATTCGAATTAAGTTCCCTTTAAAACAAAGTAGCGTTTATTATAGTAATACATAGCAAACATTAAAAAATATAAATATTAATAACATACAGGATACGAAGGTTTGTTGTATAATTGAATGCTCCATCCGACACATATGCGATTTGATTATGATCCAGTTTAAGTCTGTCAAGCTTCGTGAGAGATTCGAACGAACCTCGTTCTATAGAAGTCAATTCATTATGTGACAAGTCTCTGGAAATAGATGAGTATCCAAAAATCAATGGAAAATAAGAATAAAAAAATTTATAATCATTCGTATCACATCATTTAATTGTAGTATTTGCAACAAAGAGACAATTTATTTCGTGCAATTATGAAAATATTACTAACAGCTCTACTATTTTTTGGCTCATTTCCCATGCTTGAGGTTCAATCATTGAGATCTGATTGTGTGATAAAGTCAATTTTTTCAAATTCTCTAATCCGAACAAGCCTCCCTTCTTTATAGTAGTCAACATATTAAAGTCGAGGTGTAGTAGTTCTAAATCTTTAAGCGGCCAAAAAGCTCCATCGTCTAACTTATTAATTTTGTTTCTTTTTAGATACAATTCCTTTAGGCTCAACAAACTTTTCAGGCTTAATCCATGTATTTGTTGTAGATTATTTCTATTCACTTCCCTGTAATATTATCACAGACATTATAGATCATACAATACATTGAAGACGTTGCTTTCTTATTATAATATTTCATATGTATAAAAATATTATAAAGATATTTTAAAAATATATAAAATTCTTACAATATTCGCAATTTTCCCAGATTTATGAAAATATCTTTCAGCTGTGTCAAATTGTTTTTGTTCAAGCGAAGTTCCTCCAGTGAAGTAAGATTATCCAAACTTCCATTTTCGATGACTCTTATGTGATTTGCATTTAAATTCCTTCAAATTGAAAAATATTAGATAATGGAATTATAATATATAATGTAATAAATTGTAAGAATAAAATACATACAAATGCGTAAGTCGATTAGGAGCGAGAAAAGAACCCCTTTGAAGGACACTTATTTTATTCCCACTGAGATCCAGATATTGAAGTTGTTGTAAATTAAACAACGCCGTCCCATTTATACTAGTAATTAAGTTGTGGGCTCTATAAAACAAATTACAATGTTGATAATTATCGGTCCATTGCATAAATTCTATTAATGATTTAATAATAACTGCTTATGAAATTATATTAAAAAAACCTTTCCAATTTATACATGCCGAGTACTTACAGTGTAAGATGAGTAATATTCTTAACAAATACAAGGTCTGGCACTTGTGTTAAGCGATTTTTATTTACTCTGAGTTCCCGTAATTGTGTTACGTCTGACAAGGCAATAGTAAAATTATCTCCGAGGAAGTTAGCACTTACATCTCTGAAATTATAGACAAATATGTATATAAATAGTTTTGCCTTTAAATATTAAATATTAAGAAACAGATGTTATAATGCTTACAATTTTTTGAGTTCTGTTAAATGAAGCAATGAATCAAATTCCAAATTAGGAATATTGTTACTCTTTAATTCTCTGAAAAATAAGCATAACATATATATATATATATACACACACATAAACACATACATATGTATATATTTAGAATACGAAGATGTATAAAAAAAATTTATATAATGTGTTAACATGGAGTCTAATAGATGAAAGAAGTTCATATAAGTTTATGTCCAAAAATTCTTTATTGAAGAATTGTAAACGTTCAAAAACTCACAAGCAGAATTGTTCTGATAACTCGTTAGACGGAACTGTTAACTCAGAAAAAACTGACAGTTATTGTTTATATGTATATCTTGACTTACAAGTGTCTTTAAACTCTAAACAGTATCTTTATGAGAAACTGATGCAAATAGAAGACTAATTTTGAGTATATGACATTGAGTTTGACATTCTTTTAAAAGGAAAAAATTTCAAACTGTTGCGACTACTGTAACAATTTATAAAATTCGTTTGTATGAATCAAGATATATAATTAATAACTGAGAGTCATTTATTTCTGAGTCAGACTATGGCACACAAAAAATATAAAGTAGTAAAACATAAGTAGTAAGCTGAGTAAGCGAATCAGCCAGTCACAAGAGACATAAAGTAATAACGTAAGCAACAGCAAAATGTTAATTTGCTTACTTCTGACATCTTACTGCTTAAGTTTTTTTGTATCTTAATTTTGTCTAACAAATTATAAAAATAATTCTGCTTATAAATTTTTGCTAATTAATGACTCTTTAATAAAGCATTTTCGGATATAAATTCATATGAAGTTTTCTAATCTACTCAATCTCATTTACACCCTGCATAAATTTCGTTCTAATCTTAACAAACACCTTGTATATTATCTTAAAATATAATATGAATAATAGGTCTCTGCTTTTAGATTTCTTATAAGATATTATATAATAATATTCACGAACATTAATGTATAGTCCGATAAACTTAAGCTATTTCAACATTATATAATGATAAATTATGCAACATAAATATATATATATATATACATATATATATGTATATATAAGAATTATTGCACAAGTCTGTACAAAGAATACATTCAGCTTAAGATCTTTCTTCTTATTTAGACACACCTTTCAGAAAACAGAAATGTTGTAACTATATAACTATATATTTTAATACCTTAAATAGCATAGCATGAATTCTTAGACACGAATTCTTCTTCCCTACTTAGATCTTGTTATCCTTGATTCTGAGCATTGGAGGACTTAATAATCAGTCATTCTCACACATAGCACCCTATATGGCTATAGAAACCTGGCCATGTATTTCTATAGAGCCAGTTTCATCAATCTGACCATTTAGTGAAGGGACAAGCAACCCACATGCAGCCATAATAACCAATATTACTTCCCCTCGATTTGACTTCCAAATAATATAGTATAATAACAGTTATCATCCAATAAATAATAAATTGCTACATAATAGTCACTGCTTGTGAACTTTTATTTGAGACACAAACAAGAAGATTGTTAATCAACATCTTTATATAAATTACCATATTTTGCCATTAAATTATTTTATTAGAAATTGTTACTGTTTTAAAATAAAAATTACATTTATACTTTAGTTCCTCTTTTAATTTCAATAATTTAATAATTTAATTAATATTTAATTAATATATATTGTTATTTAACAAATTACAGGTAAGACAAGAAACAATTTCTTTAAACATTAAATTAAATCTAGTTTTTGTTGAACAGCTTAAAATAGGATTTATTAATTATGTTAACGAATATTATAATTTCTAATTTTTATATTACAATA
>NW_017257683.1:123467-135896 GCF_001594055.1 Mycetomoellerius zeteki | reverse complement strand
ATTATTTAATTTATTAAGCCTTTTTACTTAATTTTAATTAAATTATCAATTTATATTATAATATTTATCATTAAATATTATTTCCCTATCCTTCAACTATCATAAAAGCACAAAAATAAATTATAAAAATCACTGATAGCCATTGTAAAGTATGATCAATGATTATTTTATTTTTGTTATAAATTCTTCTATCTTATCTGTGTTAACTCATATAACACAAGCCAGATCTTGTAATCAGTAAGATCTTCCTCTAATTCTTTCAATGTGTATAACAGCATTATACATCTTCATCCTAAAAATGATGAATAGAAGGCACTTCGCGTACAAGATTCATCCCCTGTGAAACCTGACTGACATCGCAGGGAAAACCAAGACGCCGTTTGTCATATACAAAGCCAAAGTCGCTATGCTAACAACGTCATCCTGCCAGGTCACATCGTTTACTCACAGGATCTCAGTCCACGGTGGCAGTCCGCTGGGCGCCTGGATCAGCTGCAGCTCGTTGCAGGCGACCAGGTTGCCGAGGCAGGAGCACTCGACTGGGCAGCGGTCTATATTGTCGTTCGGCTCGGCATAGGTCGACGATACGCTCAGTGCGAGCAAACACATGACCAGCAGGAACACGGCGTTCCATTTCCGCTCGAGTCGTCGCGCGAGGCGATGATGCTTCTCCGAGCACCACGACATCGCGCACAATACGCACGCACACGTATTACACGCACGCACACCACCGTGTACCCAGAGTCCGACTCTAGACGGTCGTGCGACAACGCTCACCGCTGCCGCGCCGCATCATCGCCGTGGCGTCGTAGGACGAATTCGGCGAGCCCAGCGACCGAGCGAGTTACCATAACACCACCGAGGAGCCGATGTATCCGCGTCGTTGTCAATTCAAAACAAACTCCTCGGCTTCACCCTCAGAAACGCTCTGACCTACGCACCATGATGACGCCTACAGAACGACCAGGAAAACGACTGCAATTCCACGCTAACGCCGCGCCATCTCGTGAATCGCCCGAAATGGTGGCCGACACGATCTTTACGGCTCCCCGGTTCCCATACGCAAAATGAGGAAATTTGCCGCGGGATGAAAAAAATACGGTAGCCAATCAATTTATCGTTCTTACGGAAAACGGGTAAGTTGACTCCCCGAGATTTCGGAACCGAGAAAATTATGGATCTCGAAAATCGACAAAATATAAGGAGAATATAATTGAGACTACGTTATTTAAAATTTTCCAAGAATTCCTTTAATTTCCAAGAATTGCAATTCGGATTTGGCATTGCGAAAATCTAAATTCTTCAAAATCGACCAAATATAGGGTGCTTTCCAGCAAGGACATAGTCAGACACTATGTCCTTATTGGAAAGCACCCATACTTGACACTTGTCTGTGCTCCACTAGCTCCACTTAGGGCCATGGCACACAAAAAAAAAACTTAAGCAATAAAATGTAAGCAGTAAGCGAATTGACCAATCACAGTAGAGTCCATAAGGCCATAACATAATGCGAGGTCTACAATAGAAGTCGTAGCAGTCGTAGGGTCTTAAGTCGTAGAAAATTGACCAATCACAGTTGATTATTCTTCTCATATTCGACTGTGATTGGTCAATTTTCTACGACTTAAGACCCTACGACTGCTACGACTTCTATTGTAGACCCCGCATAAGCAGTAGCGAATCCAACATGTCGATTTCCTTACTGCTTACGTCTCACTGCCTTAAGTTTTTTGTGTGCCAGGGCCCTTAGCTTCTCTCTACGATTGAAGCCTAAGGAAACGTAGCGTTGGAAACAGGTTGTATTGGTCTCCGAGCTGTTTCTTCAGTTTCTTCTTATTGTGCAATTTGATCTATGTCACTGCCATAACCGGTACCCGATTCTGTGCATTGAATATATCGACGTTGAGGAACTGGGGGAATCAAGGCAGCGAAACGTTTCAAGCGTAGCTTGTCTCTGCAATAATTTCCAGATAATACGTACCCGATATATATTTATTGCATACCTTAACTCCGTAACATCCGAAATCCTCGAAAGACGATCGACATGGAGGACAAGCTGTTGCAGATACTCCAAAATGTTGGGTGAGTAGTTGAAGATTATTTCACGAAGGATTTATTCGGAATTGAAAAGAATTGAAGACTTAGATATTTAGGTTAAAGAAATTAAGTTATTACGACAATGTACTAGCACTTTTATATATTTTTTTTTGCCAAAAGAATGAATTTTTAATGATTTTACAGATACACTGGGTCGATGCTTGATGCCAACAAGCTGTCGAATGCCTTAAAACTTGGCGCAAAATCGCCGGATTTTACTAGTCTCGTAAGCTGGTTTGCCGAGCAACTGGCGACATTTGTAGATATAGATGAAACTGTCCATGCTACAACAAGCTCGGACGATGCTAGTTCCTTTCTCTTAGAATTAAGCTTCTTTCTTAAAGAAATAGGATGCATAAATGAGAAACTGATGACTGGACATATGAATGAAAGGCTAGCAAATGAAACTGAAAGAGTTATTCTAATAGAATTTTTAACAACAGAGCTTATGGCTTGTAAATTATTAGAAGTAAAATGTCCCAAAGAAGAGAAGCAAATAGAAGTCACCATTGTAAGTAGTTTTAAATGTAGTATTTTAATTGCGTTTATACTGACAAAAGTCAGTATAACAAATACTTGCAAAAGATTTAAAATAATATATGTATACTGTTTTGTACAGGATGAAAGTGACACTGCGAGAACTTTGAAAAATATGCTGGTTGTACTGAAGTTTCAAAATCCACCAGACAATATTTCGCCTGACTTATTGTTTTCACGGCTAGAAACTAAATTATCAAACGTTCTAAAGACTGTACCACCTAATCATCTAGACAAACCACTTATAGATGTTGAGCTCTCTGCTAAACAATGGGAGAAATTAGGTCAGCTGCAAGAAGAAATGCACAAGGAATATATAGTTCGACGTGAGATGTTGCTGAAACGTCTTGACGTTACAGTTCAATCATTTTTGGTGAGAACAAATGCTTTAAGAATACTTATTTATACATATAGACCAATATATTTAATGATCACTTTATTAAAAATTATGCAATTTCACTTATAGTGGTCTGATAGAATAAAATCACAGGAGACTGAAGTAAATAATAGATACAACGAGAGAAGAAAGACTCTGAAAAACGAACCAAAAGTGACACTGGCCGATTTACTAGCAGCTAGAGACGATCTAGCAATAATTGAGAAAACAAGTAACGCGAGTGTTCGCAAGAACACACGAAGTAAAATCAACAGCGTTATTATTGGAGCGGTTCCAGACAGAGGTGGTAGACCATACGAACAAGAGCCACCTCCACCGGAGATGCCACCATGGCAGAAGGATAGAGTTCAAGGGCCACCGTCATTTCAGTAAGTTAATTAAATAATATGCTCTCTAAAATTTTTAGAGTATCTCACTCTGAAGAGTAAAATCTCTCATTCTTAAGGATTGAAAATTGAGGCATTCTTTTTCAAGATTGACTCAATTTTCACTCCTTAGAGTAAGATTTCGCTTCAAAGAATTTAGAAGGACTGGGATTATAATGAAGAGATAATTAAATGATGTATATGTGCATGTATACACATATTTCTTTTTTTTTTTTCAGGAGCGGAAGAGGAGGAGGTGGACGCGGCGGCGGCGGTGGAGATAGAGGACGCGGAGGTGGTAGAGGTGGTGGTGGCGGTAGAGGTGGAGGTGGAGGAGGTGGCGGTGGTAGCGGTTATCGAGATCATAAAGACTCTGGTAGTAATTTTGGCCAGAACTTGGACTATCAGCAGCAATCTCAATATTCCGGGCATGGACATAGAGAATGTTATCCAGATCATAGAGATGCAGGAGGATATCAGAGAGGCGGCGGTGGTGGAGGTGGAGGTGGAGGTGGATCTGGATCTGGATCTGGATCTTATCGTAGAGATTCTGGCACAAACTACAATCAGAATTATAGTCAAAGTTACGGTCAAAATCAGAATTATCAACAGTCGCAATATTCCGGTCAGAGAGACTCGTATAGAGGTGACAATCGAGGCGGTGGGAACTATCAGGACAGGAGGGAAAGCGGAAGAGGAAGGGGAGGTAGAGTTCAAGGTGGATGGAATCAAGGTGCCAATACTTCTGGTTGGAAT
This sequence comes from Mycetomoellerius zeteki, assembly GCF_001594055.1. Lineage (NCBI taxonomy): Eukaryota > Metazoa > Arthropoda > Insecta > Hymenoptera > Formicidae > Mycetomoellerius > Mycetomoellerius zeteki. The sequence goes on along the minus strand of NW_017257683.1, from coordinate 131,744 downwards.
AGTTATCAACATGGCGGCTATAGTAGGGGCAGAAACCAGTACTGAAGATGCCATTTCGCGTATATTTTTAACGATGGCAAAAGTTTCTCACGAGAAAAGATAAAGTTATGATATTAAAGTAATTATAATAATTGTGCTCATCATTACTTACGCTTATATTATACTCGTACACATAAATTTGGTCTCAACATAATGTTTGAGTTCAGAATATTTATAATAATGTTGTTGAATGTTATTTTTAAATTTCAGCTAGTTAACTTAAAATTGTAACATTGCATTAGGGTAGAATTATTATACTATTTATCTCTTTCGTTATATGGAACGCTACTTTTGTAATATAATTACCGTTTCCTGCAAATTGAATATAATGAAAGTACAGTAACTATGTAAATACATATTATAGTTATTCGTTTATCAAAAGTAGCGGATTGAAATTAATTTATAACACGAAGTCTGAAGTAAATTAAACCATTTGAATTTTGTATTAAATCGCACATCATATGTATCAAAATGTATGAAATGAGTAATATTATGTACTTGCAAGCATAATGCACACAAAATTCTTAGTATATGAAACATTTTTCTGTATATCCATGAATTATATATATAGTAATATCCCTTTTAATATTTTTTATTAGTACTCTCAAACGAATTACCTAAGTAGATGAAAAGTAATTTTATTAGTACTCATACTTGAAAACAAACATAGTTACATTCGTCCTAGTAATTCTTGAAATCTTACCTTTACTTTTAAAATCTGGTAACTTTAAAAATACCGTGTGAAGAAATGATTCTTTTACGATGATGACGCCAAGTAGTGTTGTTAGGCCAGAATCAGACTACGCATTGAAGATTGAGATCGAAGATTGAAGATTGAAATTTGACCAATGAGGGCAAAGAAATTTTAGCTTCTATTGTTTTGATTGGTCAAATTTGAATTTTTCAATCTCAATGGCTGCGTTCAGCAGACTCAACAGTTTTGCAACCGTTTTATGATTGTCTGCCGAGATAGGACCATTCTTCTAGATCTAAAAGTATGATCCAATTAGCGTGAAGGAAACTTCCAACAGTTGCAAAACCAACGTTCTGCTGAACGCAGCCAATCTTCAATGCGTAGTCTGATTCCGGCTTAACAACACTGGCGCCAAGTCACGAGGTCTGTTCTTTAACCTAAAATTCTTGCACGGTTCACTTTTTCTCTTTTTCTCTCCGTGGAGAGAAAAGGAAGAAAGATGAATCGTGCATAACATAAAGTTCAGCTAAAAAGAACACGCCTATGATAATATAGCGTAATATTATTGGTTAGTTTGTATGTATACATACAGAATAAAGGTTCATCAAAATTTTTCGGAGTTAAACAATTATTTTACTTCGCATAGTATTAAATTAACATGGTCACACGATTGCACATTAATGAGAAAGATTTAGTTAATCGAGACGAGTCCGAGTTACATTTCATGCCATGTAAAATTCATGGAGATGAAGCTGCGAATGTTTCCTCCTTTTTTAAGCCTTACATTCGTAAGCTAGACGAAGAATGTAAGTGATTGAAAGTTGAAAAGAATTTCCTCAATATCGTATATTTATACAATGTTAAAAGTATAGGCAAAAATGTTAAAAGCAAATAAATCTGTAAAATTAGAAGTAAAACTTTATTAGACTTTTTTTATCTATCATTCTGTGTTTAACTTTCATAATTTACATGACACCTTAAATGAATGTAATAATTGAAGTAATAAACGAATCAAAAAGTTAAAGAGAATTTAAGGTTTATAATATTAATCTGCCATTTGATTATTTAAAGATTATGATTGTTCCTTTCGTGGCTATCCGCTTCAAGGGAAAAAAATAACTGTGCCTGCTGGATACAGAGGCATAATGTTTATGGAGAATAAAAAGACAAACACAGAAAATAAGGAGAGGAATTTGTATTGCACAGGAACTTTTTCACAGTTAATGTATTGGAATTATGATAAAATACCAACTAAGAATGATGCTTTTGTGGCAGCATTAGATTGGGTCGACATAGCTAAAGTGGTCAGTTTTTTTTACATTTGTAAGTTATAACATATTAATTTTTATCAATGTATTGTTCTAATAAATTTTTCTAATAATTTTTAGTTACATTCACCAGAAACATAGATGATACCAGAAGCAGATTATTTTAATAAGATATAAAATAAATATATGTTCTTGTCAGATATTACATTTTTATATTTTAATAGGAGAAAAAAAATAATAAAAGCATATTTTGTATAACAGATTTATTTTTATGGCATCATACTTGAGTGGTTATGCCACAAATAATGACCTGCATATATTCTATGATTAAGATGTGTAAAGAGAGTGACAGATAATGGTAGTATTGTTATAGTCTAATTAGCAGTGACATTCGAAGAGTTTTCTATTTAGATATTTGTGGACTTCATTGTTTCGTTTAATGTAATAATACAATTATATAAATGCATTTTGCTGATTTTTCTTGAGTGTATAAATCTGTTTTATGGAAGATTATATATATATATATATATATATTTTATACGGCTTCATATTTAATTTTATGTTAAATGCATTTATATAGTGTCGTCAAAATAGCTTATGACATCTATAATACGTTAAGAAAGGATGTATCTGAGCATCCATACATGCTATCTTAGTTATACAAATGTGAGATTTACAAAATACATTTTTCAGTACGCAAATATGTGCATTGAATTATTTAGGCCAAAGAATCTGATCGATTTGCGATAGCGTGTATTGTGTGCACGATGCTTACATCATCGATATTTAAACATACGCTAAAATGAAAAACATTTTTATCTTTGTGTTATGTAGAGTCAGTGATAATGAATGAAAGTATCCTACATTCGTTTACAATCTCACGTTAATAGATATATGAAATAATTTATTACAGTCTCAATTTGAATTATCTTTGGGCGTTATCTATACTGAGGTACGAGACTTTTACAATTAAAACAAATCCTAGATGTATACATATAGAATTATAAAAATTCTTACACATTCGTTCGTTTCCTATATCCTAAATTATTAAAGCCTCGATAACGAAATAATAAATATAATAAAATATTTCTGACTTTCTCTCCGACGCTTTACTATAGATATCACTAGTAAAATAATTTTTCATAGGTTCTAGAGGACCTATTTACAGTAACATTACAGATTTCTAAAGAACTACGCTAGAAAATAGGTACGCTGCATGTCACTTTGTTTCATTCATGCAAAAGCTCTCTATAATGTTTACTCGTAAAGTTGAGGAAGTACATCGTCCTATAGAGGGACGTTAGTCTTATCGTTTTTCATATATTTAGCTAAACACTTTATATAATTACTTCTTACATATATATATATATATAAATCAGACGGGTGAGTACCTGCCTGTTCGATCTTAAAATCTGTGAGGCCAGGAAAACGAAGCCTTAGGCGAACTAGGAAGGTTCCCATCCAAATGGCAAATATAGGCAAATTCGATCTGCCTATTTATATGCTCATTTCCACCAATGTAGATTAACTTTAATCTCAACGAAATTAAAGTTAATATACGTTAGTGAAAACGGATATTAATGTCTTTAAGCTAGACATATATATGATCACATTAGCTATAATATAATATATAGCTGCAATATATCATTTCCGAAGAAGATTACGTTTTAAAGTAGATTTTCTTTAATATTATGTGCGATTCTATACTTCTTTATGATTTATAAATATCGTGAAATTATATAGAATTAATAAATATTTAAATAATTCACGATTTTTCTTACTATTGCACAATACTTGTATAATACCGTTTTCTCTCTTTTTTTTCCTTTGTACCCTGATTTCAGATGTGCATTTTCATACAAATAAGATGATTGAATTTCCTAGAATGTGAGATATGTCCCGTTTGAAAGTTCTCGAAATTGATCTAAAGACTAACGGAAACTAATGTTTGTGGCAGTGATTACAACTGTAATACAAATCTTGAAAAGCATCAGTTTATATAAAATGCAAGACACTGCAATAGACAGTAAGTAAATTACGTATTAATCTTTTTGGTATTGTCCGCGCTCATTGTTGCCTGTATAACTTTTATCCCAATTCGATAGAATATCAAAAAATTGTTATATAAGTGCCACTCGTGAATAATATAATGAAGACAAAGTCGACAGTCTTACGTTTCATAAATAAAATCTATAAAAAGTAAAACCTACAAAAATCTCAAGTAAAACAATGCATTCGAACCGCGTGGTTACACTGTAAAAATGTTATGTAAAAATGTATGTTTTCACTAAATTTGTACATTCATAAGAATAAAGAAATCAAGTTTCATACTATTTATACATGTTGAAACGTGCCTAACTCATTAACCTGCTCCTGGTGAAACTTGTTCTGATCCTGTTGCTGCTTGATGAAAGCGCTGAGCCTGTTCAATAAGAACTGTTTATCATGACCTTCCAGTACCAATTGGTTTTTCAATACTGTCACCATGTGCTTGTTTGCCAACCACATCACGTAATAGTAATAGAGGAGCAAAGAGAGAATGACAAACGCCGGTATACCGAAGGCAGCCGTACCTAAAAAGGACAGAGTTGACTGCAGCCAGTTAGGAAACAGCGAGAACGTCATGCTCAAAAATGACCAAACGGTCTCCAATCCTCGGAACGGCCCGCACGATTTCGATGGCATGATTTTCGCGATGGAGTAGCCAACTGGTATCATCGCCAGGATAAAAGAGATCAACAGATTGAACATGAACAGGCAATTCGACCTACTGGCACGGTAAATTTTATTCGACGGTGTACTGTTCACTAGACAAGTAAATTTCTTGATGTAAAACAGCAGAAATGTTCCGACGACGGCGACCATGGGTAGTAACGGGGCAAAGAAGCAGCCGAGCCAGCAGACCGTTTGCGAGTAGAAGATATCTAGTACGTGCTTGGGTAAGTCAAATTCCTGCTCGCCGACGAAGCGCAAAACCTTGTTCTCAGTATGACGTGCAATCAGCGACCGTGGAAAATTGATGAAGAACGTCATGAAGAATTGAATGAAAATGTCGGTGCTGTAAAGCTTGATAAATTGCTGTCCCACGAACGTTTCCCAGCATAGTGGCTGTTCGTTTTTTTTATTGGAGCATTCGTTATCCGGAATTTTGTCCGCGACAAGCGCATGCAAAGACGTTAATAGAACTGCGAGGGAAGCGAATCTAAAGAACATGGTTCTGTATAGCGTCACTTCAACGACATACGATGGATTATAATGCTCCAGGGCGACCAAATAGCGAAAGAGGAATGGCACCGCTACGTTAAGTACGACGATACATATATATGGAAGGAATTCAAAGAATAGATTCAATATTTCGTGATCCTTTGCCAAATGCGCCGACATCTGAGTGAACGAAAAGTCGATTATGTAATAAACGAACAAACCGCAGCCGCCCAATACCGTGAGAATTATTAAATTAACAAATAGACGCGTGAAGAACAGTTTCGTTTCCTCCTCCGGTGTGCGATTTCGCCGCTCCTCCTCCAGCCTTTCCGACTCTAGAAGCGCTTTCATCTCATTATACAATGCCTTGTGCTTTATGGAAGCAGATCTTTCATTGTTAATACAGTAATCCCAGCCACCAAATACCAAATTGCAGTATCGATAAAACTGGCCTTCACCTTCCACGATTCTCTCCCTGAAACTTTTGGCGGCCGATCGTACGATCGCTACCAGACTAATAATGAAGACGGTAAGGATAGCGCAGATGTACGACAGCGGCGAATTGTAATAGAAATTAGTACCTACACTCTCATAGATCTTGTGTGTATACGAACCGTAGAATAGAAGAGAGAAGACCTTAGGTGCCCTGCAATTTTCATCGGTGTTATTTCTATACAACTCGGAGCAACAGACTACGCTGGCGGCGTTATTGGACGAGCATGTTTCGTTCTCCGGTACCTCCAGCACTATCACTGGCAGTACTATCAGCAAGTATATAATAGCAAATAAAAGCAGATTCAGATACATCAGCCACTTGATAAATAAAAAATACGCTACTATGCCCATCCCGAAATTTCCGCCTATCTTCTTGAGACTGTCGTTCCACAGCTCCATCTTGGAATAAGCTTCTTTCATTCTAATACGGAATTGCTGCCAAGCTTTCCTGCGTTGCCATTTCAGCTGCTCGAAGCCCTGAAGTCTTAGCTTCGTAGCACTCTGAAAAATATGAATAATTAATAATAGAAATTGAAATGCCTTTAACGGTCGAAGCTAGATCTATAATGCTATTGTGAATTATATATATAATTCACATTGAATTATTTAAAGCATTATAGATCTAGTTTCGATCGTTAGAGGCATTTCAATTTCTATTATTAATTGTGTTTCTCATATAGCACGGTCTTTAAAAAAAAAAAAATGTTTAATATGAATAATTAAGTTGCTACAAGTCACATCAATTTATCATTAAGATGTACATTTTCCAAAGTACCTGTAATTGATTTTTCAATTGCATTTTTTGAGACATGCATACAGGCATGGCCTTGATCTGCATAATCTCCTCCCAAGTGCGTTCTTCGTTGGATAAGTTTTCCGATAGATCTGGCAGCATTGACATCGTCGTGTATATTGGTCGACATACGCCTTGAAGTCGTGGTACCGCGAGATCTAGTGCTGGTACGCCTCCTCAATGTGGTCTTTGTGTCATTACGAATTCGTTTTGCTGTGGCTGTATCAAACATAGGTATAAGAGAGGTATTTATTTGATTCTTATATTTTAGACAGTCTTAAGAATAGTCTTCAGTATGGTCTTAAGATGTCATCAGCCAATCATATTAACATTTTAAGATACCATTTATAGAAATAATAATGGACTATAAATACTAAAACACAGAGAAATTTGTGACATGTCTCTCAGAATAAACCTACCAACGCGAGATTTCTTGCTAGGAAGTAAAGTTGCTATGTGCGAGGGATCTCTTTGCAGTGCCTGTTGCAGATCCGCCTCCATAGCTGCTGGATAACTCTCTTGATAGAATTCGGCACCAGCCTCCTCCCATCCATGCCCTCGATCACATCCTCTTTTCTTTCTCTCTCCACCCGACATTTTTAGGATAGAATTTTTATCTAATCTTATTCCAAGAGGTCAGTTACGTGCAAAAATCACGATTCTAATCTAATTCACGCAAACAATTCGTATGGTTTGACGCATAACTTTAATAATTAATTCATCAGCTCCTCGATCCAAAATCTCTCATTAAGCTTTCACATACTGTTTGAAAACAGCATATTCCTCATCAGATGATAATTATAGCGCGATAACTGTGGAAAAAATTAATTATTGATGCATGAATTGTTTCCCGGAAGATATAAGACAAATCATAAAATAATAAAGAACATATATATCTATTATACGTATATAATATATATATATATACATACGCATTCAAAATGAGCAGATCAGATGAGATATTTCTTACAATCGTGAATGTGGAATTTCCGCCGATCGATACTGATAGAAACCCGAATAACAATTTATCTCTGGCCGTGACCCAGCTGGTATCACACCGTTTCTCGACGCCGCGAAATATATGTATGTATGTAAATGTCACACGTCGTCGGGGCCTCGCGAAATAGCTCCTGATCAACCGGATCAACGTGGCCGACGGCACCGCGTCCGACGCTTCGGTTCTGTCAAAATCGCGACGGACGAGAATACGTCGCGAGGGCTCATCGATGCGAGCCCGCACGTTGGCATCCTGCTGTTTGTCTCATACGTCAAACCACCAGCGAAGCAGACGGCTATAATAACGAAGTCGTCGAGAGCACAGAGAAAAAAGTAACGAGAGTAGACATGCCCGCTGCCCGCACTTTTAAGTGCACCTCGTTCATTAGCGCCTCTATATGCACGAAACATGAACGTGAACAGACGTCAACCAGCATCTACAAATATTTCTGATGGCTATGTCCACGATCTTTTGGTTCTGTTCTGTACTATGCTAGAATCACCGACGAGATATTATTAAAGACCGACATCCTTATGGAGTTCGCGTCCTTGTTAATATTGAAGTGATTAAGAGTAAAAAAACTGATAATATTGTACTAATTTTATGATTTATTAGTTTAGTAGACGTGTTTATCGGTGTACGTGCATTTAAAACTCAATAATACTCGATTTTTCTTTAAAATTGTGATTTCAGTGTTATCGTCAAAGTTCGATTATCAACAGAGATAATAACTGCAGAGAAAAAAATTGTAATTTTTCGGCAATATATAGGATATTATAGCTTTACA
>NW_017257683.1:44220-123425 GCF_001594055.1 Mycetomoellerius zeteki | reverse complement strand
TTTATGTAATAAAATATCATGAATTTAATAATGTATTAGTCAAATATTTATGTTAATAATAGCAAATTTATATCAATTGTCGATAATGTCAGCGTCCTTCGATTACCTCTGGGCCCTTGGGGCCCTTTTTATACCGCCGAAAATTTGCCCAAGGTTGACGGTCTTTAATAGTATCTCGTCGGTGCTTAACGTTAAAGTGACTTAGGCTAAAATCAGCCTTATACCGCCGAAAATTTGCCCAGGGTTGGCGGTCTTTAATAGTCGGTGCTAGAATTGATATAATACGACGCCTGTAAACGCAGCTATGTATACACATATACTATACATATGTATACATCGAGTAGATTTTACATATGAAAATATACACGTTTAATAATTTATTTTTATTTCTAAAATTCACAAAAGATTCTGAATACAATAAATAACTTGAAAAGTGTGTTATCAATATGATAATTTTAACAATAAATATCAAGACTAAGCTTTAAATTTATCTCAACTCGGTATACAGGTATATTTTCATATATTATACATGCATATTGTATACGATCGTATACGTTTTACGGATAGAAATTATATTCTTTCGAAGGAATTAAAAACGAATCAATTAATTAATTAGAATAATTATATCCTACTTTAAAAAAGAAAAAATATACGCCATTCTGTTAATAAATGTATAATATTATATTCCTGTTAATAAAAAACGGATACGAAATAAATGTAATTAGCCAAGTCAATGCACATAAGATAGATTTTGAAAGTGACTAAAATACTAAAATGGTCAACTCATGGATTCTATATGCACGCTTTGTGCACATAAAGGCACCTATATTAAAGGGGTTTAATTTAAAACACAAACACGTCCACTCTCAGATCAAAGAAAGAGAGCGAAAATTTAAAAATATTTTTTAAATTTTATTATAGACGTTTTTAAGATTTTTTAAAAAATTCTGAAAATTATCTTTTATAATTAAAATCTTTTTGATGCATAGCGTATTTCGTGACTATAATATTTATTTCTTAGAATACCCTCATATTATAACATCAATTTTCACGCTTGATTTTTATGATTGAAAATGTCCAATTCTCAGAATCGCAATTATTGCGTGTGAAACTTTAAAATAATTCTTAAAATTCCAAATAATATCTTTTTTTGCTGGTTCTTCTTACCTTGGGATTTTGCTGTACAATGAAAGAGTAATAAAAGATTCTTTTACTTCATGGATGTACATTTAATCTATTCGTCATAACAATACATAATTCGAAAATATACTCTTTGAGAAGCATATATATAACGTATATTGTGCGTTAGAAAACGGTAGCTCTACCATGAATAAAAATATGTATCTGTAAACTGTCGTCCTAATAGGACGATGACGAAACAATTATTTTCACCGGTGATAACCGGTGCCGATTTAAAAAATATATATTTATATATCTATATAGCGCATACATCGCCGTTTGATTTGCTTTCTCTTCCTATAGCATGACTGCAATTATATTCTGTGCGAAAAGCAGACACTTTGCATAGACGGTAGCGAACAGTACATCTCCGGCTTATCAATCAGTTCTACAGTATCTTTCAATTTTATCGACTTACTACGTAATTAGACTAGTTTGCACACTTGAGATTCCTTATTCATAAATTTCGTAATACATATTTTGTTCAGATAAGATAAATAAACAAACAAAACGTTAGTAAAAATCTGACAGAAACGAGATTTAGACAAATATCACTAAATTTGTGAACTAAAGATTTCGTCTAATTTTCCCTTTTTTTAACGCAATGATAGTTTCGTATAATACGATTATTGTTGAAATTGTCGTTTAAAATAATTTTTCGCTGTCCTCTTCGCAGAACTGCTAATAAGTCGGTGACGAATCTCATCGTGGATTTCTCTTTTCATAACCGCAGGATATTTCGGGACGATTATTGTCCGACCATGATCTCATATTCAGAGGAGGCAACCTCGGAACCAGCGAAAGGTATATAACACACGTTGTGAGATGGTTGCACCTTGCCGATGGTCACGGTACCCTCGTGGTGTACACGGCCAACGAACAGCGGCTCGCCATCTTCGGACTCGCCTCCTGGAATCGCATTCGGCGGGATGCTGCCGCCACTTACCGGCACCCAAGTGGGTTTGCAGCCGCAAAGGACCTACGAAAATGTAATGGAAATATTTTGTGAACTGGGAATAATCGCACTTTATCTATCCAACTCCGGTGAAAATTTTTCTCATAATTTTTATACAAATTGGAACATTTTTCAGAAATACTCAGAAATATTCAGAAAGTACATCTTCTCTCAGAATTTTTCATACAAGTGAATTCTGAAATATTTTGAAATTTCTCATCCCATAATTTTTAAAAAATATTTCTTAATTTTTTAAATTTTCTAATATAACATTTCATCAGAAATTATACTTACAAAAACTTTTAGAAATATCTAACGATATTTCATAAATAACATATATATGAAAAATTCTAAAAAAAGATTTAGATTTTCTGAAAAGTGTTCCAATTCGTATAAAAAATGTGAGAAAGTTATAAAATTATATAGAAATTCTGAAAAATTATATGAAAAATTCTGAGAAAAATTTTTACCAGGAAATCAATTCTTTTTTACGTGTGTGTGTTTTCGAGATTATCTCTATTTGATATTCACCTGATAATCGGTTTTTCCATGTTCCGCGCCGCCCCAGGCAACGTAGCAGACGGAATGACCGGGCTTCACCTTGCCGGGGATGAGGGCACCCTCGTGATGAGCCCTACCGACAAACAGAGGCTCCTCGTCGTGTCCACCCTCGACCGCGTCGGGTGGTACCATCCCGCCGGACGCGTCACACCAGCACACGCTTCCCGCGTCGAGTCCACGGACTTCCGCCGGCGCGGACGGCGTCGTGCTAGGATCTACAATTACGTTCTTATACTTAGTAACATTATGGAAACTTTATGAAATCACAACATTGACACGATGTAAAAAAAGAAAAATATAAAAAAGTGATATAATCGAAAAATAATAAAATGCAGGTCCCATTCATCCTCATTCCAGTCAAGCCGTATCCAATTTACCAATATGCGTGCAAAAGCCCTGAAGAAAATAAAAATCGGAGAAGTCAAATGTAAGAAGAGAGTAATAAAAGCGTAAACGAAGCTTCTAGGAGGCAAAAATTGAAACAACGGAACGTACAAGAAGCGTAAACGCCTTTTATACGGTTCGTTATTTCAATTTTCGCCTCCTAGAAGCTTCGTTTACGCTTCTATTATTCTCTCCTTACATTCGACTTACACTCCGATTTTTATTTTCATCAAGGAGTGATTTTTTATTCCATGCGGTTAATAAACTATGCGTTATCAAAAGGTGCTTGAAAAGATCAAGTGACACAGAGTTAAGGGGATGCTGGAGTGACCAAATTATCACATTACAGTCGTATAAAAATCTTCGAATTGACTGAACGGAATAAAAAAAATCCTTTTACAGGATTAAAGTAAACGCAAAATTAGAAGATGGTGCAGTGGATCTTGTACTAAAATCGAAAAAAAGTTAAAAAATTTGTTAACATTCTTTCGATTTTAGTATAAAATCCACTGCACCACCTTCTAATTTTGCATCTACTTTAATCCTGTAAAAGGATTTTTTTTATTCCGTTCAGTCAATTCGAAGATTTTTACTGTAATGTGATAATTTGGTCACTCTAGCATCCCCTTAACAAAAATAAAATTGAGCGCTTCAAACAATTTGATTCTACAGGGAAAGATTTTCAAAAGCCAGGTTTGAACATGTATATGCGTGTGTATGAGGGTGTAATACAGATTTTACGTCGCAATCAAGCGTAATAAAACGTATCGCTCGGTGGTTCCGAGATCGCGTCGACGCCCCGAGTTTATCAATCGCGATCAGATACGAGGGGACGCCGATCTCGGAACCGCCGAGCGGACGTTCAAAGAGATCATTACATTTCTTTTGACCGGTAGCAACTGCGGGATAATGTTCGAAACGGAGCTTCCAGTTTCCGGTCGCGCCCCAACTGGTGCGCACCCCCACATAGCTCACGCCAATGGGGTTCGGATCTCGCCATTCCATGAGGACGGCGCCGCTTGGACCGCCTGATCTGACCGTGATGAGGCCCTCGAGCCACGTGATCGAGAACCTCTTGTGCTCGCGATCGGTGAGAAGATTCGGCGTGTCCACGCGTACCTAGCGGGTCGCAAAATTTCCCACGTCAAAGCAAAAACGTACATTGAGTACGCCGTTCCGTTTAAACGCTTAAATTAATCTGGCACGAATTAACGAAATCGTTTCGAACCTTATCGGGCTGTTTGCGATTGTATCTAATAACCGACGCCTTGTTTTCCCACCCGCCGAGCATGATCTCGTACATGGGACTCGACTCGCCCTTCCGGTCGGTCAGCGCGATGTGCCCATTGCTCATAGCTTTCACGTCGATCAGCACCGAGCCGCTTCGCACGGCATGAAACTTGTACTGTAGCTTGTTAGGGGTGTTCAAAGGTTTGCGACCTTATCAAACGTAAAAAAGATTAAAAAAACAATTATCAATTTAAAATTCTGAAAATTATCTATACAAAAAATGCGAAGATAAATATTGATATTTATAATGAAGGAAAATATAACTTAATATCATATTTTAATAAAATAATTACATTCATAGACATCGAATTGCTTTCAAAAGCCTTTCGATATGTTGCTCTCTGAAGGAATTTCCATTTGAAGCTAGAAAGCAATTAAATAAATAAATCTAAAGTGTCAATCGATGTGTGCGTGAACAATTGAAATGAAATCAATCACTACCTACGATGCCCCTGATTTATCATAGCCAAACGTGCTGTGCATACCGACGCAATGAATTAATAAACACGCTGCGTTTTTTCTTGGATCCGTTAAGAGCCACACAGGGACGAGTCTCCGCGAAAAAGAAACGTTCTTAATCCAGCGTCGACCACACGTGATGGGGACGGGTAACGTGCTAGGAAAGCATCAAACGTACTCGGGCAGAACTAACGAGCAGAAAAGCAGAATCTACGGGACACCCACGTGCGACTACGTCACGCTCTTGCAAGGATCTCGTGAATTTTTTTTTTGCTCAATACATTACGTACGGCCACCGTAACCGCCGCCGCAGCATATGGCTGTGCGAGTGCCGAGGTGCCACAATCCGAAAGGATACCAAAAAGAGAATCATCAGAGAAAATCAGAAAGTGATCAATCTTATCTACAGAAATATAGGAAATATAGGCATTGATTAATCTATTAGAAATAGCCTAATTACGAGTCTCGTTCTCTTTATTATTTTTCTACCTGTTGTAATTACGGATGTCTATTATTATAATCTGTAAAATACAAGATGGAGATTACGAGGGAAAGCTACTGACTATTACGAAAAGGAAATCTGGCAAGAAGAAATGTATCGTTAGATCGCGGGAAGAGTTCTGACTTCCTACCTTCGATGAGCCATTCACCGGTTGCACCCCAGCCAGTGCAAACGCCGAAGTATCCTATCCCGAATGGTTCCGGATCGGCGTAGCTCAGGAAAGGATTTGACTCGCCTTCTTTGCCCACCGTAAGAACTCCATTGTCCCATCTGCGGATTTTGTAAAGCGAATTAAAGAATAATAAGTATATAAAATACTCCACTAATTAATGTATTAATATAATTGGGGTTCTTTAGATCTGTACGATACAGACTTGTAGCGAGTTAACAATGTACCATCAAGCTTAACGACTTTTTAATTAATAAATCTGGCGATTCTAAGCGCCCACCTGATCCAGAAGCCGCGATATTCATCCCCGTTCAGAATGTCGGGCGTTTCCGTTTCTGCTACCTCCGGCTTAGCTCTATTCTTGCGCACGACGGACTTGCTGTTGTTCCAACCTCCGATGAAGACCTGAAGAGAGAGACACAGTCTTCAAATTCAACGCTCCGTTGCATTACGGATTTAATTACTACGACGCGCGACGGCGCTTTTGTGCGCCGTCATGGAGCCGAGGCTCGTCGTACAAGCCAGATTCCGATAGGATCTACGGCTCGAAAGGATATCCGCCGCTACTCAGGCATCCTGGGTAATAAAACGCGCGAAGGTGCGAAACGAAATCTTACCTCGTACATCGGATCCCCTTCCTGGGGTCCCGTGGTGAGGGCGATGTGGGCATCGTTCGGCGCTTTTATCCGGAACTGAATTTGCCCGGCTGTCACGGGGTAGAAATGATACTCCAATTTGTCCTCGGTGTTAAGCGCTAGAAAAGAAAATCGCGTGAAGCTTCAAGAAGCTGCAATGTATAAATCAGATCACTCGATCATTGCTCGAGTCGAAATTTTGCTCCTACTTTGAACCTTAGTTTCAGGACGAATGTAGACTCTAAAGATTTATAATTAGGACGTATGTAGGCTCTAGAGATTTATAACAGGTTTTAATCTAATGAATTGAACTCCTATGTTGAGCCTGTAAATAGCAGTCGGAAAATTTCCTTTTGAACCTATTTTTAGGTTCAAAAGAAGTTTTCTAAATAGAAGCTGTAGATTAAGTAATATCGAAAGAGGTCCTATTTGATTGTTGAAGTATCAAAACAGGTTTAGGAGGTTTAATTGAGGTTGAAAGAGATTGAAAGGACTAAAATTTCGACTCGGGATCGTCTCGTGCTGCTCGTGATAAATCAGCCGGGATCGCAGTCGACTGGCGAGCTGATTACTTAATATTATTATTTTCCGCGTCGCGGGGAGATGCGTCGAACATCCGAGACATCTCGACGCCAGACCGACCCGTAGCAGTTCGGCAAGCGGTCAAGAAAGTAGGACAGTGCAGGATTCGATCAATATCGCACGTCGGTGATGATAATCATGCACGTGGCTTATGTTATACATCTCACAATTCGATCGTAAGTTTTAATGATAGGCTCCGGAAAGGTCATTCAGTGTAATTGGGCCACATGCTAATGCGCACGCGAAAAATCCGTGCCGTTGAGCTTTTAAGAGGTTCATAAAACATAAAAAATGTTACGAATCGCCGCAAGGACGAGCCACCGTCATTTACAATTGTATAGATGCAAAAAAAAAGAATTACGTTTGCATAAAGCTGATCGGTCGTAAAAATAGACATACCAATAATTTCGATACTGCACGCGAGGTTTTTTAATCACTCTCCCCGCGTTCTCGAGTCGATCGAATTACGAGGTCGTAAATACTTGTCCATGATGTGTTAAATAAACGACGTAATTTTCTGCTGAGATCCATCCGCCGTAAAACAACGTCTACAATGAGATTTTAAGGCGTAAAATTTAAGCTTTAAACCTTAAACGGCGTTAGAATCTGATGAATCATAGTCGATTATTCTCCTTACGTTTGATTGTGCTTTCGATTGGTCAATTTCTTACGATGTGGGGTTAAACTTCAAATTTTACACATTAAAACCTGATTGTAGACGACATTTAAGAACTGAACAAATCGCTATTTTTAATTCAGTGAGGTTATTTTTTTAATAATTCTATACCAAAGAATCCCGATATGTTTTAGAAAGCAATCGACGTGACTACCGTCGACTCTTTCGCTTCTGAATTCTTTGTTTCTCAATTTTGATCCGACACGGAATTAGAATCGGGTAGTCTTTGCTATTAATATTACCATCGTTAGTTTCGCAGTGTTATTAATATTATCATCGTTAGTTCTTCGTAGTGTTGACACTTGCGCGAAAAACGTGGCACGACTGCCCATTAATTTCGAGGTCGCATGAAATAAGAGATAATGCGACATTGAGCTTTTTTTATATATTATCCATTTATTTTCCATATTCCGTTCGCTTCGAAAATCGAATGATGCGCGAGCGACGCGGCACCAACGTAACGATTATAAATAGTTAGGCGAGTATGTGTCGTGGTCAGCTTACAACGCTGACATCATACGCATCGTAAATGAGGAAGGGGATCGCACGAGGTGGCTTGGCATGGACCTCGGCCACGAGAAATTCAGATCCCTCTTAGGGCACTCTCGTTGCGGCGAATATATACATACGTCGCCGATACTAAAATCGAGGCCGTCACCGAGTGTACCAGGTCTAATGCCGCCGTGCTGATGTCATTCTTATTTCGATGACAATTACTTCACATTACGCGACGTCCGCGATCCAGAACAATCGCGCGCGACGATCTTCTAATATGTCCAGCCACGATATCTGAGAAAGAAAAGAAGAAAGGAAATCGAGCACTCGCAGCGTCCGACAGAACGCTGATCGAATCTCCACTAATTAATTTTAATCTCCATTATCCATACCTTTCTTTTGACAATTAGCTAATTATTTCGAACAGTGTCTTGTTTCGATAATTAAATTTTAGTGATTAAATTTTAGAAAATTCTTGAATGCAAACAAGAACAGAGAGAGAGGGAGAGAGTTTGAGCGTTCCGTGTTGAACTTGAGAATCCTCCTATCGTTGAAGGGATCTCATCGAGTCCTATGATCGCAATGGCTTGAATCGCGTTAATTTAATGCGTGGCAAATTGATTAGCTTCTGTAATGTGGGTCGTGCTTCTTTCCCAATTAACATAACGACGCGAGAATTAGAGCCATTGAGTCAATTCGCATTGCGCAACTATGAACGCCGCTGATCACACTCATCCGAGCACCGCGCGTGCGAGTTTCCATTCTTAAGATTTATCTCCATTGAAACCGATCAGCATACTGGTTTCTTCTTCTTATACTTTATAAAAGAAGAAAAAGAAGCCAGTAAGGAAAAGAAAAATTGTAAATCAATCGCTCCAAAGTTTCAAATAATTGAAATTAGACACGCGATTTATGTTGCTGCATAGGTTCGTTTCTACGAGCCTTATGTCTTTTCTACAATAAACCATTATCTAAGCTTTAATTGTCTTAGCCGTAAGAAATTGACCAATCACAGTCGAATATGAAAAGAGTAAACGACTATGATTGGTCAATTTCTTACAGTTTAAGATTTAAGCTTACCATTGTGGAAACATTAATTTCAAAATTGAAAAATCATTAATTTCAATTCTTGGAAATCTGAAGCGATCGGTTTACAATTTTCCTTTTTCTTCCAATCAAGACGGAGCGACACAGAATCTGGCTGGCGCGCGAAAAAAAAATGATCCTCGTAATGCTCTAGCGGTTTCGTGCTAAATAGTCGCGCGCCAGTTAATTCTGTACAGTAAATCGCCGTCGATAGCCGGACGCAACGGTATGTAGAACTATTCGCCGTCGTTCTGCCATTGACCTCGCATGGCAACTGTCGGTGTCGCTTCGCCGGCAAGGTGGACCACGGCGTGCAACGTGCAACGCGTTCTCCTGCAACCGCTGAAACGTGCGTGGCTACAACAGGTGCCACGCCACTCTCGGTACCAATCTGCCACCTGCTCTCACGAGGAGTACGTCCCTACCGAATTTTCCTCGGTGATGTTACACCGGTCTGAAACGGACGGAGCTTCTTTTGTGGGACTTAAATGACGCGAGGCGTGTTTTAACAATATTTGTACGACTTGAACGATCATCTATGGAGCTCGTGATTGAACGTTTCTTTTTCATTGTTGTCGCAGTATCTTTGGTTCCTTTGTTTTTCGAACGATATTTGTCCGCGAACTTGTCTTTCTGTCGCGCCGGTTATGCAAGCAAAAAAAAAAACAACGCGTATTTTCGTGTGAGTTTCGAGGGATCGAAGGAAACGATCGGTGAGTCGAAAGCTTCAATGGGCGAGGCTTCATCCATGCGATTTCGCGAAGGTAAAAGTTGACGTGACGTGAAAGGGCCCGGTCGGCGGAAAGGTTACGTGTAATGTAATTAAAGCCACGCTATAGACCGCTTCAATTTCACGGTAAGATGAATGGGAAAAGTGTCCATTCCTGAATTTTCAAAACGCTCCCAGGGATTCCGTTTTAATTATATCCGAGGGAGGTGTACGAGAAGCGCAGAAGATGAAAAAGATAATGAAAGGAACGAGACATTCTAGCATCATAAACGCGACGCGGTGGCGTCGATCCAAGAGTAGACTTCCGTCGGAAAGAATATATTTAATAAAAGAATCGAAATTTTTTTTGGAGAAACAGACCGTGAAGATGATTCACGCAGTGGAAGAGCAGCAGGAAACGAATCTGGGCGACGGGATGATGCGGAGGCCACGGAGGCGGCATTACGAAACGCAATCTGGAAGTCGGATTACACAAGGACGTGGAGGGATCGCATTCTTATGACATGATCACACGCTGTGAGGCCGTTACACGTCTCGGACATTATCCAAGTACCTCTCGCACATTCGCTGTCCTCGCAATACCTATCCGCCGCAGTAACTGCGCAAGTTTCTCGCATTTATATTCCCGCCTGTGATAAACTTTGGCGTGAAAAAGCGAGAAGTTTTTCCTCGCGATGACGTAAACACATTAAAAACTATACGACGCATATATATATATATATATACACATCGTTGTTGTTTATCATGGAATTTAGCATACGACTGCAAATACCTTCGCGTCGACTTCCATTTGTATCGTTTCTAAACGTTTCGCGGAACGTTCGAAAATCCTGAATAGAAAAGAATCCTGTCTCTGGAACCTTTTTTCGGGGTGAATCAATCTTGCCGGGGATACCGGCAGCTGCAGAACGCTTTATTCGCGTTGGGTCTTATGACTGTCCGTAGAATTTTAAAGAATCGCTCGAACGATCGTAGAGTATCGGGATGCCGGCCGGCTTGTCAAACCGGCAGCCGCGCCCCAGCTCTATATTTAGAGAGAATCTCTTGTAAAGAAAAGGCTCAGTGGCTTCTTAGAAAAGATACTATTTCCTCCATCTTGAAAACTTTTTCTATTTCCGCCGATCCGATCGTTAAGTTTGATGAACGAAATTGATCAACAAGGATACGAAGATCGCGAAATGGAATCTTAGATATTAACACGACACACTGAGATCCTTTATCCGTTTTGGAGCAATGTCAATTTAGCGCTAACAACGTTATGCAATGTTACGCTTCCGTATGAATCAAAGCCATCGCGGTCAAATAGCTGCTTTGAAATAGAGGCGCAGTAATGAATAATGGAATAGATTTCAAAATCGGTTATCGCGACAGTCGTATAAATTTGTGTCGAAGTAAAAAAAGAGAATAAGAAAAATAGTAAATCGTTCTTATTTTACACGCTTAAAGCTTGAATCATTTAAATATATAAGAATTATATAATAATTATTGTCTAACACATATTATTATTATTATATATTAATTATACTAAATAATAATGTTATATATATATATATAATAAATATATAAAAAATGTGAGTGCGCTAAAAATTTCGGAAATAAATTTCGGATGTAAATCAAAAACTTACAGACTGCCATGTCGCTCTATCGATATATGTAAAATCCTTCGGCGAGAGAAAAACGGAACGAATACGATGCGCACACCACGAAGACGGAATTCGTACTGCGACGCGGCGCGTGAAATGTTGACGTCTCTACCGGCACTGCCGGCAGGCTTGGCGCATGCGTGATGTCCAGGTGTGACGCGATACCCGCGCTATATGCAAGTGATAATTAATGAGCGAGATGAGTCACGCGGATCAACGCGATGATAGATCCACGGATGGAATTCCGCTCGATATCCTGTTTGCGAGATCCCCTTCCCCAGAGAGATCCGATCGGATTATCATTGACGTAAAAAATTGCCAGACTAAATACGATTGCGTGACGACTAAATCATCGCTCCCGATTAATGATCTCGTGTTTTATTATCGTGTCCCACATGATAAGCTCATGTTTGGATCACGTATGTTTTATGCCGTGCACTGCGTTTGCTCGGTAAAAGTTCATTACGTGATTTGCAATATCGCGATTTAACTTTCACGGTACATCATTATTATTATTAAGCTCTTATACATTTATTATGCGAAACAGATAACAAGTGGCACACAGTCATGGTCATTATTAGTCGATGATTTCATCTGGACTGCATCTGGCGAATAGAATCTTCCATTTGTTTAACAGTCTCGCAAATATGACGTGATGGTTTGACGATACATAATAATAACTGTGAAATAATAAACTTTCGCGAGTTTCATCGATTCTGCTTAGCGATTTTAAATCTTCGTCAACAATTCCAATTGAATTTACACGAATTATTCAAATCGATTTGTAAAACATGCGCTTTTTATGCACTATATTTAATTTTGATAAGGAAGCACAGTTTAAAAGGAAAATTGACCATGCAAACGATTGTTATCGTTGGATAGCAAGTAACCAGTTAACGATCATCGGTTACCAGCGATTGTTACTGAGAAATTCTCGTGATCCAATCTTCGTGTTGACCCTCTGTTGATATGCAAGAAACTTACAGTTTGCATTATAGCAAGAATTTCTTTTCATTTTATGTAGATGCCGGTATCGATTTTTTACCCTTAGTATTATTTTCTGGTCTTTTTATTACCAATAAATCATTTGTATTCTGGATTAATTTTAATCATTTTTACAAGTATACAAAAATTATTAATTATTGATTCTTACATATATACAGGGTGTTTCTCAAATAGCGGACACTAATCATATAGCGTTATTTCTCATTGAAAATTGAGTCAAAAAGTCCTCTACAATTTTGCAATTTTCGCACAATGGTTGACAAAATATTATATTAATTTCTAAATATTGCCAAATCGTATCAGGCTGTTCAACCATTAACTATCACGAAAATTGCAAAAAAGTAGAGGACTTTTTGATTCAATTTTTTTATAAGGAATAGCATTATGTGATTATAGTGTCCGCTATTTAAGAAACATACTTTAACGTTTTTAAAACGTATTTATAAATTTAATATTATAAAATTAATATTAAAAAAGAAAAGGATAGAAACCGTTATTTAATAAGTGTTCTAGTATTAAAAAATAATTCATAAGACACGAATGATCCAATCTCGTGTAACGGTTAATTTAATAATTTTCATCCCGGGATTATTCTTGAAAAATATTGCATACAAAAAATATTATGGTATACTTTACATATATTATAGATTTTTCAATATTTTTGTTGCGATATTTTTCGAAAATAAGGATCCAGATCTTTTCGCAATTAAAAAATATTTATCACAAAACTCATAAATATTTAAAAATACTTTCAACACCGCGCTTACCGTTCCAGTAACACAATCTTCGTTAGTATTGCACAATGCGTTAGTTGCGTGATTGAAAATAACTTATTCGTAGCGTTATTGAAAATTGCATACGGTGTATACAGAAACTGGTATGCAAGCTCAAGATATTACGAAACGTATAATCGCGGACTGCAGCAGAAACGGCATAGACGCATCGGATGCATCTCGCTGTTGCGAGGCGGCACCTCGTTCGTCTCTATTAACTAAGCTGCTAACACATTTCTTAACAGCTGACAATTGACGTCAATTACCAGCTTTGTACCAGCAATTTATGCATTGATATTAAAGCCACGACTTGAAGGTAATAAAAGGAATAGAAAATTATTGATGATATCTCGAATAATATATAATATTAAAAGTTGCTCGTAGATACATTTCTTAATCCTCTGTGATAAATTTGGCTCTCATATTTCATAATTACGAAATAATCTCGTCTGTGATTCTTTTACAATTATTAATCTCAATCAATAAATATTTATCATTATATGAAAATGAATTATGTATATTCGTCTATCAACGCTTCTCTTTTAGACAAAATATCATTCGGAACCTGACACGAGTGGCGACTGAACTAAGCTTGTTCAACTACTACAAGTGTGGTAGGTTCAACAATGCACGTGCATCGTCAGATGCGCTGACCGGTTCCGAGGGGGCCTCATAAAAGCACCGAGACTATTCAAGACGACTACGCGACGAGATCTCTACGCTAAAGCGAACGCGGCCGAGAGATCGAGATTTAAAATATTTAATCAGAATCGGTTTATCTAAAAAAAATTAATGACTAAAAAATATCTGACTGGAGAATCTCGAGTTCTTAAACTCTCAAACGAGTTGCATTAAGAAATAATCCGGAATCCTGTTTTTCAATCACTTGTTACATGGCGATTGTGCCACTTTATCGCTTTGTCGATGCAGCGTGCGAGACGTAATCCCATATAGCTCCGGGGCGTTATGGAGTTTCAAAGAATCGCAGATGAGGTCTCGGTTGTTTCCACGCGAGTCGCATCTCCCGTATATATACAGGTTTCCTCTTCACGTCCAGCGTCCCTTGAAACTGGTCCCGACCGTGAACACCAAAGTCAGAGCGGTCGCTGGCCTTGTATCCTTTCATACGGACGTATCTCGGAATAGAGCCTCGCTCGATTTCCAGAGCGAGAACTCATTTTCGAACGGGACCGAAAGGAACACTTGTAATAAGAATGACAGAAAACACGCCGAATATTACTGTACGAAAGCAAATAAGACGGTACTTTATTTTTCTTTCTTTCTTTCTTTGTTTCTTTTTCTCTCTCTCTCTCTTTCTTTCTATCACAGTTGAGACTACGAAATACAAGCACATATCATATCATATCTCACACACATCACCAACAATAGTTAGAATATACATATATAATATATAATATATATATATATAGCGAACAAATAAAAGTTAACCGACAAAATATCGTCGCGATGAAAGAAGACGTTATCTTACAGTATATAGAAAGAATGAATGAGCAATTCCTGAGAGCATTCATGATAAAATGTCCGTAGTGACCAGCATAATAAGATAATTAGATAATATATTCAATACATCGCAAAGTATTGATTAGTAAAATTCGCCAATATATGGCACTAAATAATATTTACGACTGTCTATGTTTAGACTAAACTCAGTACCTGTTCAGTATGCTAATTATTTTATATCGTCATACTTAGATTTACATAAATATGTTTTGTTAAACATGTGTGCTCGTTACCGATTTAATTTCAGCGTTTATTCCTTTCGACGGTTGTTTCTTCCTTTTCTCTTTGGGAGGAAAAAAGAAGAAGAAAGATGAACTGGTGCAAAAATTCAGCCAAAAAGAACAGGCCTTTTCTATTTCCAAAACGCGCTTATTACCGGTACCGAAACATTCAGAATTCGCGACTGTTTTTTTACCGATCAGCTGTTGACTTCGTGTCACGACATTCGCGACCTTTTCTTTCTTTCCCGCGAAGCGAAGGTTATCTCTCGGTATCTACGTACATTGCTTAGACTCAGTTTCACAACTCACGGTTGACTCTTAACCGAGGTTCAACTTGTTTCTCATCTCTTTCCAATTCTAGAATTGGAAAGAGACAATGAATAAGTTGAACCTCGGTTAAGAGTTAACCGTGAGTTGTGGAACTGGGCCTTAACGACTTTTGTTAGTTGATTTCGAATAAAGCTCAGCAGCACATCTCATTGTACGTCTCTCTATTCTCTTTTCAACACCTTCTGACTCCCTCGTGTACGTTCGTAATAATTCCGACGTCGCCAGTGAACCCGGGTATTTAGTATCATTTCGTTTTGCAATTCTCCTAACAGTCTATTTTAAGCGATTGTTGACGCTCGAGACTTGCGACGTACAATTTATTTTATTGATTCAATTTAATCCCTATAAGAAATTACTTTTCTCTTATGTTCTTATTACGTCAGAGATTATAAAAAAATTTGCCAGAAACAACTAACGTTGGATTATCGGAAAGCATTTTTTAAGAGAAAACTTAGATTATAAAAACAAATCTTTAAAAGTCTCACATCTTATCATTTTTTCGATCAAAAAAATAAATTTCGTAATTTTGACATATAATTCTTTTATTACAATCTTAAGGATTTCCTTTATCTCAATTATCTCATAGAATTAATTGGTTTGATTTTTGAGAAGCTTATTTTAGCTTTGGACATGTCGCTGTTATTTGTTATACATACATATCGTCGAAGTTTCATCCTCGATACAACGGTATCTCACACTTGTTGCTCGACGCGCGACAAACTTTGATTATATCGCGCGAATATTTTGACAGAGAGCGAACTACAGTAAGCGCATAAGGCTTGAATGAAGCCGTACGATGCTTCCCGAGGGTCTTGCCCTTGTCTCGCGCGTCAACAGTAACATACACGATTTATAAATACGATGCTATAAACAGCTATCTCTTTTATACGTCGCGCAGTATGTAACAGCATCCAAGATAGATCGTTGTACCTGAAGCCACTTGAAGACGATACGATGTGCCTCGCGAACGGATTAATCGAGAGAAACAGAATCCTCATCACGCGGTACAAGTAGTACATACACAAAAAATTCATGATTCGTCATTAATATCTATCTAACATATATAATGAGATACATAATGAGACTTACCGCGTAGCGAAAATAATCGCGCCGTGGTAATTATCGTTATATTTCACTTTATCATCGTTCACGTGTTTATACAGTATAGGCACGAATGTTCTCGGAATTTCATGTACACGTGTTAGTAGCGGTTTCTAATTAATTAACGTGAAAGCGATATTCCCCGTACGCGCGTAAAAGCGGATATTCCCATAACGTTGTTAATCTACTTTTCACTCGCAATTTTTTTTGCTCTGGATTAAAATGAAACGCATACTCTTTGTGCATATATACTTGTATATATTAACCATTACTGTCCTTGACTCTGAACGAACTTGTTTTGTTGAAAACACTCGATAAGATTAAAAATACATCTGATGCACTAATAGTTCAAGACAATCTGTGAAGAAAAGATGAGCTGGACAATTATCGGATAAAAGACAATTAAAATTAACAGTTTATCTCAGAGATGCAATACTACATCCAGACAAACATTCTAAATGACATGAACGCTGACTGAAAATTGTGTTGCTTAATTGATGTTGCTAAAAGTCAGTGATTATCTATCATTGCCTTCTACAGAATAATAAATGTTTTTTTTTTCAACGTAAGTTCTTCTAATGATTCGCGTAGCATATTTATCGTCGAGGAACATTCGTTCAGGGTTATACTGAAAAAAATACTAAATTTTAATAAGTATTTGTTTGAATGGCTCCAAGTAAATATTTATTAAATATAAATATATATACTTATTTGATACTAAAACTGTTAATTTGATTAACTATCATTTGTTATAGTAAATATTTATTTACTATAAACAAATGTTTATT
Organism: Mycetomoellerius zeteki; assembly: GCF_001594055.1. Classification (NCBI taxonomy): domain Eukaryota; kingdom Metazoa; phylum Arthropoda; class Insecta; order Hymenoptera; family Formicidae; genus Mycetomoellerius; species Mycetomoellerius zeteki. The sequence goes on along the minus strand of NW_017257683.1, from coordinate 106,340 downwards.
TAGTACTATTAAAAAAAATATGTATTAAGATTTGGTGAATTTTTTTCAATAAATTTTGCATTTAGAAGCAACATCTCGACGACAATTAGACGCGCTATACGGGTGTAAAACGAAGATTCGAATTATTTACGTGAAATTTATTATTTTTGCCGAGTAATATGAGTTTTATAAACAGCGCTTTGGTGGATGCGTCTACTCGAATTTGCAATGATTCTGCGATAACGGTGCCAGTTAGATTCTAAAGTTTACTTATTGTTAGCTTAAACTGCGTTAAATAATATGGGAGTATGCGGAGCTGAAGCTATCAAATATTCTCGATACGTTTCCGCGACAGGAATTTCCTGCTTGCCAGCGGAAGTCTCTGTCAGCGACGGAGTCAATTACGAGAAAGCAACGAGGCGAACAGACCGCACCTCGCATATCGCGAAGCGAGTCTTCGTTGATTAATCGAAAGGCACGTTGAACGCTGCGGTTCGTTAGCGGCTACATTGGTCGTCGCTACGGGATCGATGATTCTCAAAAAAACGCAGAGAAGATAAAAAATCATCCGGTCTTCTGTCTCTTTCTGTCTCTCTCGTCTCTTCTTATCTTCCGGGCGGGGGCCGACCCTCAGAAACTGCCACACTCTCGCAATACGCGATTTCCTAATGGTAACGGTGGACGGAAGTTGTTGATCACCTGCGGAGTGTCAGAGAAAAAAAAAAGATCGAGATTATATAAAAAACGAGGGCGTGTCGGCGGTGCTTCGTCGATTCGAAATATTACACATTCTCGCTGGCCGCCGAGACGACGACGCGGTGGTCGCGGTCGTCGACGTCTAAGGCGTTCTGAACGCCTAAAAATAGCCGCCAGCAGCAGTATTTGCGTATATCGAGCGAAAGAGAAAGAAAAAAGAGAAAACGCCGATTCGTTGCAACGATATGCATCTTTCGTGGCAGGAAAATGGTAATCGCGTCGCCACAGAGGCGTTCGCCGTGTCATGTTGATCGCCAATCGGAATTCATTTATCAAACCGGGTGAAAGATATATCGAGGGGAAACGATACAGGGAATTCTCGAACCCGTTTTAGATAAGAGACGGACGACAAGCGGTCGCACTTCGCGATATCCAGAGGACTGACCGGAAATAAAAAGAAATAGCGTCGCGGAAACGGAGGTGCGATAATTTCTCTGTGACATTTCTCACTTACCACCCCGTGATTCTCGTGGCAAGGGCATTCCTCGCCACGTGGGAACTTTCGCAGATTGCGGAAGATGTTGAGCTGATGATGGGACACCTCGATGTATTTTTTAAAGAGGATCCAAGTGACGCTCTCGTTGCACGGCGGCGTCGTCAGAGAGCCTAAGTACGTCCAGTATCCATTGTCATCTAAATCAGAGAAGAATCGAAATGATTTTTTGCATTCGTGTGCGCAAAAATAAAACGAAAGGAAATTTAAAGTGACAAAGAGACATACAGAGGTGCGATTGCTTAAATCAACAGTAACATGCCGTTAAAGCTAGCGTGACGCAGATTATATTATTTGATCGCGTATTTTAAAACGATCGCGTTTGTATTGTGATTTTTATCTTCCAATGTGATAGTAAAATTAATATCAAAATACATATAGAATTTCACTTAAAAATTCAATTGTATCTTGAAAGCAATATTTTTGTGATGTCTTTTAACTTGAAATATTTCCTTTCCTAGCTCTATTTATATCATCCTGTGTGGGTCGTACAAATCGCAATAATGGAGGAAATTGCTCGGAGAATGGAATTATACATTTTGATTAATGTACTGTCCTCTGAAGAAGCATATTTCGTGCAAGTGCGAACCTTCTATTCGTTTTATCTTTCGGTGCCATCAATAGTACTCGAGCGACATTATTCCGAAATAATACATCGATAAATAACTCAAACGAGGACACTGCTAGGTGAATATCTGGATGAGATCTACATATGTACAATAATTGAAATATATCCACATATGCACGACATGTCGCTTACGAAAGATAAAGAATTAGTTGACATTAATAATGAACAGAAATTGTGAGGATATTACATTAACGTGTTTGACATTCATACACAGATAAACATATAAAAATACGTGTACAGTAAAATGAGAAACTTCAATAAATTGAAAAAATGGATACAGATTACATCGCGCGAAATAACTGTACTCACGGAAATAAATTTTCTTTTATGTCAGAGGATATGAAAAAAACCAATTACTGCTACGACGTGCATCGTCACATCATGCCAATTATCCTGTGACATGCGTTCATCTCGACCGTGCGCGTTCGGCATGCAAGGCTTCGGAAAATTGGAGGCTCCTTGAGAATTGCCTTGAGAGGACATAGGATAGTCGCGCTCGAGGCTTTTCTTATTTTTTTTTTCTCGGGCGTTGCTGAAAATCGGGAGCCCCACGCTCGAGCGCGCAGCATCTCAAGTTTCTCTCTCATTTTCTCGCACAAATTAGTCCAAGGCGATACGAACCTTGGAAGTCCCATTTGTTCTCGTGGCGTGGTATGATTCGGTCGGCCCAGCGCATACACGGATTCGCGCATCTCTGCGTGCCGGCCCGTCCACCGCGCACTGTGCGTGCCGTGCGCGACGCGAAGCGAGAGCATAGAGCATATGCGAGAGAAATTTCGTTAGTCGACGAATTAATGCAGAGGCACGTGCCAAGTAATTGTTAAGATGTTAACGACGGTTTCTATCATCTCAGAGACGACGGTTTTACTTTGGCACCGTACAATGTTTTGCTCTAACTTGGCTGCGATGAGTCAAGAGACATTATAAATATTGTATATATATATATATGTATGTATATATATATATATACAAAAATATTATACATAATTATAATGAATTAAAGACAGGTGAGATGAAAAGAATTTTACTTGATTAATTTCTGATTTCGCAGTCCATCGGAGCTGTTTTTTGTTCAAATTAATTAATAAGATAACTACAGACGTTAAGATTGATTCGATTCGATTAGCTTGCGCAAACAGATTTAAGCTACAATTGAATATTACAGGAGGAACAACAAGAACATGTATCACGAACACTATGCATCGACGAATAGACGGAATATTTGATCAAAGAGACGATCACCAAATTACCCGGACGATTATTCGGTAACTTACCAGGAAGAAGTTTACCGGGATCGATAGGTTCCGTAATTTCCACAACCTCGTCCTTGTGCGAGACGTATGGCAACAGTCGCGCAATCTTGTCCATTTCTTCATGAGTCTTGCCGACCTAGAAGCAAATCTCTTTCACTTTTCTTTCTTTTCGATTATAATGATACTCTTTTTCAGCGTGGCTGAGACATAATTAAGCCGTTGTCTCTGGAACTCTAACGAACTATTCTCGATTAAATTTTTCGATCGATAAAAAGCATACCAAATCTAAGTTCCTTAAAACTTCTGCATAATTTCATAAAAAAAATTTAGCGAATCGTTAACAGACTCAAGAATTCGAAGTTAAAAGATCCCTTTATCGAATATTTTTAAATAGCGACCGTAATATCCACAAAGCTACATGCACGAGGAACAAATAGGCGCGATAAAAACACTCGACATTGAGCCGTTGATTACGTAATGTCATTTTAAAAATTGTGTCTGGCGCATTGTCACCGTTACACGTGGCACATAAATTTTCTTCGATGCACGTGTTTCCCTTGCGTTCTTATACGACTTGGACATAATTTCGAAGCAGTGCGACATTACATAATCACGATGCACCTCGCGAGAAAAGCTCGCGTCACGAATTCTTTCTGCTCTCCGAGGTTTATCGCGTTCGTATTCTTGTAACGCAATGTAACGCATCTCTCGCCGGCGAGAAGTGTATCATTTGCGCGAATAGAATTTTGCAATTGCGACCCTCGCGTTCTTCATGAGATATCGCGAGCCGCCCAGCTGCAACCTAAATATTAGACATACAAAGCGCTGTGCAAAGCGGAAGAGGGTAATTGCTGTTGCACGCGATCCAGGTATTCTTTCGCTACAAAACGAAATGCAAACGATAGCGTCGCATACGCGTCTAACGAAAACGTGCATTTGCGTGTCTCGTTTCGAGTCCGATACGACGACGGCGTAATTATGTCTATGTCTTTATATAATCGACCATTGGACGTTCAACGGTAATACCTCCATAGGAATTCTACTTGTGCTTATATCTTATGTAAAAAGCTTCAATGACTATAGATAGACTAATATACGATGAATATAAACGAATTAGAATCCCTAGTGGAAGAGGATTCTGCGGATATATTTATATGATATTTGACGAACTAAGATATTAAATATTTAAGATGCAAGATGCTACTGCTTTCCATAAAGACGACTAAGATAAAAAAAACATGATTTTTTATTTTTAATATATACATTAGTATAAATAAATTAGAATAGAGTTCTAATTAGATTTATTCTAATCGTATATAAGGAAAAATTATTTGAATTATATAAATTATTTTTAATATAATAATTATAATTAATGCAACATGTACATATGTAATTATAATTTTATCTAATAAAACATTAGGGCGCTACGAACCTTAAGAAAAACTCCCAGAACGGCCAAACCATCAGAAGCTTTCGCAGCTTCAGCGAAGGTCTTGTATTTGCTGGTATTCCAGTGCACAAGATGTAACTGAAAGCAACGTTTTTACCCTTCAATGAATCTAAATAGTTGCCTATTAAGTCTAATAGCAGACAATCAGGGAGGAGCGGAATGGCAGGTTGACTGGAACTAACGAGTCCTTAATCCCTCCAAATAGCTAATTAAGAAATGTCAATTTCTGTATTTGTACCGTCAAAAAAATCCAATGATTATTAATGATATCTTGTCTCAAATATTCTTCTTGACCGTGATTTACATCACTTGATCGCAAAAAAACTCCATCAGCTTCAATAAATGATAATTGCGTTTGACAGGTAGTCGTTAGAGAAATTATGTAATCAGTACGGTAACTAGAAGCTCTTTCTGAAATCCCGCGGATATCCGTGCATCCGATCGACCCGGTTTCCCAGATACGGGATTGCTACGGAAGGGATATCGCGTTTATTATAGAGTTTCGCGATGAAAGAAACGTTGCGTCGCAAGATTTCCCGACTCGGAAGGAGCGCATCCGAAGGAAGGGAGGACGTGCGTAGTATTTGAATGCGAAGTCATTACGATAATCAACTGATTCGCTAATGCGTTTAAGACTGGATCGTTTAAATTAACATTGAGTTCGAGCCGGAAAGTCGCCTATTAAGCAGCTCATTGATTTTCAAAAGAAGTCGCGATCGTTTAGGAAAGGAGTTTCGTGTCTGAATTCATATTCAAGACGCATAATCTTAAACGTACTTTGTTGATCGACGATTATATCTATTATTATTACGTACATCGTTTATCAAAGAAATTTTCCATGCATCAAACAGTTATCAATATTTTCTTGATCTTTTCTGGTAGCAGGGTCAAGTTGAAGTTAACTGTTTATAATAGATTATAGATTAAAGACCTGATTGCCGCGTCCTCGATTACATAATCAATAGTGACTTAATCGCGAGTTGAATAAAACGACTGTATTTTATGCTCATGGGATAAGTGAACAAGATCGGGCGAGCTTCCGAGAAAATAGATAGGCTCGTCCATCCCGGAATCATGTCGGGAAGAGTGTTTAGGAAATACGCAATTTTCTGTCAGCTAATTATTAGTATCCTTTTCACAATTCACGAGTGGGTGATTGTTCAAGAATTCTTTCGATGTCTAACGCGCACATCTCGTTACGCGAGTCAGCTATTATTCGCGCACACGAGTGGCAGTTTCGATGATAATGTTCATTATCGTTTCACCTCCGTGAGCGTTTGTTATTTTTTTCCTTAGTCGCAAACCGATAAAAGCGCGGCTTTGTGGTGAACTGCACGTACAGCTGCCAGAACATAAAAAAACCTTTGACACATCGTTGGCATTCTATCAATGCGACGTATATGACGATAATAGCGTATTATTTATGAGATAAATGAGACGCCCGCGTAATTATATTATTAATGTATGTCTGTTAGTAATTAGCGTCTCTGCACCGCGTTTGCACACTTCGTCAAGTTTTATTTATATCCGCAAAAAAGAGCCATCTCTCTCGCATCGCTCATAACAGTGTTTGTGGGCGACTAATAACTGAGACTAGAGCCTCGGTTTATCCTCGGTGAAACGATCGCGCTAATAAATCGCACATGACGGTTCTTCGGACAAGGTCGATGCCATAAGCTCCGCGGATGATCGCAGAGTGAATCATACTCGATATGACTGGATTGCTAATAAACTGCTTTGGCTATCAAGTGGGATAATTGCACTCGTCATTTTTAAGTCATTAAAATCTAGTTAGCCGAGCGAGCGGTTCCAAGGGCGCAAATAAAGGCGACGCTTTGGGAAGAGATAATTATATTCTAATTATGTTCTATACCTCTCCGGCGAAGGCTTGTCCGTCGACCGTATGTTCAGATCCCCTGGAATCGCTGCATCCCCAGTGACAGTGATACTGCTCTAGTTTGTAGACGTCGTCCATCAGCGGTCCGCCGCTCAAAACTGTCGACAACAAAAAAAAAATCGAGATATAATATTAGATGACATACACGATACGGTAATACTGCGAGATAAGATGCAAATGAATGGGTAAACGTCTAAATTGGGTCCACGTAAACGTGGAAATTTTCGGAGCACGATTCTATAATACTAGTCACGAACGGACGTAACGTCGGGCTAGTGGCACAGACCGCTTTATTACAGGATACGCTTGATTAGCCAAACCACGCGGACGGGAGCTATAACGAGAGAAGATCATTGCATTTGCACTGCGTGACTTATTTGCGTCACGATGTATGTATTTTATTATTTTCTGTCTCGCCTCTGTTTAGATTACGATAAATTCTTAGAGAAAACTCGAAGCGCCAAGTCTACGTTCCTTCTCGCGGAATTTTCCGAGTGTACACAAGACTCTAAAATTATTGTGTGCAGCAGGTGTGATGAAAACTTTGATGAGATTTATGTGAACTCAGAAAGTCATTTCAGATCTAAAAAGAACATTTAAAAACATGTTTCTTCAGAAAATTTTATTTTTTTAAATTAGTTATTGTTATTCTCTCTCTTATTTTAATTATACAATAAATATGCCATTTGGAATAATATTGGTAATTTTTGTATGTTGAATTTCTCGGAAGGTCTCTGCTTGTGGCGAGTGTCTGCGAAGTGACATCGTGACTTTATTATCGCAACATTCTATCTATTGTTTTGTGTCACATATTGCTGTATAGAACGTTCTGCTCCGCTTCGTGCACACCACATATGAATACATATAATGCACCACGGCACGGTCGTCCTCATTTCGAATACGCCCCGAGCACTCGGCGAAGGTAAAAGCCCTCCCTAAGTGGCACGAAGTCGACAGTGAAACCTTCGTAACGATATACGAGATTGTTCGCGCGAGAGTTCGTCTCCTGTTAGCCGCATGTAATTTCGGAATACATAACATCGTGACAAAACAAATCGCATCGCGTTCGTTCCTTATATAACGTGCATGATGCACGAAATTAATAAAAAGCATTATGTAACTTATTCATGCGGAAAGAGAACTCTTTTATATAGCTCACCACAAAAGCTGCGAATTTAACGCGGCTTTAATCGCACGGCGCATTCGGCATCGCTGCCAACATTATTGTTTACAAAAGTACGCTTAAGATGGAATGCGAGGCCGAGTATCACGAACAATCATCTAAAATTATATTGAATTACTCCATCACTGGATTATAAACGTCGCTACGCGGCAGTTTCGCAACGCGCCGCACTTTGCAGCCGCGATGATCTGCACAATTCAAAGTTTAGACCGCAAACGCAGCTCCAGATTCCCCTTGTAAAAAAATTTGTTCGCTCACGTGTTTCTACGAAGTGTTGATTACCTAACGATCACCATTGATCGTCATTAAGGATGTATCAAATGTATAATAATATGTCATATCTGCAAAAAGTGATTGGAATTGGAAATGTATACTTTCCGTATAAAAAATGAATGTATATAAAGATGAATCAGTTAACTAAGGTTAATATTTACATTTAACAATATTATACAATTTTAATTTAAATAAAAATTTTCTCATTTTATCTTAATTATTTTTTAAAAATAGGTTCTAAATCGCTGCCAAAAACTTTTTATATTATATTATACTTTCAAACACAATATAGAAAAAAATTCGTAATATTTTTATAATTCTTTTATTTTGTTAAAAAATTACATTCAATACATTCTTAAATGCTATAACATATCCATGATAGCGATGTTTTTTAGACATTGTTCGCGCCGCGATATAAATCGTATAAATAATTAGTCGCGTAGAAGGCAAAAGAGAGAAGAGGTCTATGTGAAAAAAAAAGATAGAAGGAGATTTCGCAATTCTAAATCGCGATACTCACATGTGCCCTCGCCATCGGTATCCACCCGCCAGCAATAACCGGGATTGACCAACTTCCTGGATGCTGTGGCGGGATATTTCCAACGCAGGGGCTTGCTACTTAAACCCTCGTGATCGGATTCCACTCGCTTGGTCTCGATATTCACCGGGCTCTGCCTGGAGCCAGCTGCCATGGGGAATTTCGTTACCCACGTGCTAGGTCCTGCAACATACATACGCTAAAATTAAAAAGAAAAAAAATTTAAATTACATTAATATTAACGTTACGCAGAAGAATGAGGATCAGTGCCACAAACAATGGGTGCTTTCCAATTGCTTAACGCATCTTAACACAAACGTATACAGGAATCCACAAAGTGTAGCATCCCGTACGGCACAGAAACTTGTAGCAATATTGCTGCAATATTTCAACGTTGCATATTGCAATGCAATGTTGCAGAGACATTAGGAAGGCTTCTTTTAGCAATATTACTTCAGCAATGTTGCAGAATTATTTTATAAATATTACAAAAAATGTCTATGCTATTACATTTATATATATATATATTTAGCTGCGTTCCATTTAATTAAACATACAACGTTCGTAATAATTAGCATATTAGCCTCATGACACATGTAATAAAACCATTCTACAAGAATTTCCTATAAGAGATTGATGCGTTGTAGAACAATGTTTTATTTTGAGTATTAAGACTTGTATATCTCGCGATATACTACTTGTGTATAACCCAATAAAGTAAGGACCTGCACACATATATGGTATAACGTACAATGGACACAAATAAGATACAAGATATATAAAATATAAAGACATAAATTATAATGTCATATTTTATTTGCATCCGTTGTATTATGTTACATTTAACTCCTATTTTTAATTTTTTTTCTTTAATATATCAATTATACAGTATAAAATCTTGCAACAAATTGAAAAACAAAAAGTAAAGGACTCTTAATTCTTGAAACAATAATAAGATAAAAAAGGGCATAATAGTATGAATTAAGAGTCCTTTACTTTTTGTTTTTTGATTTATTGTAAGATTTTATACTGTACAATTGATATATTAAAGAAAAAAAATTAAAAATAGGAATTAAATGTAACATAATACAACGGATGCAAATAAAATACGACATTATGTCTTTATATTATTATATCTTTATATTATATGCAACAAATATTGCAATAACGTTGCAATATTACTACTTACAATATTAATGTTTCTGTAATATGCAGTAAGTATTCTTCAAATGTGCAAAACGTAATATTGCATATATATGTATATTATATTGTAATATTGCTGCAACATTACATATCAATATTTCTGAAACGGACATTGTAACGTTGCTACAATATTGCTGAAATATTGCAGCAATATTTCACAATATCTGTGCAATGTTGCAATCTTGCAATGTGTGAAATCTTTCTGCAATGTTGCTGCAATATTTTTGTGAAGTACGGGATTGTGCACGATTCAATTGGAACAGAATGTGTACGTTGTGCACGGTTGAGATCCTTTTCGAATAGGGTTAGATTAAATGTAGCTTTTTCCGCATGTATTAAATAAAAAAAAGTAAAAGTGCCGACCACTCAATGTCCTCCAACCTCATTTATATTATAGCCGCCGCAGTTAGTAACATCAACAGTAATTGTCACTAGAAAATACAAGCTTATTACACAGCCCTCGGCTGAATACATGGATGTATAGTGTTGTGTCGATGATAACGGGCAATTAGAACGCAACTTGTGTCGCCGTGTGCACGAAAGTATCTAGGGATACATTGCAATTGGTAAGCATCCAATGAATTTCAACGAATTTGTCTCGGTGATAAAAATCAACGGAAATAAGATAGACGATTTGTTTTCTTCTTATAATCGCTTATAATCCGTGAATATAATTTTGCGATAAGAATGGCACGCGTATATCGTGACAACAAGATAGTACTATTCAATGATATGAGCTCAAGCTCAAGCAAATGAAGAAAGTTCGCACGCCAAGCTCTTGAACGAGAAACAAACTCTTTATCACGATGCACGTCACGTGCTGATAATAGATTCAAGTTTACACTTATCGAAATTCCGGTCTACATGGACTACCTTCATCACTATATAAAGTCTATTCTTATTTCTATTTAATGCACATATTCACAATGAGAATAACATAACATTTGCAGAAGCAATAACATTTAATTTATTATATTACGATTTAACGAGGCGATAAGCGATTTCAAAATAATTCATGGCATGAAGGCTACTTGAACTTATATGTAATTTATTATACAATCAATAAATATAAAATGTCGTAAAAAATTGGTATCTGTGGATATTAGACTGAATGTCAATTTGGACAACAAAAAAGAGTTGATCAAGCATGTTATTATAATAATCTCGTGTATATCTGGCGACGTGCGTCACGTGTCGACACATTAATCTTTCTTTATTGGGGCACGTGATTCCAACGCTGTTTGTTTTGTAATTTATAGATGTTGAACGCGTCGCTCTAACATACGAAAGATCGAGAGAGCTAAAAAAAAATTAACACATGAATTAAACAAATTGATCGATTAATTAATGCTGGAATGATATTTGTAACGTTCGAACCATCACTGATTTCCGCGAAATCGCATTTAATTATAAGATCATCATGTAGTATAATGTATTTGTGCGAATCGCATAAACACACTATATCACGTGATGACCTCGTAATTACCCGACTCAAAGTTGCGGTCAATTAATTGTCATCAGAACTCAATTCGCGGAATTAAATTAATTTTGATTCGTTTCATCATACTATATGCAATCTTTTTCACTACATGCATGCTACTTTTTTTTTATATACAACTTATAGAGCTTGTATATAAGCAATACAACTTGCATATAAGAAAAAAATGAAAGAAATTTTATATATAAATTTTATATAACTCATACGATATAAATTATTCGAATACATTAGAAGATATAAAATCCGGAATATATAGAAAAAAAATTTTACAATGATTAATGATGATAAATAATTACCATAATAATATGATAATGCCATTATATAGAAATATCAATGTGTTCCTGAACTAGTCCTCGCGGCAGTATATTTCAGCATATTTATACAATATTTCGCTTAATCCGTCTGTAAATGAAAACTTGGAGCTCCGCAGAATGAGACGAATTAGTCATTCGTGGAACGTAAGAAACCGTCCGCAGCATTGAAATGGGCGTCACGTGAATTCTCATTGAAGGATAGCTCCGTGATAGTAATAAAGCAGCCGTCATCTAAAGATTATTTTTTTCTATTTAATATATTATTCTCGAGAATATCATAATTGAACAATTTATGTAAGTGTTCTTATGACGTTAATCAATTTCGTACTGTACAACATAAAGGATTGATCCGTTTATTAGGATCAAGAATATAGAAGATTCTTCATTCATTAAATCAATTTAATTTAATCTTAAGTTTAATGATAATAATAAATTATTAATCTAAACGGTGAAAAATTACAGCAACATCAAATGTTATTGCTATTGAGAGATTGCGATGATCCATATTAACTCTAGTCAATGAGTCTGCATCCTTGTTGCAGATAGTAAGAATGATGCTCGTTTGAAGGTTCGTTCAACCTTGCGATGTGATGATTCAACGAATCACAGAAAATACTGTAAAGTCGAATGCGGAAAACTGTGAATGCACTTGGCAAATGTTTCTCTTTCTCTCGATATCGCAATCCTTTCGTGCCAATCAAAGAGCTTAGTACATCTCCCGTATAAACACATGTACGTTTTTCATGTATAGATTACTAATGTTGTAATCCTAGGGCTGTCAGCCCTTATTATCGAAGACACGATATTACGTATAAAAAGATGATCATTTAATGACAGAGCTTCGCATTCCGTCACGCGTCATTCCGCGATACGTCACGCGATATTTAGATATCTCTGTCATACGATCTCTTTTCTCATTATATTTTATTTATATCCTTAATGCGCGCTGTGTAATATTATTACATAGTAAAAAAGTTTTATTCAATATTCACGAGTTGCGGATCAAAAGGCTGCGGCGCAGGTCGATCTTCCTTTTGAATGGCGACTCGTAAGCGAATATTAATGCTGCTTTAAAATATACGGCATATTTAATCGTTAGGAAAAGAGAAGAGATACACGTCGTTGATATTAACGAATGCAATGTGCAAATAAGTCATTGTGAATGGGTTTCACCTGTGCGTGCATAATAAGCGCATACCTAGAATGGCGGCCATCGGTTAGTGGGCAATTTGCAAGTAAATCGTCGCGAATGAAGACGCGGCCGCGCGATTATTCGCGAGAAAGGATTTCTCCTGCAATTCTCCGATTGTAAACTTTCTTTCTCGCACTCAGACTCGTCGATATTCCCACGCGTCCGACACGATATTTACGGCACGCGATGATTCGAGTAGAAAACACGTCGATTTTCGTGATTTACGTTGCACACGTGATTTACGATAAACAATTGTGAAATATCATCATCTTCACGCACGTAATCCGTAAATCGTAGAACACATAAGGCTAGATCCACAATCTTGCTTTAAGAAGCTTTAAGTCATAAGTCGAAAGAGATTAATTAAAAATAATCTCTGTTTATAAATTTGGCAACTTTTGCAATTGAAGTACCTGTAACTAGTTTTACAAAGTAATAGAAACTAAAGTAGTGCTGAATATTATAAAAATATAGTCACGGTAACAAATTGTATGCACTATTAATTGGTAGTGAAGTAGTGACTCAACTACATTGAGTAGTTACTTGGACTTCATGCAAATAGATATAACAATTACATTTTTCTAGTTTAGACAAAAATTTTTAAAGGGTCGCTCAGTACGAGTAGTACGCGACTTTGTCACCAGAGGGACGTAGCGGAATTCAGTTTCTCCTAAGAAGGAAACTACTCAGCTTACAATAAAAGGCGCAGCGTTGGTTTCAAACTTGGAAGACAAAAATAAATAAGAAATGCATACACAAATTTGTAACTATGTATTATAAAGCTTTAATAAGAACAATAAGTAAATTAAGTGAACTAAGAAAATATAGTAATATTAACCATTTATAAATTGTTTATATGGTTAATGTACTATATTTTCTTAGTTCACTTAATCTAGTATTCTTATTAGAATTTAATAATATGTATATAGTTGAGGCGCTATTTCACTACAAATTTATAGTTACTGATACAACTTTTTTCTCTGAGTGTGGCCTCTTAAAGCAAGGTTGTGGATCTAGCCTAACGCACAAGAGACGGTCCCCTGGCGAAAACCTGTAAAGATACCTCTTATACATAATTCGCAAATTGCAAAACGTAGTTCGCAAATGCTGACACAGAATGACGATCATCGCACGCAAGATACACGCAGATAAAAACTAACCGTATGCGATGAAAAAACAAACGCAAACTTCATTCTGCGTCTGCGAACTATGTTTTGCAATTTGCAAATTATATAGAAGCATCTTAAATAAAATAAATCCTCGCAAAATCGTCCTCAGAGGTTTGATTTATCAAAACTTGATGAAAATTGCAGTGAATTTATCAGAATATTTATAATTTTATTGATCACCTACTCTTTAAATTCTTTGAAGTGGAAATCTCAATCTAAAAAGTGAAAATTAAGTCAGAAAGAGTGGCTCGATTTTCAATCTTCAAGAGTGAGATTTCATTTTTCAGAGTGACAATTTAATCTAAAGAGTTTTAAAGAGTAGTGATTTGCTAACTTTTGTAATTTTCGAGCTGTGTGATGTACAATCGAACCGATCATTCGAGTCTATACAAATTTTATATCGCACCTGTAGGTGTTCGAGACTTGGTGTTGTCCGAGGGAAAATAGACTTTTTTTTTAATTCTTAACGTAACAATAATAGCACTTTCTATTTTTATTCCAGATGAAACTCTATTAAAATTACATTCGCTTCGGCGACAATCTAAATCGATAGAAAGTATACCACGATAGCACGTGGCATTGTATAACACATGAGAGATCTTTCATCAAAAGCCACCGATTTTTATTAATTTTTCAACTTGGTCTCTCTATTTTTTTTTAAGTTACCTCGACTTCGACTCGATTACGACGAGCGTGTCAATTCGTTAATTAATTATTACAGCTTGCACAATCTTTTTGGATCGTACTTGTCAGCTCGTACGTTCGTACATTGTTTACAATTATCTCATATATATGCTAATTAACTAAGATAGAATATCTGTCTTCTTCATTTACTTACAAGCACGATCGGAACCGACGTTCCGGTACTCGTTAGGCAAACGGGTGGAATACGCAAATAAGGAGATCGCCGTTATGCGATTTCGTGCATCGGGACGCCGGCCTCAATTACTCAAAATCCGAATTAATCTGCATTGAGCGTAATTTCATTTTCAACGTCGTATAGCGTTCTGAAGATATTCAGAATTAGAATCAAGGGTGTGTGTATTCTACGCATGGATCATTGGCAATCGGCCGGGCCGTTCGAAATTCTTCGATCTACGAATCGCGAGCCAAGATAAATCCGCTCGAAAAACAATCTTACTCGGCAGCGGGATCCGCAGTTGCAGCACGCAATTACACGAACGACGTTATGGGAACGACGGATCCTTCGGAAATAATTAATTACAGCCAAATGCATCGATCAATTTCAAGCAAACGAGCCTCTCGCGGTCGCGACTGTTGCCGCACGACGCGTACGTTTAAGAGCCGAACGACTTAATCATCATCCCTCCTACGACGTTTCACCCTCTCGTTTTGGCAGCGGGCCGATCCCCGAGAACTCGTATACGTCGGATCACGAATTCTCTCGGCACGCTTCGTTCCCCAGCTGCCGCATGTGCCGCTCGTACGGCGCGCACAATCGGCTGAGAGATAGCGCTGACAAATTGACTCGAGATTAAGGGCGTTTCGGGGGCATGCACGGCAACCCCGGTCGGCGGAACAAAGTGAAACTGGGTCTGCGACCCCCTCCGACTTTCGGTGTGCGTGCCCGTCCGTGTGGCCCGCGCGCTTGTATGCGCACCAGTACTTCCCCGCGCGGGAACACCGGGTGCATCGGCCTACGGCACTACGGAAGAAAACTATTGATTTTCATTTACCCCGCGGAGTCGTGCCCCGCGTTTCACGAAGGCTGCGAGGAAAGAAGCACCCCCCTCGGTCGCTTGGCACGGCCCGTTCGCCCTGCATTCGGACGGGAAGACAATGGCCCCGGGTCAGTGAGCCTGCGGTGCCATCCGGAAACCGAGACGAAAATCGAGCGAATGAGAAAGGGGGAAGAGGAACGAAATATAACTTTCTAACAGAACTTTCCCTCCCACGAATCTCGACATCTGTTTCCGAGACTCATATGCAGGCGACTAATGTCTAACATGTGCAGAGATACATCAATTAAAATTGATGAACGATTCTCTAAAATGTAATCTATATGCCGTTCGATTGAGTCAATATTTGTGATCATTAAAGCTAACCAACGGCAGTTGTAAAAAACCAATCGAGAGTTGTCGCGTGCAAATGTCTAGCAGCGAAAGATTTCTAGTAAGATATTATTATTTGAAAAATTAAGGTTGGCGAAGGATCGATAATTTCGCAAGAGAAAAACAAGCGGACGCCACGCGGTTATTCCAGAGAGCGGAGTTTTCCTAGGATCTCAATTCGAGAAGAAAAAACTTTGTGGACAGAAGAAAGAGATTCACACATGCTGCTCATCTTTTCCAATTTCATAAAGCTTGAGAAAATATATGGCCTTGCAACGAAATGAAAAAGTTGACGGGCCCATTGTCCAACTTCTTACTTAGTGTAGACATCGAGAGAGAAAAAGAAGAAAAATAAAGAAAGTAATCGCCAACAAAGGTAAAAGAGAAAATCTCTGTGGAATTTCATTGATGTTTAAAAGGCCAAGAAACAATCAGTTACGCTCATTATTTTACTTGAAACGCACTCTTGATCATCATATTTTTTCACGTATATAGCGACTGCATGGTTTCCTAAGAAAAAAATATTCTTATATATCAAATATTATTATTTGAGTCTTAGTTTATTTATTATTAAAAAATATTACAATGAAATTGGCTCGTGCCACTTTCGCAATGGGATTCAATTAACTACCCGCGATAGGAATTATCGCGAACGCATATTCGTCCGCCGTGGTTAATCTGTAAACGAGATATCAGCGGCTGCCAGTACTGATTGTAATGTTAAGCACAGAAATATCCCGGTTATATGCATATTGAATGCACGACGATTGACAAAGTAGCTAATCAATAATTTCCATGCGTGCTTATCAGATGTACGAGGAAAACGGTAACGGCCGAGCGTCCATATGATTTGCAGGAAAATTGTCTATTTTATACGTAATTATATATAATAGCCGTGAGAATTAATTATCTAAGAGTTACAATTTCCTCTGAGATCTTATCCATTTTCCTCATAATTTCTATTCTGCACAAATACATTCGCGCGTTGTATTCATTTGCGATCCAAATTCGCATGAAATTTGCGAGTCATTCCGGACTCGGGCGATCGCGATGCAAATTGCGAGTTTATATATAGCGAAAATCTCTAAGCGG
The DNA here is from genome assembly GCF_001594055.1 of Mycetomoellerius zeteki. Lineage (NCBI taxonomy): Eukaryota > Metazoa > Arthropoda > Insecta > Hymenoptera > Formicidae > Mycetomoellerius > Mycetomoellerius zeteki. Next base: position 89,350 of record NW_017257683.1, on the reverse strand, counting down.
AACGCAACTTTGAGAAACAAACATTAAAATATCTCTAATTTTTTTCTTACCATTCCGGAAGTAGTCCCACTCGTCCTTCGAGCCCATATTTGTATACGGTTTTGCTTGGATATCTACGGGAAATTGAGGTCCACGAAATCGAGGTCCAAGTAAAATCTGCACCCGCTCGTCTTGACTGTTTGCGCGTCGATTTGCGTCGATCGGCCGCACGAGCACTCGCGTTCCGTGGTCGCCGATGCGTCGAGGAAGTGTCGAGATCGTCTGGACGACCACGTTAGAATCTCGCAACGTTTTCCAAAGGCCGACGCGATTCGCAGCTTCCGCAATTTTTTGATTTCGCGAAACCCGCGGGTTTCGCTAAGCTCAGAAACACGAGAGGAAAACTGGTTCAATCCACACGAACGCCTCACCGTCGCGCGTTCCTTCTGTATACTTTCCTCGCGGTCGCCGAGTTTCTCCCTCGTCTTCGCTTTTTTTCCTCTGCGATCGGGAAAGCGACCGGCAAGCTACGCGTCCTACTCCGACAGCAGCAATACCGGCCGGCGCATCGGCATCGCTTTATATCGCGCGCGGTCACGTGACGCGTGGACGCGCCAGCCGCGCATGCGCCGGTAAATATTTACACGTGCGCGCCCACCACGCGTGCTCAATGCACGTGCATGCAGCGCAGCACATGCGACGCCAAAGGATCGATGATCGATAAATATTAACTGCGCTGTCTTATTCATGCGAATATATATACAATTTTTTTTTCTTAGACGATTCATTCCGCTCTTCAATATTAAACAAATCTCTCTTCTAATATCACCAATATATTTTGGTACAAAGAATTTATTACTTTCCTGAACAACTCTATTTCGGTAAAGTTGCTACGTTGATTTTATTTTTAATTTTACTCGGTAATTTAAATAAGATAAATTATTCTATTTTTAAAAGAAATATATTGAGAAAGGCTACGAATCAAAAATAATAGATTTAATATACATTAACAAAAGGTGATAAATACAAAAGTAGCGCTATATATGAAGGTTACAGACGACGTTTCAACTCCTATCGGGTCATTTTTGTTAAACATACAATACTAATAACTATACCTAAACATAATCAGAATAATAAAAAAAACAATAAAAAAGGAAAAATACAAACTTCAATTCGCGCGCGATGTAAGAAAACGATGGCATTAATTCTCCAGACAAAAGTAGCGATGATTAGATCCAAAAATTTCTTATATTTGAAAAATGTCGTAATGTGTAAACAGTATAGCAAGTGTGATTTATCTTTATTTTATTTTTTGTATTGTTATTTTCAAATAAAAATTGGCGTATGTTCAATAATGTTTTAATAAAATACATGCGACTTTTTTTGAAACACAATGTTTAAAAAAATGCATCTAGTTTTTATTACGGAGTTAAAATAAAACACAGTGCATATTGTTGCTTGTATCCATATTTAATTACAGAAAAGGTTTGTTGAACTAATAGAGTTATAATAATAAAAGATTAGATTGAGAATCATTCTCTTCAAAGAAAGATGTTTACCTGTCTCCCTTCGCGTTTGCGATGAGTAATCTAATCACTCGAGTGGCATACTCTCTTTATCACTCATAGATAACATCGTTTGAGATTACGTCACGAAATATGTTGCAAGCTACAACGTCATAATTACGTTTTTAGTGCGCTAATAAAGAAAACTCCATCTTGAATAAAAATAAATGATTGCTAAAGGATTTTGTTATTGAACATTAATTTCAATTGTTCGAGAGACGTCTTTTCAGATGTAAATTAATTTTGTTAGGTGTTTCTATTTTTACATAAATGTTTCACGAAATGTCTAGATTGCACTCAACGGCAGTATTTTATCTTCTCGACTCGATCAATCCTTGAAACGCAGTGAATTGCGACGATTTCCTTTCAACATAAAACATTGTTGTAAAACTCAATTTTAAATACATGAGAAACATGTAATAAAATAACAAAACAATAAACAACGGTTAAAAGATTCGATTTCACAACTTGCAATATTTCTAATTTTTTTGTCGAAATTTAGAATATATTACACATTTATATATTTATATACATAATATATATAATATATTATATATATAAAGATGTGTAAGATATCGTGATTTATAATACGCGAAAGATAAGAACGTAAACACTGAAACGATAATACGTTCTAATTGTTATTCATCTTTGAACTTGTATATCAGGTTATTTACTCCATTATATCCGACAGAATTCTCGGAAAGCCGTTTAAGCTTCCTCGTCGTTCTTCTGTGGCAAGACGAAATTTTATCTTTAAAATAATTAGTGTGAAGTGTACTTATTTTTTCGTATGATGCAAGTCAGCATACGAAGAAATAAGTACACACTTCTAAACTAGCTAACTTCTGCATGTCAACGCGAAATATTAACGCGTGGGACGAATAGAGAATCGTATCATGTCGCTGTCTTGAAAATCTTATATAATCATGGAAATTTAAATTACATCACGTTTAATATGCATTTTTGCAATCTAATCTACAAGATACCGAGTCACTTTTATGCATGGATTCCTCTTAATCATCTCGGTCTTTACGAAAGCTGTAAAAAAGGTATTTTTCAAGCGCTAAATTTAAATTTCAAGCATTTAAAATGTAATTTATTGTAACTTATAATTTATTGTAATTTATTGTAACTTATAATTTAGTTTGAACTTAATCTAATCCTTTTTTATGTGATAATCATATATCATATATGATCGTATATATTGTATAATAATTATACGGAAATATCAAAAATTATCAGTGTTGGGTAGTAATTAGTTAAAACGTTAAAAGTTAACAAAAAAAGTTAAAAAGTTAATAACTTTTAATTTAACTTAGTTAATTTTAAATGCATTAAATTTTAACTTAATTAAGTTATTTCTAAACGTTAACTTTTTAACTTTTTTTTAAGTTAAAAATTTTTTTATGCTTTTAAATGCCTTAGAAAAATAATAAAATATAATAAGACTAAGGGCGTATATTCGTAATCCGTTCATATTTTAAGACCATCTTAAGTAATTTTTTAAGATGCTAATACAGTCCTCTGATTAGCTCATGCCTTATGCCATAAGCCTTTGTCCGGATCTATAATAGGTGTTTTAAGCCTTAAGTCATAAGAAATTCACCAATTACAGTCGAATGCGAGGAGAATATTTGACTGTAATTGGTCCATTTTTTATGGCTTAAGGCTTATTAAAAAGTAAAAATCTAAAAAGTTATGTTATATCATACGTGAATAAAAAAAATTAAAAATTTAATTTACTTAATAATATATGTTGTAGTTATTATTATTTAATTTCATTTTAAGAAAAATTAGGACATTTTGACCTCAAAAATAATTTTTTTCGAAACTAACTTTTTTTTAACTTAAGTTAATTCAATATTAACTTAACTTTCGTTAAGTTAATTTTTTATTCCTTCAACTTTTAACTTAACTTTATTAATTTTGTAAAGCTATTAACTTTAACTTTATTCAGTTAAAAAAAAACATTAACTTACCCAACTCTGAAAATTACATATATAATAGAAAATTTGAATATATATGTATATTAAAGTCGAAAATTAATTAAAATCATTAAATGCGATTAAGTAGCAAGATTAATGTCGCGTGACTATAATTGTCTGGTTGTTGTGGGATTCTCGGAGATAACATCTCCAATCACGACTCACTCACTCCTTAAAGAGTGAGCGCAAAGACGAATCATGCAGTATCCTAAAATGGTTTTATTAACTCTTAACTTTACACGTGTTTCTTTGTCAGTATACTAGTCTCGGAGAGATATCTGTATATGTATATCATTAATTCATAACTTTTCCCATTGATTATCCGACGAGCGTACCATTACATGGTCCCAAGATAATCGCACGCGATCCATCTCGGGGTGCAAGCTCGGTTTGATACTTTGTATCTTCGTGGATTTTGGTTCTTCCATTTCCTCTCCCTCGAGATATGTCACTTAGCGAGAAACTTAGAAGATAAATCGATGGCTTTGTTATTCAACGAAGAAACTCGTTCGTACGAAAGATGTTCCGGCCTCGCATTTCGCGAATATATCAACGCAAATATTTTCTGATATATATATATATATATATATCGAAAGTTTTCGCAGCGAATAAAAAAATCTGAAAATTCCTGTCGATATGATATTTTTAGGTGTATATTATGTATATAATGTACAATTACGCTATTTCATTTCGAGCGACGCTTTAAAATATCTTCATATAGATATTTTTCTCTCTCTCTCTTTAAACAAGAGGATTAAATTCGCATAAATTGCAGATCAGTATAAAGCATAATTCGAAACGAAATAACATAAATGCGTGTATACGTATATAGCTATGTATACAACACGTTCGTATAAGCGAAATAGTTCTTTTCTTTTCTCTTTAATGTAATGTAATGGAACTTTTTCACGTCGTGCCCGTCCCACGTTAGCCCGATTTTTTTTTCAGAAAGCGGCCGAAAGTTACAGTCGTAAATAGCAATTTGCCGTCCCCTCTTTTATACACATAGTTATAAAATACTTTCGATCCATTCTCACACAGGCCAGAAAAGTCGCCGCAAGCAAGTATGCTATATTTGTGAAGTTTCCCTTTCTTCAACTCTCCTAGGAGAGTTCACCCACATGTCGTCTCTATCTTATAAATATCGTACATGCTTATTTTTATACATTACCATCATTTTCACAGTAACGCAAGTTGCAGCGCTTAGGGGATACGCAACGACCAGAGCGATGATATGATTAGAAGCGTGATGTGGACTTGTGCTTGTTTACCGCAGATCATAAACGAATGCCCCTTCCGTTTATGACGCATCGCAAACTCTTGATTTACCATATCCATTCACTTTCAAATACCGCTACGTTACTTTTCCGCCGTTAGTTGCATTATTACTTTGTGGGGATCTCGCCTGAAATGATAAATAGGACTCCAGCGTGTCCGTAACGAAATGCAAATTTTGATTTAGCAAAGATCTGATATATGGACGTTGTTTATGATATGATGGTTTTTTTTAACATCCTCTCCACGCGCGCAGATTTATATTTATCTTTCCAACGAGGATCGCGCACAAAGGTACATCACAATCCTAAAGATAATCCCACCTCTCGACAGCAAGTGGATTGCGTTGCATTCAAGTGTTAGCGTATAATTTAACACAGAAGATCTTTATTCGTACATTATAAAAATAATAAGAAAACATACTTACACATATTAGTTCACGATACGAAAGCAATCGCGTACGGGCGACAATCGCAATCTCTCCTATCTCTTCCATAAGATTCTGCGATAAACAAGACGAGAGCGATGAAGAGGGTATATCCGCGAAGGAAAGTCTTTAGACACGCGACTGCGGTGGATCCTTCTTTGTCCTTCGCGAGCACAAAGCACAAGACGGTCAAGACTATGCGTTTAGTTATACAAGCGAAAAAGCGCGTTTCTCCAAGAATTGCATAGATAAATCTGATCAGTTTTGATACATTCGCGAAGGAAAATGAAGAATCCTCGCGTGAATCGCGTGGCTTCCCTTGCCATGCACTTAAAATCCTCTACGTTATACAAAGACACGATTAATTAGTCGTAATATTATATCGTGATAACTTGCACATACGAAACATCCTCGTTATTATCTTACATACGTATTAATCGTCAGCATTCACACCAATATATAGGCGCGTCCGTGAACTCGTCGCTCCGCACGTCGTTCCGACGATGAACGGCGTGTAGAGCTCTTCGAAAATTCGGAACGCATATGAAATTTCTTTTTTTAAACTCGTTTCTCGTATTTCCTTTTCAAAAATATCAGGAAACTATCGAGGTATCAAAGAAACGATTGCGTACGTACCCGTACCATATCTCGCACTCTTTCGCCGCACTGAATAAAATGAGTACGTGCACGTTTATGTATGTGTGTGTTTGTGTGTCATGTGTGCGTCTCGCAACACGACAATTAAAAAATTACAAAAATCATTGTAAAGAAATGCGCCCTAAAGAGTGCGAGCCATGTTTCTTAGTGTTCTTTTTCGCAGTTACAAATATACGTCCTTATTACTTTACCTCTTCCGCTCTTTTTTAAATAGTAATTATTTTTTGGCTTGGTAACTATGTAAAAATCTAAATTAAATAGTCCCGTCGCTGTGTAACGTCCGCATCACGTTTTTTTTATTTTTATTTTCATCCTGAGTTAAGCCTTCGATGCCAACTCACTCGTACGCATTCGTGAATAATTCGCGGATCTGAGAAATAAAATAAAATATTACGGCTGTTAAGTCATAAAAATTGCAAAGCGTCGGATTGTGCGTGAAACAAACAGTGGATCTCCTTCGTAGCAAAAAGTAAATACTAAACAACTTGATTGGTCTGGCAGTATTTAAATTACATCATGTAAATAACTGCAGACTGACGTCTATCGAACGGCAAATAGGTATTAATATACATATTTATATATATATATTTATATTTGTATATATTACCTATAATTAGTTTTTTCTTATCTTAGATAAGTTATCTGCATGGCCTACTGTGCCAATGGAAGCATTTGCTGTCACTTTGCAATGGCATTGCATGTATCATAATCGTTCCTTTAAATGTCTCAAAAAACGTTTCAATTCTCTGATATTTTCTCCTTAACTAATAGCGATCGCCAAGCAAGCTAGTTTTATTCGTTCACAAGAGTGACATTTAATTCCGTTTCATTTATCTCGCCACGAATTAATCCTAAATGGAGGGATTAGAAAAGAAAATATAATATATGATATTATATATATAATAGATAATATTATATTTAATATAATATTATATTATATATAAATATATATCTAATATACATAATATATATTATATTTAATATATGATAAATAATATATTAAATATAAGTATATACATATATATCTCGAAACTTTCTCGCTTGGCGACACACCAGGCATTTGTCATTCTGGCAGTGTTATACGTTGTAGGTAATATAATTATTTCGTTAAATCCGTCGTTCTTGATACCTGGAGACTCTGTATACAGTAATTGCGATAAATCCGTAGAACCGTATTAATTATACGTACGACTGTTATTCACAATCGGATACCCTTATTGCTTAATAAATGGCACTGATTATTGAAATATTTATGAGTATCGTTGCTGTCTCGAATCTACACAGTCGAATAAAGTACATTTATTCCCTACCGTTGTCTCGGTTCTACAACGATCTAAACTAAATTCGCGTATCAAGTTCGGAGCAGTGGATCCTTCCCTACAATTGAATTCTTTACGAAAGGCAACACGTGATTTGTATTCCCATACTCCCTAGAAAATCTTTCCTTTTTCTTTCGCGTGAAATATAGATGATTGAGAGAGTGTATGTCGATCGAATATCGACTAAGGAATATTTTTTCTTTTTTTCGTTAAATCGATGGTGAGATGTGCCGTTGTTGATACATATATAAAATAAGTAAAAACGCGCGCAAATTCGGAGAATGTTCTCGCGGAAGAGTCTTCCATTCACGCTATGCAAAGCAGTATATTGTCTCATACCGGGTGAATGGAGAAGGGCTTTTGTTTAAACGTCGCTATAAACGTTCAGAATCCCACGATCGTCGTCGTCGCCAATTCGAGATTGCTTTTTATAATTAATTTGGTTTTGCTTGTGTATCGGTGAGTCTCCGAGCATTGCTAGCATATATTTTCGCGTAGGCGAGTGTACCGTATTTTGTTAGGGAGGCACGTAGGGGGGTGGTTTCCTGTACGTCGGAGTAGGTTTGGGACGATTTTGTCGATTGGTGTCACGATTCGTGGCGAATGGCGGCGGCGGTTGGTACGGTTCCTCGGAGTTCTCCTTAGGCAACATCGGCACATCGGCGCCGTCCTCGGTTTTCTGATACTCGGGCGGTGGAAGAGGTGGCTTTTCTTCCTTCAGAATTACGGGTGACTTATTGCCTGAAATCATGCCAAGTGTCAGTGAGAGACAGATATATTGCCAAGCTAATATTGCCAAGCTAATATATTTCCATTAATATACTGATAAATAATTGTTACCAGGATCCGGTTTCTCTTCCAGCTCGTCCTGGAAAATCACGGGAATTCCTTTGTTCCGGAAACTCTGCCGCTCGTCATCTTGTTCACTGACGCTCATCTTCCCACTACGTCTTCGCTTGTGTAACACGCATGCGATTATTCCCGCTAGAATGAGCATAGCAGCGATAATAATCGCTGGCAGGACAAACGTGAGAAGGTAATCATCATGGAACGCGCCAACGGATGTCGAATCGTCCACTGGTGGCACGTGGCTATCTGGCGAGTGAACGCCCGTTAATTCACCAAGGCAGATTCCCATGGGAATCACCGTGATCTGCTTCACCGGGAATTTCAGACCCATCACGTCTAACACCTCGTCTGTTACGGAGCGTCGGTCATTATCGCTCTTCACAAGCACGGATCGCAGCCTGTTGACTTCGTCGTGGGCACAATATGACGTAGGTAGAGTTCTGTTGTGCCATGTGATGACGGTACTGCCGTTTGAGATGTTGTGCAGCAAGATAGCGCTCGTGTCTCTGTCCCCGTAAAGATCACGCAGTTTCTCGACAAAATTGCGCTTCTGAAGTGCAGAATGCGCGAAAGAATCATAGGAAATATCTAACGTCATCGAGAATTCTACCGTATGTGCCATGGGAGGTGCTGAATGAACGACAACGACCAATCCGTCCGTGGCACTTGCACCTAGGAAATATTAATTTTTAATTATTCAATTGTTATAAACATGTTTCCGATTTTAGAAAATAGAATATTCTTCTACCTTCTTTATCAACGACAACCAACTGATATTCCTTACGGCCAATGTCGGTAATCATTGGCACACCGTAAAATTCTTGATTCTTGCTGTCAAACTGCAGCCACTCGTAAGGTGGAATAGGTCTTCGGTCAATGGTTAAAAGTGACATTTTCATGTTTCGTGACGATCCATCCTCGGCATCAAAGAATGTATCCTTGAAAAATATACATAATTATCCACATTGTTGACATTGATAAAAATGATAAGAATTATTAAAATACATACTTCTGGCACTTTAAATACGAGCAACTGGCCAACTGTCGCATTAACATGATCAACTTGATTCCTAGGTACCGGCGGGAAATTCATTTTCGGCTCTTCGGTAAAGAGTTTTGGTATCTCGGGACGATTCATATCTTCGCATTGTCCAATACCTTGAAATACGACACGCTTTACCCTGATTTCTGGAGCGAGAACTGCTTTTAGAGAAGCTGATGGATCTCCGTCACTGTCGATAAGTACCTAATAACACATACATATTATTTTTTAAATCTGTGTAATTTATTGTAAAAAAAAGAGATGATACAGCAATTGTGTATTCTTACGCGCAATAATCTGTTTATATGTTCTCTCGGACACTCGCTACTTCTTGGAAGACTATCATTAGTCCATATGAAAATGGCTTGCTCACGATCAGTATTAATATCGATGGAACGAACTGTGATATGCTGGGTGTCACTGTCTCCGTAAAGTTCAGCCAAGCTTCGGATTACCTATAATCGAAAGACAATTAGAAATCAATAAAAAATAAAAATAGTTATCGGAATTTAGAAGATACAAGTTATAACTATTTATACGTATTATACATATATACATTTAATACACACCTGGAGTTCCCAATCAACGTCTGTTGGAAATTCGATTCGTTTATCGATTTTCAAGTAAATGCTAAATTCGTGATTGACGCTACGACTCAGCTTATGTTGTTGAACATGTATATCGAGACTATCAGTAACATTGGCACCTTCTCTATCCATGGCAACCAGTTCATAATTCCAGGTAGATATGTCGTTTTCGAGAGGCCTATTGATAGAGAATTTGTAGAATAAAACTTGTTCTGCTTTGTCGAAGAAATAAATATAAGAAACGTCACATAAACTTACAATCCATAGACTTCCTGGGTATGATGGTTAAACTGAAGCCAGTTTGTTGTCTTGAGTGGTATACCTTGCCAGTATAAACTCAATTTCAGGTTCCTCGTGTTGCCGTCTTCCAAATCAGTGAAGGTGTCGGCCGGAATGACATAACTCAACGGTTTACCGGCAGTCACTGGTATCTTCTTTAATCTCCTATCGCGTCTCGGTGGGAAGTTGACTTGGCCATACTCGATACTCTCTGTGGTAATCCGAGCTGTCGTCGTTGTTGTGGTTGTAGGTGCCGCGGTAGTAGTCGTGGTCGTAGTTGTGGTAGTGCTAGTAGTGGACGGTGTTGTGCTTGACGTCGTTGTGCGAAGATCCAACGTTGATGGCATCGTAGTCGTAGTTGTCTCATTCGTTGCGACTACAGGTGTAATAGTAGAAGTGCTAACATTCGTTGCGATTGCAGGTGAAAGAGTGGTGGTGATGTTAACGTCCGTGACGATGAATGTTGGTACAGTAGTCGGTTCTTTCATGGAAATCGTAGTTTGTTCCGACTAGGCGAGAAAAGATTGCATATCAAAATGCATGACGAATTACTGCGTTGAGAAAAGTGGAGTAGTAATTCTATGTGAGAGAAATTTGCGTAATAACGGTAGAATATTTAAGCTGCTATTAACGCGCCGTTAATAACGGTGAACGCCGTTAATAACGGGTATAAACAGACTATTTTGATTAGGACGATAACAATTTGTCTCAGCGAAGCGACAAACCGATACTACAGCGCGAGGAAGTTGGTGTGTATAGGCGGCGTGAACTATTATACAAATGAGAGAAGCGCTAAAGCACGTAAGCATTACCTCTTCCGTCGTAACATTAGTAATACCGACGATCTCCGTCTCGATTTTGTCGAAGACACTAGTCTGGATGGCCGATGTGCTAAAAGGCGGCAGAGTGGTTACTGGAGGAGGAATCGTAGTAATATCCGAAGGAATGGTTGGTAAAACGGTAACGGGTTCGGCAGGTTCCACGGGTTTCGTTTTCTCCGTCGACGATTCCTCGTCCGTAGTCTCCGATCGCGGAGATTCTATCGATGGGGCTACAGCGGTGGAGATACTAGCTGTTGCTGTTATATCGGTCACTGATGTGACGGTCGTTGTGGTGCTACTAGTAGAAGTTACAATCGTTGGCGTGGCTTGGGTGGTGGTTGTAGTTGTCGTCGTGGTGGTGGAGGTAGTTGTAGTTGTTGATGGTGATGATGTAGTAAGTTCAGTGGTTCTTGTCTGCGAAATCGTTAGTAGATGCGATGTATGGCACGAAATACGAGTTGTTAGTTACGTTTTGAAGGGAAGAAGTTGTACAACCAAGAAGTTGTACAAGTAGAGAACCAAGTATCAGGTTTTCGTCTGCGAAGAGATATTCGCGACGCAATCTGTACAGCATACTTTTGAACGCACGTATGGACGGACACGGAGTATACAGTTTGCGAAAACGAAATAGAGGCCAGCGTTAAAATACACAATACCCAGTAGCTATTCTAAACTCTTAAAGCGCAACGATTCCCCCGCAAGCGGTATGGCAAATGGCGAATGAGGAGTGCAGAAATAGGAATCTTCTTAATGTCAAACCGTAGTAGAGCCATGGTATCTCGAATATAAACGTTGATCAAAGGGAATCAATCGCAGTGGTGTTTGATTCCATAAGACACTTACCGTAGTCGTAGTTTTATTATCCAATTCACTTTGACTCATTCTCGGTATTATCTCTTGTTCATCGGCGTCTTCGTTCTGAAATGATTAACGTATATCGATGAAAAATATTTGATCGTTGCGTTTATTGCACATTTCATACGATTTTCATTAAAAACAGTATGGTCGTGATTATGGCAAGTTACTCTTACTATGACACTTACCTTCCAATCGATCGTCTCCTCGCCGTGATGATGTCGATGTGGATGTTTCAAGTCTGGTATGAAAGTCGGCGGTACTCCGAAGTTATCATCGTTATCATCTTCCTCGTTCTCCTCGTCGTAATCACCATCGTAGTCGTCATCGTAACCGCCGTAATCGTCCGAATCACCGTAATCGCCGGATCCAGCTTCTCGTCTATTTCGCAGGAAGGAATTCAAATCCGTCCTGACGCGCCACGACATCACAGGAAGCTGCAGAACTTCTGCTAGAGTACCGTCCTTCGCTTGCTCCCGTAATTGTTTCACCAACTCTGTTTGATGTTTCCATAAGTGACCGTCGCAGCCAACCTACGAACGCGCATAGATGTACCTGGTTTTTCTCTTGATTGGCGAGATTTCAAAAAATGAGATATCGCAAAAACTGATAACAAAAAATTATGTAAAATATCGTAGTTAAATATCGTTATGCTTGCAAATATTAAATAACCGTTAAGAAAATTAATTTCGAATCTCACCTGCCACTGAATAGTAGTCAAATGACTCTCTTTATTTTTGTGATGCCTAACGTTCCCAGGTCCGGTAAAGATAACGGAGGAATCCAGTGCGGTGGCATCCTTGATACTTTGGGAATGCATCGAGAATGCGCTCTGAAGAACGTAAAAATAAAAATTTTATCATAGCTTCTTAATAGACAAAGGAAATTCAATAGAACAGCCAGTTGAATAATTTTTTAATCACTTTTTTTTACAATAAGCACGATTTCTTTCAATCTCTGAAGTACGAATTATGTCTCAAAGGAACGCAACGAGAAACGATTAATATCAAATAGTAGAATCAATACCGTGTGCATTCCCAGAAATCCGGCGAGGTTTTCGATAGCATTCACCCTAACGGTAGGCGACAGTTGGTCCATCCGCGCATCCAGCAGAATTGTGAGAATCGTCTGGTCCTCTCCGTCATCGCAGTGTGTCTGCAATTAGGATCGCACTATTTCACATCAGTCGCCAACTTTCCGTTTACGCCTACCAACATGCGAAATTTCAAAGATCGAGGTCGCCAATCGTGGTATATACAACTGGACGAGGCAACGCGTTATGCACGCAGCAACATCAATTGATGTCAATCAGTTAAAATCCGCGAGGAGTAATGTCTTTACGACATTTAAACGCAGCGATGCGATTGCAACGGGTGCTCGCCGTTCTGACGGATTTATATCACGATGGTTTGAGGTTCCACTATAAATTCATCAAACGCGGATTTTATCGATCGCGACTAAATTACGAGTTGAAAAATATATAACATCCGGAAAGTAGATATCTTTTCACTCATGCTTCATTCAGAACAGTTTTTCAAACGTTATTTTGCTCTTTATCAGCGTCACGCAAACGGCGCAGAAACGCTTTTCGCTGACGATTTAAACGTACCTGTGCAACGTTCACCAAAAGTTCACCCTTTGTCCACGCTTTTTTATCTTTAAGTTCTATTAATCATTAGTGAATGGAAGGCACGTACAGCGGGGACCTGTTGTTCGACTTGGATAAGAAATTTGAAACGATGCCAGCGATACGTTTTCACAGCTAACGATCCTCTCGCTGGTTTCGTTGTTCGTATTTTCGTTACGCTGAGTTAACGTTTATCGATATAACTTACCTTACCGTCCTTATGCTTGAGTTCCTCTAACTTCTCGGATATAACTTGCACGACGAATTGATCCTTGGCGGTGTCATGGTGCTTGCCGACAGCCGTGACGCTCAGGTGATAATTGCCCATGTCCTTCTTTAACGGCACGCCCAAGAGAGTGGAGACAGCGTCGTCCCAGTGCATCCATTGTGGCAAACGATCACGATCTACGGTCTCGTGAACCTAATGCGTTAATGCGTTTTTAACGTGTGAAAACCATATTCCCCCGCTGCTGTTCCTCTCGAGAGGATAATTATTCGTGCAGTCTTTGCGTCGGGGTATCGTGCAAACTTTTGAATCGCCTTCGCACGAATGGAAGGAACGTGTCCCGTTGCCCGAATAATTTCGAAGACAAAGGGAAGACTAGGGCCATTCAACCTAAGAAGGATTTCCGGTGATGAGATTTGTCAGGAGACGGCGGGGAGTAAATTGAATCGCAAATATGGATTCAACGAGAGATGTCGAGTCGGCAGGAACTCGAGAGGGAAGAAAATGACAGATGTGAGGACAAGCAAATCAATAGCGTTCAAGCAGCGGCGGGCATCGCTGATACTTGACGGCGCTACGAGGCTCGATAAATACGAAAGAAGGACGTTCTCAAGTAGTCTAAATCCGACGCGACTTTTATCTCGGACGAACGCTGAATGCAAGTACGGTGTACTTAAATAAGATTTTTTCCTACTCCTCGTACAAAAAGATCTTTCAATGAGATACAAACGTTCGCGTGTAATTCGTTAACAGAATCGATTAGCGTTAAACATCTACTAAAAGAATGCCGTATTCTCTAGTCAAACATTAAATTTCTTTTTTTTTAAGCCCGGTTTTTAATTTTCTGATTAATTCGTGATTAAACTTAATTGGATAATAATGTAAAAGTTATGTTTTTCCATGGTTAATCATTAAACTGATAATTTTGTGAGTAATTTTTGAAGTTATTATATAAAACCATTAGTTTAATGATTAATCATAGCTATATAGAAAAATACAATTGTTACACTATCATCAAATTGAGTAAGTTTAAATAAATCACAACTAGAAATTGAAAAACCAAGTCTTAAAGTTTCAGAATTGATACGAGAATCTTTTTGCGGAAGCCCACTTTCGAGATTTAATTTAATTTAAAATTCGAGTAACGTAGGACGAATATTTTTCTCATCAGGGACCCGTAGTGCAGAACGGGTAGAGAGATGGTCTTCCGGTCACGTTCGTGGTCGAAGAATAAGTCGCGTAGCCGAACTTACCTCATAAAAATCCACGCTTCCCGAAAAAGCTTGCCGCGGTATTTTCATCCTGAAGATGTGGCCGACCGGGACGACGGAGTCCGGCACGCCCCATGCCCTTTCGACCCGAGAGGCGTGCCTCCTGCCATCACGAGACGACGATCCGTGCTCGTAACGATCGGAACGGCCGTGAGACGTATGATGATTTATCAGGACGGACCCAACGGGCACGTTGTCATTGTCGTTGTCCTCACCGACGTCATCGAAGACCAGGTCGTCCTCTTGCAGACTGAGGCCCAATGACAGAGGCAGCAGGAGTAGGACGCACGCGAGGATGTAAGGATGCTTCTTCATATTTCGGGGGAATTCTCAGTCACTGATACCATACCATGCTGCTACGCCTGCAACGAGTCAAACCACGTCCATTCAGTTCGAGTCACGATCGCTATGATAAACATCGAACGATGTCAATGTCGTAATAATTAACGCGCGTGGTTAATTCCGATTGCTGAAACGAGGACACGCTCTGGTGAAACGAGATCATTACGAGTTGAGCCTTCGACCCTTAAAATATCGCGAGATCGAACATAGCTTTCCATTCTTCGTCTCAAATTGAGATAAACGATCTCTCTTCGCCACATTGTTTGGCGCATTAAAAGACGTACGGTATAATAACTCACGTAAGATAATCATATCAACGCATAGCATATACTAACAATACAACAATTTGTCTGCACTGAAAAAAATACTTAAAACTTTGTGAGATATACCTAATATTTATTCCACTAAAATAAATCCTTATTTAAATAAGGCGAAATTTGATTCTTAGCAAATAAATCATCTATTTTACAGTTAATTAGAAAAGTGAAATATATTTCATAGAAATATATATTCCGTCAACACAAATTCTTTTATAGCCAATAAATATCGAAGTCACAATTTGCTCTTTTCAATATTTCAATCATTTTTTTTTAGTGTAAGTAACAATATCTTTTTTCCGAAAATTACAATTCTTTATCCGAAGACAATGTGGGGTTTAAAAGATCGATAGCGCGCATGAAATAAATAAAATACAATCAAACGCAATGCGATTAAATAGAAAGGCGTATTGTATCGATCGGTGAACACCGATAATTAGATGTCAGCTGATAATTATTCGACACATCTGATTAAGTTCGGCCCGAGACTAATGGAACATTTTCGTAATCGGGGGAGCAAACTCGCATGCATCCAATGGTGTCCAATGATAGCCAATAAACGCCTCGCCGTTACTTTTTTATTTCCCTTTATCGCTCATACCGTCGAGCTACGTTTCATTAATCGGTGCGGCCGAACAATGAGAAGCTGACAGTTAAGCCGTTCATCGCTGGATTCTCTCTCGCAACCGGTAAACCGTCGATAAAATCGAGAGATTCAGTTTTATCGAAACGCGACTCGTACCTCTTGCACCACGTGTTTCGATCGCAAACGATCGATTCGTATTATTTCGGTAACATCTGCTGAAATTGTTCGGGGAAGCCCGAATAATTCGAGATAAATGGAATGGTACGAATAATGCTTCGAACAATTTTTTCCTGGTCGGCGTCACCGCGTGACAAATCGAGCAAATTAATCGAAACGAGGATAATAGTCAGTTTACAGAGAATTCATCGTCAAGCTAGTTTAATCGCACGGAAGTTATGCATGTCGCGCGACATTTATCGTACGATTTTCGAACTCTTCGATCGGCCGTGACACAACGATAAGAAAAGTTCCCATTGAACGTCCCCGAGGTCGCAATAGAAATCAGATCGCAAATCATATTTTTAGTTGCCGATAATGGAAATCAAACTTTAATACGCGAGACACGATGTTTTACAACCGAGAGTGCAGAAAGGTCGGAGAAACGACCGCGATGCGTTCGCATCGATTTCAAGGATCGAGAACTGCGCGGTCTGTCAGTCATGTATAAGAGTTTGAGCGCATTAATCGCGCTGATGAAAACGAGGGTAACGCGATACGCTAAACTCTCGTCGGAACGACTGCGAAGACGGTCAACAGACCGCGAAGGTTATACAGTGGGTGTAGACAATTGAGTTTATGCCCGCATTTACATGCGTTCGCACGGGGTGAGATATAGCAGTGAGCTCATTATTCCTCGCTTATACCGCGATCCGACAGCTGTCTTAAATAAAAATAGTGGAAGGCCGGGGCGATGCGCACAAAGAAACAGCTCCTCCATGATTTTATAATAATTCTCATGAAGAGTCCATCACGCGACAGAACTATGGACGCAGAACTATGAACGGTTATGAGCGCTCGTTCGTTTTACGTTGCGGCGTTGTCGGCAAGTTATTTATTTAACGAGTCGACTTCCCTCGCATCGCGTGACACAAATATTGAATCCTGATATCACACGACGAGCCGTGATTTTTACAGGATGGAGCACACGGTCGACGCATGCTGACCGATCGTAGGTAGATGAGCGTGTCTGGTGACAAACGATTTAAAAGTCCGTGCAAAATGAACGCGGAAGAGGATAGGAGCGTTTATCACAATAGGGATTGCAAAACGATCGCTCTCGTACGCGTCCACCCTCGCGTCGCGAATCCCCACGCCGGACTTAATACGATTTCACGGTCGCAATATCGCGCAACACGAGAGAACGAATATTTATCAAAGCTTAACGATCGAATATCGCGATTGTTCGAATGCGCGGGGAGTGGTGTTTGATTGTCCGGCGAACGCGATGTGATTTTCCTGTCTCTGGTGCCTCCGGAGGATTCCAGGAATACGCTATTTAGATAAAATATATGTTTGATAATAATAGGTGTACTCTGATCGCGCTATGTGCACGTGAAAAATTTATGTTGCTCGAAAAAAAGGATAAAGAATGCAAGTATTCAAATATCATTGGAAATCTATCGTAGGTACATGAAAACAGTTTTGTGCTGAAGTATCTAAAAATTTAGCAAGATACAAATCTGAAAATAATTTTGTTGAACCATCAAAATAATTATGTAGGACACTTAAACTGATTCCTACTTGCTAGAACGTCAAAACTTTTAGCGTTGCTCATCATGCTTAAGATTCTGCGTAACTATTTTGATGGTCCAATAACATTATCTCAGACCTACCTAACTAAATATTTAGATACTCCAGCAAAATCGTTGGCTGCGTTCAGCACAAAAAGCAGCTTTGCAACTGTAATTACTAATTAATGGGTCAATTCTAAGCAGAATCGTAAGACTCGTAATGTGTTCTCGTAAAACTTGTATATATAAGAACTTATGACTAGTATTCTAATTTTATGCGAATGTATCGTAAGACGTACGATTACTCGTAAATATCTACGATTTCTTGTAAATTTTATGGCTAGTAAGAAGCTGTCTGCAAAAATATTGTATAAAGGTATTACGTACTTAAAAATTCTTACAAATCTTACAGGAATATATTACGAGCCTTACGATTCTGCTTAAAATTTATGCATTAATATAATTAGTCTTATAGTTCCTCATTGTATGTGTATGCACTGAAAAAAATGTTTGAAAATGGACAAACCAGAAAGTTTTCCGGTAAAATCTGCTCAAATTCTAGTTGAGATAACCGGAATTCTGGTTGATGTACATATATAATCAGAATTTTCTGGTTTGTCCCTTTTCAATCAAACATTTTTTTAAATGTGTGTATGGATTTAAATGTATAAACTAACCATATTAAGGAATTTTACAATTTACAATCGCAAAGCTGTTTCTATTGAACGCAGTTCATTTCTTCAGTGTAACCGTTCGACGCATATTTGTCACACTCTGACATATTCGACGACACATATCCTTTGACTCGCATCCGCATATAATCATTCCTTTATTCACGCGCGACAGATTTCGCCGCGTGCTCGAGACCTTGTCTCGAGTCTTACTGCGTGGTATGCAGGGCGCAAATGCGTCGCTGCAGGTGCAACGTACCGTCGCCGCGAGACACGCGTGCGATGAATGCGAGAATAGTAAGACCAGGCCGATATAGATGCCAGGGAGTCGAACGGAAGTGTATAAGGAACGTGGAAATCGATAGCTTCGTAATCCTGAGAAACGACGCGGTGCGGAGTACCGCGTATTCGGCGTCGCGGCTCATTGAACACCGACCTAACACGTGTACCTTCGATTTGTTTGCAACTCATTGTTCATCAGTTTACTGCAAATTCCATGACGCAAGATCTCCACCACGATATTTCTCCTGTAGTAAAAAGGCGTCAATATTAATAGAAAGTACTACATTAAATTCATTCATATAATACCGTCGTTGAGTTCATTGATAAAATCGTCGCACTTTATTTCTTTTCTCGAAAGCCGCTTACATAGGTCTTTCGAGTCAGTGACCTTAAATGGATTAATCGATGCTGTCCCACGCGAGCGTATCGCCGACGATGCCTAGAGACGCGATACGAATTCCGCTCGTCGTGAACGGGAAGAGGAACGCCGTTCACCTTAAAGATTGAGAGGCGGTGAGAAATATGAAGAGGAAAGTTCACATCCAAATATAATAATACTACAACAATATTATTTATCGCGCGAGCGACTTCGCTGAATCCCGCATGCAAGAATAAACGAGCCTGCAGTTGACTTTATGCTGATAGTTATTTGTGAAAGTTTAAACATCGTCGTCAGGGGTCTGCATGTGTATGGAGAATGAAATTTTTAAAAGACGTTGGAGCGTCGTATGGATATCATCCGGTTCCCTCGCGATCTAAATTTAAAGCGACAACGCGACGCCGCGCGCGTAGAATTTCCTTTCTCGCGCCAGATTCTTCCGTATCTTCGGACAAATAAAGGCACCCCAAAAAAAAAAAACGTAAGGTGTAAGCAATAGCAAGTTCATAATATTTATTTACTTACTTTTATGTTTCACTGTTTAAGTTTTTTTGTACGCCATATAGTGAAAAAAAAATGACTAAATCTTAACACATGTATATTCTTTGAATAGTACTAAGTAAACATTACCCACAGTAAATCTATATTTATTCAATAAAAAAAATAATAGTTAAATCAAATTAATGGTCTTTGTTTCAAATAAATATTGTTTACATTTAGTAAATATTTACTTAGAGTTCAAGTAAATATTTACTTAGAGTATTCAAATATTTATTAAATTTTTTTTCAATGTAATCTCTCTCTCTCTCTCTTCTTTAATTAAAGAAAAAATTTAAAAGCGGTGAACGATGAAAAAATCTGACGTTATGTATAAATAAATTAATATCGTTTTTCACTGGCAGAGTTGGTGCGCACTCAGTGCACTTTAAAGCTGTTATACACCACAAATCGACGTAAAGATGTACGTTTAATAAAAATATAGAAACGAATTAAATCGCGTAATCATCAATACATTTTATTGTGCTATTTGATAAAATATACATTGGATATTTTATTAATTGAGATATCTCACTTTTACATTCAGATTAGATTAGTGTATAACATCTTTAATGTGCGCACCAGTTCTGACAGTGAAAAACACTATAAGTTTCGAGTCTTCAAGAACGATTCCAAGTGCTAGAAAAAGAAATGATAAGCATAGTAATCGCTGTACACAACGAATAATAGTATGCGAGAGCGCATTGATACGCTCGGGACGACTCTAATTATAGATATCGTATCACTGGCGCATTTATCCTCGTTAGCAACGCTCTGTTGCGTAACGTAACATCGTTATGCACGTGATTCACGCTCATGGACAAGTCAACCGCGGTAGTCGGTCAATAATATCAATCGTCGTCTCCATCATATTATCTATCGCATGTAACGTATTTCTCCCTGCCGAGAAACTTCCGCCGCGAAATGGTCATAACTTTGACCAGGAGCCTTCCTAACGAGTTTCGGCCAGCCTCGAGTGTCGTCGCGATAACCGCTTTTCGTGGCTCGTGTACACAGGGACCAACGTTTACACAGCCTTTATTCTTCCAGATGCTGTTGCGGCAGTCTTGGAAATACAGGCGAAGACGTTACCCTCTTTTTACTCGATGAAAACGACATCCTGTCTTAGCGTTAATCACGTGGCAAGCCTCCTACACGAAGAAAAAGTAATATGTGCTAGAATTCTAGTAAATTTTATGGAATTGGCAAATCCATATATAATGTGTGTGTGTGTGTGTGTGTGTGTGTGTGTGCGTGCGCGTGAGCACAAAAGTGCCCACTTATGTAAATGTACTTTACTTTTCTAGCAAATAAGCGATCGTCATTTAGTCTGTACTGTAACGTACTTTTTACATCTCGTAAAGTATACATCTATAAATTATTACACATCTTAATAGAACTTTCTTTATCGACGAGTATTTTTTGCTTCAGCGCTGACAAAATTTATTTTACTATGCGATAAAAAATACAAAGTATAATAAAGTCTTGAGAGTTGTTCGTGCTTGTACAGTTTCGAGCATAATATGATTTACTTTAATGTGATGTAATAATAACTTGAACGCGGATTTACTATAATCATAATGTATTTTTTATAGTTTTAAAAAAGCTGTTTTTTTTTCAAATTGCTAGAAAAAAAACAGAAAAATTTCGATTTTTTTTCCGAAAAATTGGTTTTTTGGAAAAATTGTTGTTTTTGCTATGTAAAAGTACATAATAAGTAACTTCTAAATTCCTTTATAAAATTAATGCGATCTATGAAATTATGTAGCATTATTTTTATTAAAATTTTTTGGTTATCCTTCTATTTTTATAGTAAAAACTAATCTAACCTTCCTTTAGTACATGGCAAAGCTTAAGTAGACAGATTTTTAACTCTAGTTTGTCACACTCCGATCTAATGAACTCCTGAAGTGTCTCTTTGTAATTTATTTTTTTTTTCAAATTTTGCTACGAATTCAATTTAAATCCAAATTATTTTCTAGACCTACTATTATCATATAAACATGATGTTTGGGCTCTATATTTTTAATTCTTGCAGTAAGTGCAATAGTATGTTTTGTACGTTTTATTAAATATATTATGCGACCTCAATCTTTTATACAATTTCAAAATTTCTGTTAACTTATCCCACTGTGTACCCTATATGCAATTATTTTCTTTGCGGAAAGAACCGAGAAGCAAACGTGGTAGGTTTTACGAGCACGCGTGAATTTTTCCAAAATGAATTTTTGTATCTTTGGGAAAAAACCAAAAAAATTGGAAAAATTGAGTTTTTCCTTTAAACTATAGTATTTTTTATTTTCAAGCAAGCAAAGTTGGTCATAAGTTTGGCAAAAATAACTATGTTGGGAGGATATGTTTACTAGTCTTACAAAGCAAAAATTAATCGATTAATTTTTCTCCATACAACAACAACATCGCGTGATAAGCGACGCGAATAACAAGTTCAGCGAGCCATATATTTTATTCAATCGGAAATTAAACAAATTGTGTAACAATCCAAACACGTTTATTTTACTGATATATTGGATTGATATTATATGGATTACTGATTGTTTAATACATATCAGTGTACTCAATTGCGATTCGGATGGATTAATAAATGAACGTGTTTGAAAACAGTAACAGCACCACCACGATTTCCGCTCTTGTGCTAATTCAGCGCGAATATGCGCGGCTTCGCGACAAATATTTGCGTGCGCAGCGCGAATAAGGCGCGTCGGGACTCCTATCGCGGCGGCGACGATCTTGGCAAAGGGAAGTAACGCGATACGTCGCTTACTTACTCGGTCTCTGCGTGTAAACTACCATATACCGAGAAGGATCTTAATTACACCGAGCGGTGCAATTATGCATGGCGACAGTGACCATGAAAGTTTATGAGGTGAATTGATGGATTCAGAAATTTTTATCAAGGAGGAAAGCTATTGGCGCATCGCAAGCAAAATTTTGTTTAAGGTCAAATATGAAATGATAAAATATTCAATTATTATTTAAATTATTACATTGAAAGAGTATTTTTCAAATGTATAACTCATAAAACGTTTTATTTAGAATTATATTATATAAAAAAGAATAATAAAATGGAATCTATTTTTTTATATTTAGGAATTTCTTAAATTAAAAATATTTTTAGAATATCAAAATTGTGATTAAGCATTTCAGAAATATTAAAAATATTATATAACATTTTGCTATAAGTATTTTTAAAAAAGTAGACTCCAAAAGAGACTCCGTCAGTGAATCAAATGAACGAATAATTGAGGCTGCACGATCGCGATTTTTAATGGGGGAACGATGCTGTAAAAACTACGAGTTGTTAAAGTGTATTTTAAGACTGTAATGTCGCAAACTCTCGCTAGTCATGTGCGAATTCTGTCTCGAACCGACCTGCGGCACTCTCGAGTTCTTCGAATAGAATGACAAGGAGGTTGAACTCTCGCAGAGATGCGGAAACTTGAGTTAAACAAAATATTCCGTACAGTATCAAGAGAGAAAATGGCTTTGGCAAAAGTTGGCGACTCACGTCTTGGCGAAAAGAGAACAAAGTGGAAAAACCGTTGAGCTTCTGAAATAAAAGAAAGTTATGCCGGACTTTCAGTCGATGTCTTGGCGACGTTTAAGCTGCAGGGGATTAATATCTTGTAAAATATTTTAGAAGTAATGCGCGAACGAAGTATTCCGTAAGTCATGCCATTAAATTACCAGAACGAAGAATTAACGCGGCGTTCGTTACGCGAAGAGCGCGACAAAATATTTGAGATCGTATTAATTTACTTCGGGCACGGAACACTCTGGGTTAACGAAAAATTATTAATGTACGTCCCTCCATCAGAAGCGACGGATGAATTAAATCGTAAAGTGGATTTAATAAAGCTCGACCATGCTTAGCTTGTTTCATAAACACTCAGGAATTAACTCCTTGTCCCACGGGATAAGGTAAAACTATTCTGCACTCTCGGTCCGCTTAATGCAAAATACGATGAGACGCACTGGTGTCCAGTGCTGAACAATGGTGACACTTCACAGGAGAACAGCTAAAAAATTCTTATAATTATATTACTGGATTACATGGAACGATTTTGCTGAAGTATTTACACGAAAGGAAAGATTTTATTGAAGTATCTATTTAAAACTTTAGGTATAAATACAGATTTGAAAATAATTTTGTTAGACCATCAAAATAATATGTACCTAAGACACTTAAAATAATTGTTACAATGTCAAAACTTTTTGTAGCATTGCTCATCATGCTTAAGATCTCTTCATAATTTCGATTCAATTAAGTTATTTTCAGATCAAATTATTTTCGGTTCAATTATTAAATTAATTTTACAATTATTAAAATTATTTTCAGATATGCATCCGGCTTTTAAATATTTCGAAATCGGTCTTTCCATGTAAAAACATAACTAGATACTAATCTAAAAAGAATTTGTTGGATTATTAAAATATAAGGCACTCAAGCTGGTTCAGGGAATGGTTACTATTAACCTTTTTGTAGCACTGCTTATCATGCTTGAATTTTCTACACAAATTTTGATAATTTAACAAAATTATTTTAAGATTTGTATATCTACTTAAATTTTTATATATTTTAGCAAAATCATTTTTTCCATACATGTATAAGTTGCACGTACTTGAAACATAATTATGTACGGAGTATAGATTCTGAGTTGACAGATTTATTTAATTTATCGTTTTTTTTTTAATTTTAGAATATCACGAATATTAACCAGAGCGATATATCAATATTACGAAATAAAATAAAATATGATCAGTTATCGAATTATATATAATATTATATATAAAACGACCGAATGGTATTATCGATTCAAGAAAGTTGGTAGAAAGGAATGTCGTTATAACTTCTCTCAACGTTTGCCAAATCCTGACAGATATCTTAAGACTATTTTAGACGTGCCGGTATAAAAGTTCCTCGGCCTCCCGGATTAAAGCTCCGTTAATAAAGCAATCGCGTGTTATCGCGTAATAGCGGAGCGATGGCTTGTATCGGACGACCTGTGTGCGCGCGGACATCCTGCGTTCAGACCTGGCTAAATTCGGCACGCCGACCGCTTCTGTATGGCATAATAATAAATTAATAACGTACCACCTCGCGTTGTGTACCTTCTTTTATGCCTCGATAAAGTCCGTTACACGTAAAACGAAAATTCATTACGGTCTTTATTGTGCTCGGTTACAGCGGCAGGCAACAATCAAATTACTGCCACGCTTCAGGGCGAATGAATCGCAGCGTCAAATATTGTACCGGAAACAATAAAATACATAGGTATATTTATATTACATGCGGGGGACGCTCACTGTTTTTTACTCCTCTTTGAATTTCTCGGTTGTCGTGATTGTGATGAACGCGATGAATAGTGCTTTGAATAGAAAAACGGATTTCGGACAAACGGTCTTTGTGTTAACGTGGCGTGTGTAACGAGAATAATAGACAAACGATGGAGATCCGTTTTATGTAAAAAAAAAAAACTATCTCTCGAGTGGTTCTTGCGAGAGCACTCTCTAGACATTGACGTCGTGAAGAAGATGAGCTCTTTTATGGAGGGGATATTGGACTGGTTTCCAATATGTAGGGCGAAAATATTATACTTTCCGGATGCTGGACGAAATGAAAATCGAGTCCCCCGAACATCGATGAATTTCTCAGCAGCATCATACCCGCCAGTCGCTATGCAAACGTTGATGTAGTAAGTCGGAGAGGCGTCGAGGAAAAGGTTGGTCCTTTTATATCTTCCCTACATGGTTGGTCGTGAACTCGGATATTGACAGACTGCATTTGCATATATTCGCGGGAATCGAGGTTCCCAAGAGAGCACTCCGCGGGGGCAGATGCGAGCAAAACAGGAAAGACATGGAAGAAGGGAGAAGAGAAACCGAATGGACGTGACAAATGTGGAGGTCTGGAGAGAATTTTCTATTCTCGGAATAATTTTTAATCCCTTGGATAAGACTCTCTGCATAAATTAAAAGAACGTTTGCGAGCGTAGAGAACGGATGGTTTTTGGACATCTCTGAATATATAGTTGAATATTCTTCTTCTTGATAAAACATAACGTAATGTTTTGTTCACTATTAAAAGAGAATAAGATAATGCAGCTTAGCATTAATTTGTAAATACAATAATTATTGATCGTATGAGTAAGTCGCGCGCGAGCAGGATCAGAATTTTAAATTATTCCGATAAAAACTATTCTCTAGTCTAGTTTCTTGTAAATCAAACCAGATTGTTTTCAAATCTGCAGAAACTGGACTCATTATGTATAGCATAATTCTAACAATTTAAAAAATTTTACATTATAACTTCGCGATCAAGCAAATCAGAAAACAATCCATGTAAAATACGCCCAATGTAAAATACAATGATATTCGACCAAATTCACAAGTTACAAATTCTGACGATAAATCTGGCGGATCATCACGTATGACATCCGCGTACGTGAAATATCATGATAATCCCGCGTTATCCGAAACGAAGTAAATCAGACATTAACCGGAGTTGGAGTTAAGGTACTTTAGACGTTATCTCGTTCGCGTTGCAGTCGATAAAAGTCACAATAATTTTTGATAGATGCCACGGAAGTTTTGTCGAAGCCGCGTAAGAAAAGAAAAAAAAAAGAAGAGTTCAAACCGGTACTCGGTCCCTGAAATACGATTTGAAGGTCTCCGCGATTCAGATATGTACCTTCACGTGCGAATGGAACGGAAGGCGACAGAGGGGAATCGGCAATGTCCGGACATATCGCTGGATAAACGTACAACCATCCCTTCGGTACTCACCGTTATTGCGAGATATTGTGTAGTTTGGCCACGTGCTCGTTGCACCGGGACAGTGGAGACAAAAAGAGGATCGCTCGCCTGGACAAATTTCCTGCTGGTCGCACACAAACGGTACAGCGGTAAATGTCATGGCTTTATTTCTATGCTGGAGGGCATAGAGAGAGAAATATTTGCTTTGCGCGAGTTGCCCCATACGACTCCACCGATTGAAGAGTGCGATAACTGAGACTCGACGAGCTCGAAGCGGACGTGCGGCGAATCGCAACAAACGACCGTGTAAATCGTAATTAACCCACGAAGATTAATAGACGGATACGTTTTATTTAACGGCTTAATCTTCTTCCGTATGCGCGAACCTCCGTCGTCGTGATTCATAAACCAATAAACGGTCGGTGTAACCGCCGCTTAGCGCGGCTCTCTTACATGCTCGTTGCACAATCTGTATTTGTTTAATATCCGTCGTAGTTAATCATATTTCCGAGGACTTTCGCTCGAGCAAGTCTCCCGCTGATTCATCGCGAAGAGACATGCTCCCGCGAAGCTGTCGCGAGGTAATCTTCCTCGCCGAGCATGTGCATCGAGACCTGGATGTTCCCTGAATGTCGAGGGTGTTTATCATTGTCCTCGAAACACGTTGAACTCTTCCTGAGTCTTCTTAAATTTGATTTTTTACGGTTCGCTCATTTTTAACTTTTTAGTAGATAAATGAGGTCACAGCCCCCCAAGTATAGTTTTTTTTCTAAATTTTGTTCTGAAAAAGAAAATAAAAAGTATTGCCCAGAAGTTCATTATTTTTACATTTTTCTATCTCGTAATTAATTAATGTAAATTTAATTATAACATAATATATTAATAAAAAATTTTTAATTAAAATATTTTTTGGATGCTCTAAATATGTATAAACTTGCGCATCTTTAAACCACTTAAAAGTTAATCCTCCATCGACAATGTTGGACTTTAAAGACCCAGTCATTTTTTTAAATTCTGGTACATTACTTAATTAACTTAATAATTTTTAATGCTTCTTAGCAAAAAATAAATAAAATACAATCCAACTTCTATAATAGCAAAAACTCATTGTCGAAGCTTTCACAAGTAAGTATTTTTCAGATCTTTACGCAATATGAAACAATATAAAAATCTGCACTAAAGTTCGAAGACTCAGGGTGCAAATGAAGGGTGAAAATTTCACATCGCTGAGAATTAAGCTTCAAGTGCATGCCCCACAAATGCGTCATCGCTCGTTTCTCACGCGACTCGCCATCGTCGCAGCCTTCAGAGATTTCAACCTCCAGTTAAGAGACCTCCAGGTCGCGAAGGTTCGACCGCGCTGTGATAACAACAGCGATGTGAACTTCGTGAATAGGGGCATTGTGGGAGGCGCGGCCATCGTTCTTCAACACGTTTTATGTCTTACGTCGACTCAACTGAAGTTATGTTTACGAGAAAAACGCGGTGTCTGGTCCTTACCGATGGTTCGTCCGTTTATTCCTTTTCGTACCTTCGGGGCCTTCGATCCGCCTTCCTCGAGCTCGCTCTCGCCCTTTCCGTCCTTTTACTACCCTCGCATTTCTTTCGCTCGCGTTTCATTCGGTACTTAGTGCCAGACTTTCTTTACCCGCCGCAATTTCCACCGTTATATTTCTTTCGCTCCGTCTTTGCCGTTTCTCGTATTTCTCGCGATACTTTCTCGCACAATATACGTTAAAATCGTTGCGTTTCGTCGGCACCAAATGTCGGTTTAGTTTGCGTTGATATCAAATCGTGCGGTGCGCGATAACCTCGGGAGAATGGCTTAGTAATTATCACTGGATGTCAAATAATTTGCACGAGTTACGACCATTCATTATCACGGAACGAAGATTGAGCGATGATTAGCCGTAAAAGCAAATGGTGCGTGAGCTAAATTGGACAGCTCGATAAAACGGGCTTCCGTTTTGTCGCTCGGACTAAATCTGTGACATGATGTCACTCATTGTTTAGTGAGCGGACGATTAGTATTCGCTGCGAATTGTTCATAGAGAGAATGTAAGTTGGAGTCGCTGTTGAAGAGCGCTCATGCAAATGTACTAGTCGCATCGATGTGAAAACGTTGAAAAACTCCAAACATGTCAATGAAAAAAAGAAAAAAAAAACGAGCACCCGTCGATGCCGTAAAACGAAATTAATGTCGTTATTGACGTTTGCGTTTGAATACACGTTTGTCGAGCGACGCTCACCCCCCGGTTGTGTGGGACGATTTATTTACCGTGTCGTTATTAAGTTACGCGATATACAAACGCGCGGGATGTCGTTCAACAGGACGCAGCCGTCTGGATAGTTTTCGTTCGAAAAGTCTCAATAAACTTGACGGCATCACGGGGCGCAATTGCGTATCGTTGCATTTTCCGTTCCCATTTTATACGTCGCATTAATTACCAGCGAACGAATGCCGGCGTGAATTAGCACCCGGCAGTCGTATACGCGCGCTCAATATTAATTCCCGTATTGCTCGCGTCCCTTCCTAAGTGCCATTATCGTCATCGTCATTCTCGTCGTCGTCATTATCGTTCCCCGTCCGCGTCGCTTAAAATCCCGAAGCTTAATACGAATGGCACGTATAACCACTCCGTTGCTTTTGCAAACGGAACCTCCTCTCGGGCCCGGTGAGCGTAGTGTAATTAACGTAATTACTGCGCGCCATAATTACTGTTCAATCGGCCGGCACTCCGCGGACAAAACGACCGTAGTGTTTCTTCTCGGAAACACGGCCTCGGCATGATCGGCGGCACATGTAAGTCGCGAGATACAAACTCGATTTCCTCGGAGGCCCTCGCAGGCCGCTCGAGCGGGCGGCTTAATGCAGGTCGCCGACAAAAAACTTGACGGAGGGACGGGCCCGAGGTCCGACATGTGTTACGTGCTAATGCGCTGCTTTCACGAACAACTCGACTTGAGATCTTATGCATCGGGAAGAGCGAGGAAATGGAAGAAAAAAAAATGAAGCAGACCCGCCCGATCGTTTCGCACTTTCGCAGAAAAGAGCTTGCCCTTCGCGCTCCCGCGAATTTTTCATGTTCTAGATTGGTATTCTCATTGCAACTAATAAAATAATGATGCCGGCTGACGCCGATCCCAACGAAATAAACCGTCGCGTTGGCCAATTTCGTAATTCGCAAATAGAACATTCAGCGGATACCCGCGGTATTGAATACTTCTCTGTGTGTGTGTATTATGTGGGAAACTCTGTGAGGGACAAGGCCTATTTGAAGAGGCTGAGTTGCTCCCTCGACATACGGGGACTTTGTCCTTTTCTCCATCTCGAAGGATTATCCAGACCTAAGGGCATCGGATGTCCTTTCCCATTTGTCAACCCTTGTCTCATCAGTGATTCTTCTTTTCTGTCTTCCATGCGGGCCCAACCGCAATATTCCTCTCACGGCTGCGCGTACGGAGGGACTCACATAATACGTAATCTCATTTGCGTCGCAAGACCCGAGTGATCCTTCAGGATCAATTCATTACCGTAGCTGCCATGAACGCCGATGCTGAGAGTACCGACGATGACGTATTTAACGTTATCTTCCTTCCAACTGTCTGCGACGGTTTATACTGTCGCAAATTATACATGTCACGAAATATAATATAAAACATAGGTAATTAAAATATATACGTATAATGACGCTCTTTAAAAAATTTACAATATCTCTTCAAAGTCGCGCGGTACTCGGCAAATGAAAGTCATATTTGCGGATCTAATATTTAATTACCGAGAGAGGAAGAGGGAAAAATGTAACTTGCACTACAAGTACACCACGCATACCAATTATAACGTTTGCAAGCGGCAATGAGCGTCCGTGCACAGTTCGCGTGGAATGTATTACGGTATAATGCCGTTGGCCCGGCAATAGGCTTAATCAAGAGTGATAGAGCGTGCCGTCCACCTATTAATAAAGTAAGCACATCTCGTGGCGTGTGCCGCCAAGCACGATAATGTGATAGTGCAAATATTTCAGTTGTCTTTCTTTTGCATTTAAACAATACCTTCTCTATGATTTTCCTTTAATCACTATCATTAGTCGCCTCATCTAAAACGTAGTCGTACACTACACAGTCGCACGCTTTGTGTTAGCGTTGCAGACTCGCTAATTTTTGCGCGCGTAATGCCGTAACGAGGTTGCGTAAAATTGTCACTCCCGCGTTAATTCGGTTTGTGCTGAAATTAAAGTAGGAAAGCCTAGAAAAATTTTATTCTCAAATTTTAACTTATTAATTTTAAAATCAAAATTTAAATACTAATCGGGCTCTCGAAATTAAAAAAACAATAATATAACAATAATATACGGACAATGAGAGCGTTAACACAGCACGGTAATTGGTGCGCAATTTATACAATAGTCTAATAACATTCACATAATATGCAGTGAGTGCAAAAAGTATTCGTACAAGGAAATGTTTTATAAAAAAAGTCTTATTTGTAGAAAATAAACATTAATTATCAATTTTATACAATGAATACATTCTGTTCTAACATAAACAAATGAGTTTCGCATGTATTCTTGATCTTAGAAGCTAAATTTTTCGACTGTACGAATACTTTTCGAGCATCTAAATAATACAATTTTTAATTTTCGCTTAGTATCAGATGATATATTTTCTATAATTAATACACATCTTTTTGATATATATAATTTTAAGAAACATACAGTCTATTTTATTCTTTATATAAAATGTAAATAAATTATTAATTACCCAGCAAGAAATGATAGTCAATCAAACGTCGAATCGACGTTAAATTAGTGTTGAAATCACCGTATCGATATTGATTCGACATCAATTCGATGGCTCATTTCTCTCGCTGGATAATATTTACTTTTTAAAAATAAAGCTTATTAAAAAAATTTTTTTTGTACGAATACTTTTTGCACTCACTGTATATTAAAATTGTACAGTGATTGTCGATACCAGCTTATTTGGACGATTCGGTTTTTTTCAAACCATCTTCAGCAAATTCGTAGATCATTATCGTAGATGTATTGACAATAGTTGGAAGATGTTGAAACTATGTTCTATGTGAAACCGAGGATGAGTGTCTCCCTACTGTTTGGTTATTAATTTTAATTTACCCGATCTCTCCTTCTCCAATTTCGATTTCTTTCAGCCATTAACAAGATATTTCGATAATTCCGTCACGATCGCAGCCTACGGGGAAATTTCTTCGGCACGATGGTTCTCGCATACGCCATCGCCCATCGTGATTCATCCTTTGCTCATCCTATGCTCGCGCGTCCGTCTCCTCCGTCTCTCCGGCTGCTTACCTTCCTCAGATGCATAGCTGCGGTTGTTTTTATCGCCATAGGCGATGACCTCATGTATGCAACGTCGCTGTCCCGCCACGGTTACAGCCAAAGAGAAACGACGTGAGCGCAGCCGGTTTGCATCAACCCCCGAAAATAAATTCGCTCCCGGGCTTGTGCGAAATGACGCGCACGTTGCTGTATAGCGCATCGCTAAAAGCATTGAAGCGCCCAAGATGCGATGGCCGACCGTTCCCTCTCGTCCCTGATGTCGTACATCGTCAAGCTATGCCAAAATTGACGGCGAACGCTGTCGCCGATCGTTCCCCGAGTCTCGCGATGATCTTGTGACCCCATTCCCGCGCATGCGAAAGTGCGTGTGACAACATCGTTGACGTCATCGCCCATTACTGTAAGTATTTTGAGTAAACTTTTCGTTGCTCGTAATGTCCCGTAACGATACTCTCTCGTTTCGCTCGAGTTTTTTATGGAGTCGAACTTTCTGGTGCCGAAATGCAGGTATCCGTAAAATACCTGAGACCTCGTCTGCAAGACTGACCAGTTGTAAATGGTACGGAGAAGAGAGATCGCGAGATAAGAACGGTTGTGAACGCATGTACGCGTGCGAGGAGAAACGCGGGGAGAGGTAAAAGTGGGACGATCGTCGTGCATGTTTCAGAAACAGTACCATATTTGATGCGAGTCGCTCGGGGGAATCCACGGGACGAAGGAAGCCGGTGAAATTTTCACGAAAGCCGCGGAACCGATCGAACGGTACCACTGTCGCTGCAGATGCTCTACGTTCCCTGTTGAGCAGCGTATCATTGTACTCTGAATTATCTAAAAGGCGAGAGAATTCCGATATCGAATCTACTTTGCTATTCGAGATACTTTAGAAACGTCGAGATATTATTATTTATTTCCGTCCATTCGTAATGAATGATACTGTTATGTCGCTTTTAGAAAAGTAGATCTTGCTCCTAAAACAGGAAAGGTTTCAAAAAACTATTTTGAAAGCTCCGAACATTTCGCAGAGCAAAACGTCACTGCGATGAGAAGCCTCGTGAAATTTATAAACTTTGACAATGAGAAATTGCGAGCGGTATAACGAAAAGAAAAACATTAGAGTGCAGTCACATTTTCCTCGAGCCGACTCGTTACCTCTCTTTCTCTCTACCGTTGCTTCCACGATATGAAATTGAGAAGCGTGATGGCGGGCGTAAACTATAGGTTGCACGATGCAGGAATCACGTTACAGAAGCCATTGCCCTAGCTTGACCGTGGAAAAATCGACGTGCACAGCTTATTTATCAGGATGGTATCCAGAGAATAAATTTGGATCTGACAGTGATTTTATTTTGAAATGAATATTGAGCGGTTTTAAAAATTCATTACACGCTTCTCCGAGTTTGAGGTGTAAATCTACTTTTGAATTAAATATCAAATCTCGTGAAATACTATTTTTGAACGGATTTATGAGAACTTTAACGTTATGAACTTTCATAACATTTCAAATTGATTTAACTCGATACATGAATCGATATCACCAGTCGGGGGGCGTAACGTTGCAGAAATTCAATAAATGCGCGAGGCATCAAGTCGAATCGTTTTAACTGACGATATTTAATCACTAGCGGTGAACCGAGAGGCAAGTTTACGCACTAACAAACCTACCGAGCGTTGAATCGGCTTCCACCCGGAGTTGAACCAGTCGTTCCGTATTTTCGACGTGCAACCCCATCGACCGGTGATTCCGAAACATGGAACCTTTGTTCCGCCATGGCATTTCGCGTGCGTCCATACAAGCAATCGACGTAAAAGCGCCGGAAAAATTTCAGCCCGATTCAATGCATACCCTATTAACGATTTCTTTGTACTCGTGCACGAGCGTAGGTAAAACGCGCGTGGGTGAAATATCGGCGTGAGGCGTTGGTGGACAAGCGTAAAACGTAAACGCTTACATAAAATGAACGTAGAGGAAAGTGGGGAAAACCAATAGACTTGGTTAGGACGATTATCGATGTCCGTCAAATAGAATAGAAAAAAAAATGTAAAACAAAATTAATATTTTGAAGATCGTCAACTCGACATTATCGTAATTAACGTAATTAACGTTTGATACATTATCGAGCCCAATTTACCTTTCGCCTTTCTCATCAACCTACACGTGAAGATAACTTCGCGAGAAATGATGATAAAGAGAAGGCAATTTCCACCTTCATCGGCAGCGGAATGTATATCAGCCGCGCTGTCAGTTACTGTCAAAGAGATTGAGCGACAGCGCCTCAGGAATTTCTTCATTAACGTGAACTGGCTGCGTCGAAATGTCGATACCCCCAATTTCACCCACGTCGCCGAGACAGAATGCAAACATGGGCAAACATTACCGTGTATCTCGTATGAGACACGAGTTGTGCGTGCAAAGTTCGAATTCGCAACGCTTCCCGAGAATTCCGATCGCGAAAGTTTACGAATGTATAATATGAATCTCCTATATGAAAATTTTATCGCAACGTATGAAATATTTAAAAAAAATCGATTATTGCGAAGAATAATGCTAAGGTGGTCTAAAGGCTTAGGACGACAGAATGCAAGAGATCCGGGTTCGACTCCCGGCCGAGGCATTATTTTTCGCAATAAGTTTATTACAGTTTTTAAGTTGGGAAATTTGGGGGGATTATTAATATTTTCAGATTTGATTGCATTGAAAGTCCGACAACCATATCGGCACGCAATTATAATTTCTGAAATTAATTCATTTAAATGAATTTACAATAGTTCAACATCTTAACGTTCTGACCGTTATGGCGTTTCTTAATTTAAAGCATTAAATTTCAAAAAAAGATTTTTTTCTACATTTCGTAACAGTTACGTGCTCATTTAAAGAATTTGTTGGTAATCGTGACTCACTTATCGCGAGTTTACCTTCCTTTACATGCTTATCCTATTATCACTCGCGATAAGATTTCCGTTCATGCTTAAAGTTCGTACTCATAAAATATACGTGCCTCTGGGGAGCGATCATCAATCTACCGGAATGAGTTAGAATTATGTTAATAAACCTGCGCCACGTAGAGATGCATATAAACGTCGTAGAGAAACTACCGACGCTTTAACATACATTCGCACGCATTCAACTTCTAAGCTCATTCATAACTTCGTGAACCGAGAAGTCCATTCACTGCATTCGGTGCGCACAATATTACATTGCCTCCCATTTTGGTGCGAATCAATATACGTTCGCTTTACCGTGCCACTGTATCAAAAAGCATTTTTTTAGAAACGATTCGCGATTGTCAGTTATCACTGGCGTCCCAGATCTATTGAAAATTTATTAACAATCAATTTCCGGTGCGAGATACACCAATTTTTTTTTAATATTAAATAAAACATTATTTTTCTCTTAAACATTGACAAATAAAACAAAATACGATAAATATATAGATCAATTAACAAATAAACAAAATTATAAAACTCGTAACTTCTCATAAGATTTGTACTGCACTGAGAGAAAAATGATGTACTAAATTTTAATATTTGTTTGAATAGCTAACTGGATATTTACTAAATGTAAACATGTATTTATTTGATACAAGAACCATTAATTTTGTTTGATTCAACTATTATTTTTTATTTAGTAAATATTTGTTTTCCGCGTAAATAAATTTTATATTAGTATTATTCAAACAATTATTTATTAGAATTTAATATACATTTTTCTCTCGGTGTACGAACTTTAATTGGAATGCTTATTAGAGTATGAAACTTTATACAGTATCTTTACAGACAGCTTCTTGTTAGAGCTGTAAGATTTATGAGAAATCGTATTTGAAAAATGATCGCACATTTTATAATACGCATAGAATTACAACTCCTGCAGTCATAAATTCTTATAAATCTTA
Source organism: Mycetomoellerius zeteki (assembly GCF_001594055.1). NCBI lineage: Eukaryota > Metazoa > Arthropoda > Insecta > Hymenoptera > Formicidae > Mycetomoellerius > Mycetomoellerius zeteki. The sequence goes on along the minus strand of NW_017257683.1, from coordinate 53,760 downwards.
CGAGAATAAGTTATCAGCAAGAATTCTGCTTAAAGTTGACCCCATTAATTATCGATATTTAACTATACAAAAAAAAGCAATTACGAATTTAAACCAATGGGAATAAATCTAATTAAATAAAAAGAAATCCTATATTCAATCAAAATCGGATCTCAATGCTTAAATATTATTTTATAATACAAATCAAATTTAATTTCCCGTCTATCGTACGATCAATTGATTAGCGCGGCAAACATGATGAGAAATCTTGCATATTAATGCCGTGTGCTTAATTATCTAAATTCATTGATCATATGAACATCCGCGCATCCGGTAGGATTACAGCTTGATAGAGCCTTAACAAGCAATGCCAATATTTTGCTTGCAGAAAGATTTACGACTGAGAAGAAGCACACGCGCGCGAGATATATTTATCGATCTTCGCGCGAGAATTATTACTACCGCAGCTCGCGTATTGCCGGTACGGAGGGAAGAGAAATAGATTTCTAAGCGTCGCGATAATTGACTCTGATGTGTACCACACCTGCCTCACTACGTGTCGCGAGTCTTTGTTTTTTCAGGGACAAATTATAGCGATTGCGTTCAACGTAAATCCGATCAAGAACGACCCGAAATGAAAAATACTCGAGCAAAGATAGAAATTACTTCTATACTTTGCTCTTGATAGTCGCTCTAATTTAAAATCGAGGACAATCAGTCCAGCGGAGTTCATTGAAATTCCTGGAGCTCGTCCAGTTCTCTCTGGTTTGCCCGGGAGAAATGACAAGCTCCAGCGGGATCTGTAATAATCCCGGTAATCTGGCGGATCGAGAACGATTCCGTTGAAGAATTTCCCATCCGTCGAAATTCAGACCGTTTCTTGGTGTGCGCAAACAATTGCTCATTTATGGACGCACTTTGCATCGCTCTTTCTCATATATAACGTACAACGCGCGCAATCGTGTGCTATGCATTCGACATTTATCGCGGCTCATTCGCGTGATTTAGGAGGTAACGTAAAATACAGGCGGCGGTCTCACGTTCGACGTGACGGATTTTCGAAAGGGGCAAAGAGGAAATAAGACGACGCTCAGTCCGACGAGATATATTCGCGTTCTCTTTCTTTTTTTTCGTCGTCCTTAATACTACGTGTATTTTTTTACTCGGCAGAATCATCCACCGAAATATCGTTCCTGTCCGGCTTTTATTTCTTTTTATATAAAATAGTGACTGAATTATAATAAGTAAATAAGTACAAGTAAACGGGGTTACTAGTTATCTAGCCTCATTAAGGCATCACGTAATAATACCCACCCTTGTTATGTACCTTTCAACTTTATCATGTCCGATAACGAGTTGCCGTCCATCGCGTCCTCGTTTAAAAAAACTTCGTTTCGAGACGCCGAAGAGATTTTTCCAATTTTAATTTACGGAGCATCCAAGGATCGTGGATAACATTTTATTCGCTTCCGGAATGAAATGTTATCCGTTGTCGACTCGTAATTTTACGCTGAGGGAATGCTATCGACAAATACCGCGGAGAAAATACATCCATAAGATTCGCGATCGAATTAGCGAATATTCGACGCTGTCTATCAGAATGTTGAACGCGAGTGAGATACGTGTACGTTCGTTCGAATAGCGCGAAGAAAAACAAGGTCGCCTTTGTACGAGCGGAAGTCGGAATGAAGAAGGGTGGGTGCGACTTCCTTCGAAACCCTTGTCGATCTCTAGATACTGAACACGAGATGACACACGAGAATGAGTTCTGCAACAAATTACTGTGTCCCTTCGTATTCATTAATTTTGCTCATTTGCTTTTCTTTCTTTTCCCACAGTGTCGTGACTCTATTCCACATCTGAAAATATCGTAACGCACTGCTTGGGATAATATCACCAGCTTGGGTGTATCTCCGGTGGGACTATTCAAACCTTTATCTCACGTAATATCACAAAAGCCCGTCGTGTTTTATCGTGCGCCCGGAAACTTTGTACGCGTTCTTTAACACGATAAATATACGTTATCGTAATGAGACCACGATAATCACTTGCACTCCAAGTACATCTCTGAGGAGTTTGCTAGGAGAATCGGGTAAATTTGATACGCAAACAACGAACCGCTGCGCACTCATCAAGAGATAAACACGGCGGTTGTTGTAATTAACAACCATTTTCATATTTCAAATACTAATTTAATAAAACGATAAATTAACGCAATCACTGAAATTATGTTATTTGCAAAATACACATAAGTGAACAAAATGTCCTTCTAATAAATTAATTAATTAATCCGCATGGTATTATACATATTTTAATGTTATGTATACAATAAATTGGTTATGAAGTATACGTTATATTTATTATCCCATTTTATAGAAGGATATTTTATTTATATAAATCAATATTCGCGGCAGCACTCAAATGGAAATCGATATTTCGAAAAGAGACAAAGAAAATGAAAATTGCAATGAAAATCACGCTGGTAGAATTTGACGATCGCGTGCAAATAAGTTCCAATTTCAATATTCCGCTGCAAAAAATTTCTAGTTGAAAATAGGCAAACCAGAAGATATTGATAATATCAATCAGAATTCCGGTTATCTCTTGGAATTATAATAGATTCATTCAGAAAATTCTGACTTGTTCATTTTCACAACGTAGCAAGATTTTTTTATTGAAATACGTAATTAGACGGATCTGAAAATAATTTTGTAGGTACCTCAAGCTAACAATGAGTAATGATGCATAAAGTTTTGATATTCTAGCAACCAGTTTGAGCGTCTTATTTTGATAGTCCAACAAAATTATTTTCAGATTTGTATCCAGCTTAAATTTTAGATATTTCAACAAAACCATTCTTTCCGTACAGAATTCCCAAAGACATACAACATGGACTGCGCCATTCATGTGTAAAATTGATCGACAAAAATGGAAGGGATAGGAACGTAAAGACGGCTTGTCTCCATCCTTCTATTCAACCAATCACAATATCTCAGAAAGAGAGGGAGATTGATCGTCTTCACGCTCCCTTTTTCTCATTTTTGTTGACATTTGATATACTATTTAGATACGAATAGCACAGTACACTATGTTTTTCAGAATTCCAATTAGTGCAATCAGACTCTTTTCCCAGTATGGAATCTTGTCTTTGCATCGAGAAAAGCAGGGATCGAAGTAACAGTTAGTTCGACAATGGAGCGATCTGAATTTTAGGGCTTCTAACTTTCAATGACTCGCGCGTCCGCGGCTTCTCCACTCCGTGAGGCTTTCATTTGTCGGATACCCATTCTTCTTCCGCCAAGTTGTCGCGCCCGACAGCGCGGGACGAATATCCGCCTCCGTCGCGTTCCATTTTCCATTTAAGCCCGTAAATGGGACACGCTCGACCGCCGGTCGGGTTAATTAATCGTGACCAGGATGCGGGCGCTGCACCGTGCGAAAAATATGTTCTACAACCCCCCGCGCTCCTCGCCCTCGGCGGTCGCGAAGTTGTTCCGGAGAGCGGAAAGAGGAGACGAAAAAAAAACACATAACGTTATTTTATCGCGGCACGGGGAAAATATTCGCGGCGGTTCGTTCCGCCCGGGCGGAAAGGTATTGGCGATAAGCATCGGTGCGGAAGTTACGCGCGGACGGAAATACATTCGCCGCTTATGCGAAGCATCCGCGCTCCATTAATACAGTAATAATTTCGATTATTACGTAGGAATAGGAGGGGGAGGCAAAAAAATAAGCGGGTTGAAATTCTCCGGTGAATACTGCGTGCAACGCTATACGGACACTCGTATAAAAAAATACATCAATCACTAATAGCCAATATTGGAGGCTCTCGAAGAAGGTAATTTCTCGATGCACCGCTCGTATCCTGAAACCTGCGATAAATTTCCATACGCGAGTAAAACGCTAGGATGCCCGGCATTATCAAGAGGACACCGTTAACGGTAAACGCCGCTGAAATGCCATTAGCCTGTCACCTCTTCGAAAGTTGCTGCAGGCTGAGGAAAGAACGGTGCGCTACGCGACGAAAGTTTTCGGAACAGAGGCAGTAATTTTTCGCGGAATTAAACGGGCCATTTTTAAGAAGTTACTTAGCTCGTGTATTCCGCAACGTATATTCCGCAACGTTTGCATTACGCAAGATACACTAACTAGGTTGTGATATTTTATACACATACTGCAACGGAGTTTTTAATTAATTGGTCCATCCTCGTATTAATCCGAGGAAAGTATATGTAATTAGGTAAAATATTATAATCATAAACGAGCAAATTTTTTTTAATATCATTAGGAAAACTGTTTTGTTCTATGAACCAAAAGTTTGTAGTAACAACAAAAATTCAGTTAAAATATAATCGAACGAAAATATTTGCTTAAAACGTATAAAACAAAACTGTAATTTTATGCGAACTAAACTGTTTAGTTCAAACAAATATGTATTTTTGTTACAAAATGTATTTCGCAGAAACAATTTTAAATTTTTGTTACATGTATAAACAAAATATTTGGTTAATGTCTAAGCTAAAGTTTTGGTGAAAGCTAAATTTTTTTTCTCGTGTGCTATTCAGAACAAGATTGTTACAAACTCATTCAACTCATCGTGTAGTGGGTATTCTTCGCAGCACGTCACTACGAATATATGTTCGAATATATGTCTTTCCATAGATCGGACCTCCAATCTGACATGATATATTATGGTGCGTATCAAAAGGAGCGTGCATGAAGAGGATCCGCGCTATGTAACTCATGGAGGAACGGGTGAGGTCAGTATGCCTCTAATGAGTCTTAATGAACGAGCGTGAGAGAGCTGGCTTTTCATTAATGTTAATTGTGCGAGAGATAAGAATATTGCCCGGAGGGCCTTTCCGCGGAAGGCGAAAAATCGTCCCGGTTAAATCGAAATTAACGAGGCGGACTCGCGCGAAGACACAGAACGGAGCGATTAATTCGCCGAGCGGTTAAATTTCCGTAAGTGCCCCTCGGGATATTTTCCTCGAGCAAACTGAACGGTCTCAACGAGATTTCCCTATCGATGTATGCGGCGCCAAGAAACGCTATTTCGAAAGGATTCGCTGACGAGATAATCGATAAGTCAATATGATTAAAGCTTGAAGGAACAATCATGCTTGATGTAATAAATAGAGAGATAGAGAGAGAAAAAGATAGAAAGAAGGCTTTTATCTTATCGCGGAATTTAAGCGAAGGAGCAGATCAGGGATAGCGTTCATTGTGAATGGCGCGTAGGAAAAATGTAGCAGAGGGCTCTGGCATTAGAGCGAATCGGTTGATAGTACTGTAAAAGAGCTACATCAATGATGACGTTTCATGCGGGTACGAGATTATCAAATTACACGATACTATTTCGGTCCGTGCACATAAATCGTGCAAACAATTGATTGGTAATTTCTCAACGTTAATTCTATAGATTAATAAAACAATAATCTTTGGATATCATGTGCTCCTATATGAGTAACAGGACTGTCACAAATCCCCATCCTGAAATTCCATAACTTCTCATTTAAAATTGTCAGCAGTTACAACGAAACCAACGCTTAGTCATTGCATTTAGGCCGCGGCCTATACGATAGATATCCTTGTTTGTTCTGTATATTAAACAAAGACACCTATCGTATAGGTCGCGGACTAAGCGCACGGTGTAAACGTAGCCATTGATGTTGCTAATACTGCTTGTTAATTAATTGTTAAGTTGATAGTATTCTAAAATTACGTAGGTGTGATGCACATATATTAAATTTCTTTAAAGCCAAGAATGTAAATTTTCCAGCAAATTTTACAAAATTCTCCGACTTTTCCCTGATTTTCCTGACTGTTTTCCATTTCTCTGATTTCTAGTTTTATGACAACCTTAAATAATATTACGATAATTCTTCCACAATTTTAAGCGAATCTGCGATCGCACGTGTCAGGAGCAGAATCCGCGGTTGGTTTCGCGGATTCGACACTTTGATCGACAGGAATGTCCGCGAAAGTTTTACCGGACGATAAAAATCGGTTATCGGGAGATCATGGGAAAACGGAGGAATAATGGATTTGGAAATATATATATATATATATATACATACAACGAAGGTTCTTCGTCACATCGCAGGACACGCGGATCTCGCTATTGGCGCACGTGAAAAAAGTTCGATACCGAACGAACGGATTTCTTTCTTCGACCAAACAAAGAGTTCGATTCATCGTTCAGGTCAGTGCGGAAAAAGGAACGTGAGGAGCACATTCACATCAGCAGGTCGAGCTGGTCATCTTTCTTCTTTTTTCATCACAATTGACTTCCTAGAAATTTCTAGGCTCGGTCCTTTCTCGCGACTTTTCATCCTTTTTTTTCGAATCTGAAGATACGGGGGATCCCCAAAGGACCTTCGAGGACCGTAAATACACGCAGGTATCTCCTCACCGAGCGGCGAAGTCCGGAGAGCGAAATGTCGTAAAGCGTGTTTAAACTTTCGGACAGCAGAGAGAACTATATATCTGTGCTATCGACGGTTGCAACGATGCTTCTACGATAACTTTGTCTACGAATTCTACGACGTAGAATCGCTGGTCAGACGCCAGCGCGCTTGGGACGCGCAACCTCTGGTCGGCGGAGTCGACATAATTTTTGACTGCGATAAAAAATTTATGCGTTCGCTCCATGCAACGTCGACGTGGCAAAACGGCGCGGAAAAACGATTCGTCTTTGTAGGCGCGTCGGCGACGGCAGCGTGCACCACCGCTTATGGTAATATTTCGTGCATCGCGCGGCATGCATAATGCAGCCAGAACTCGAAATTTATGCAGTGGGCGCGAGAGGAAACGGTCGTAATGTAAGACGGGCGACCGACTCTCGTGTGTCGCCTGCCCTAAACGCCGGGGAACGTTCTGCAGCTATGCATCATCGATGAGGTATAAACGTAAGACGGCCTCTACGAACTTCAGAAATGCCTTTTGATGGGATGTTCCGGTGAATAGCAACGAGATCCTCTCGCTCGCCTCTTCGAAAGCAATCTCGGGCAAACTCACTTCAACGGAATGTTAATTTGTGGGTTTCGTTAGGAATTTGTGGAAAGCCACGATAAATAATCTACGTCGACATTTTTATCGCGGATAATTCGGCTGTAAATTGCGGGAGATATCCTGCGCATGCACGCATATATTTCCCTAATGGAGATATGATGCCACCAAGTTTTAATAATTAAACAGTTATTAATACTAACGGACGTTCGCCGAAGCTAGTGATGGTCACTGTTAATGCCTTAATTTTCATATTCATTTTTGCGTAATACACGCAAAAATAAATATTAACGCTTCCCATGTAATCTTATCATCTTCCTCCTCCCTCTTCCCCCCCCTCTCTCTCTCTCTCTTTCTAATTAGATTGCTTATGTATTTAAATTCCTTACTTTTAATAGGTAAATATACACTCATTAATATTATTTATATTCAGATTTATGTGTCTCACTCTATTTTGTTATTACTTCATTATCATTATTATAACTATTGGCATTGAAAGGTCGAAATTTCAAAATGTAAAAAGAAAAAAATAGAAAAAAAATTTACATAGTATTGCAAAAAGAAAGGAAAAAATTTTTTCTTTTTACATTTTATGAACCTTTCAATGCCAATTTTTGTTGTACTCATTTTCGAGCATTCTAATTTTGACAATACTATGTAAATATATGTATTTAGAACTTGAGGAGAGAATATCCCAGGGCGTATAAAAAATAATGTTTCTCTCTCTCTCTCTCTCTCTCTTTTTTTTTCTTTTAAAAAGTATATTCGCGAGCAATACACCAGGGAGTTCGAATTAAATCAGCCGGCTCGAATTAATTCGGTAAGGAAGAAACTCGTTAACAGCGTCAAGTGTAACGGCCTTTTTCCCCCTTGCAGCTTTTAATTTCTCCTCGAAGAGAAGGAAAAAAAAAGGAGTCCCGATGGCAAAACTTGTGTGTTAACTTCCGACGCAAGAAGTTCCCTCGATCCGCTCCACCTTGCACGAGGAGAACATTTCGTCTTGCCGCAGCATCGTGATTCGCCCTGAGCGACCCAACGCTCCCGATTCGCTTCTCCGACCTAGCTCTCACTTTCTGTCCTCCGTTCCGCGAAATCCCTCCCTGCTGTCCTCTCCTCATCCCCGATCCCTCCGTCTTCCCACGCATTCGATCGCGCGAGATTCACCGTCGACGAAATTAGCCTCGGCGAAACGCGGGGAACATCTGCACCCTAAAAGAGCCCTGCTGTTCGGAGAACGATCTACAGTTACATTTTCATCTACCATTATTCCCCATATCTGAAGATAACACGCTGTATTTTTATTACAATAGCAAATACGAAGGGACGAGTGATTCGTGATTGAATAATCGAACACAATCGAACCTCGTGATCAGAGATTGACGTTGTTTTGGTCGGATACCAACAATCGAAAGTGGAGTCCGATTTCGAGTACTGCGATAATCGCCAGATAATCACGAGATAACGAGGATTGAGTAACAAGCCTCACCGAGACGGTCAGTTCACGGCAATTCGATTCGTAGTTCTTGCGTATTTACCTAAGAATGTTAGATTCGATTCGCAGTTCTTGCTCATTTACCTGAGAACGTTAAGCGTTCTACTCGCTCCTATCTATCGTAGATCTCTAGACCTTCCGGCTAAGCGAATCGCTAAGCGTCGTTGGGATCGTTGGGAATTCTCTTTGTTGCGGCGGGAGCGGATCTGCCGAGTCCCTCCCCGTTTCACGTCCACACAGAGAATTCGTAGCGCGTCGGCGGAAACGAAAGTAAGAGCGACGCATCGGGAAGAGACACAACGCGACGCCAGGGGCGTACATTACGACGACGCGCTCAACAAAATCGCGCGCTGGTCTCGCGTGCGATTCGCCGCTACTGTTGCTGTCGCGGAATCCGATCCGCGAGCGCAACCGGCTCTTTCACCTAACCTTAACGCACCTCCGCCGTACTCCGCTCACCTCTCCGACTCGCTCGCACGGTCGACCGGTGTGTCGCCGTCAGGTGTACTCGCACTCACCTCGTATCGGTGCGCAGGTGTTCCGCCAGGGACGACGATGACGACGGCGACGATGGTGGGTACGGCGAGTCCTTACCGTTTAAAGAAAGAGCTTGCGACACCGGCGGCGACTCCTCCGCACGCCTCCGTGTATATCCTCCGTACGGAAACGCACCGTAGAAACCGGACAGGGGAAAAAAAAAATGCCGGGCGAGACGGGCGACGCTCCGGAGCGCACGACGACGCGTCGGCGCGCGCGACGAGTGAAAGGGAGATAAGAAATGTATTATATACGCGCGATATACACTACCGAACGAGAAACGCAAGAAACGACGACCGCACGACGACAACGGCGGCGACAGCGACACCGCGACAAAACCGCCTTAACCGCTGGGCGCGTACTGTACGGAACGAACGGACGACGGCAGTATGGCGCCCGGCGGGGCTTCCCCGCACGTCGCACTCCCTTCTTCCGCAACCCCACTCGTCGCCACGCTGTCGACTATTGTTATCTCCGTCTCACTCCCACGCTGCAGCTCGCCATCTCGCTTCACTTAGCGG